>NC_054608.1:4603132-4910268 GCF_004785595.1 Juglans microcarpa x Juglans regia | reverse complement strand
AGTTTTTAGGGCCGAACACCCTATTTAATTAAATGAGTTAGGTTTGAGTAAACTTATATAGTCTAATATTCATGACTTGTCATGACACGAATACGACTCACAAACACGAATTGATACCTCTACGTAAATGTTTTATTTTTTTTCACCAAAATGGGTTGGATTATAGAGTTTTTTTTTTTATAATTTATGTCAACTCTAGGATTTAGTTATTAAGATTTTGGCTGTTCATTTTTCAACTGAAAAAGGTTAAGTCTGAATACTCGAGACGGGGAACTAAAGAGATACCTTTAAGCCATATTAGTTAGTCCAACTCTACAATCTCAATAGGACTAATGCATACTTCCTTTAGCTGCTAGAGTTTAGAATGTAAGGGATTTATTAGATAAATAAATTGCAGTTTTATACATTTATTGAATATTTAATATTATCCAAAAAAACTCAAATAACTAACAATAAATATTATAGAACCATCTCTCAGTGTAAGCACAATAATTCGATTAAAACTAAACTCTAAAATATTTAATCCTTGGTATCATGATACTAATCAACATTTTAAACTCCTCAGCCATATTTGGAAACTGTCTTTAGCAGTCAATATCATTTTTGGGGTTTCTAATTAAGTCTTGATGAGTTTATAACTTTAATAAATATATAGTTAGAGAAATGCTATGTCAAGAAAATCTTACACCACACACCTCCATCTAATCAACATGTAATTTGTTATTTTTATCGTTCTATTTAAGCGCACAAATATTTAACCATTAAGATAAAACGACAAACATGAAAAATTAAATATTGATTAAGTGGAAGTGTGTGGTGGCTTCCGTGTAGAATTTCTCGTATAGTTAACAAGTCATTAAGTGTTTTTTTTTTTAATTTTTGTAGTTTATCGATATTTACTTAATCAAGCAGGATAAATTGATCAAAACAAAAAGATGAGAATGAAAATAAAAATATCAAGTACGTGGTGGAGCAAAACTAGATTAATCAAAGAGTGAAGAGAGATAGAAAATGAAAAAAAAAAAATTAACAGTGAAACTAAAAAGGGAGTAGTTTAGAATTTTTAACAAAATATAAAGGATATTATGCAGGTTTTGGTCAAGTTTTCATTAATCCTCACTCTCCTTCATCTCATTTCTCCTAAAGTTTGTACTATCCAATGAAGTAAACTCTACAACATTTATTATTAACAGTGTGAATTTTTTCGAACATGTACTATTGAAATAAGTCTCACTTCACATGTCTATCTCATGTATCTTATTGAAGAGCTCGAGTTTGACAAGAACTTAATGCCAAAGTATCTTTTTCCATTCCCTCCTATCTATTACATTCCAACTATAAAAAGGGATTATAACTGGTAGTTAAGTTTGGTACATTTATTTAACAAAAATGAGTCATGCTACATAGAAGTCTCACTCTGCACACTACTTAAAAATATGTAATTTTATTTTTTTATCTTCATATTTCACATTTCATAAAATATGAGGATAAAATCATATGTTTTTAAGTGATGTGCAGGAGTGTGAGGTTTACGTTTAGAATTTTTCAACAAAAATATAACAATCTCCAAAAATAACTTTTCATCAAATTACCATCCTAGCAGACATTATAAGTCCTTAATTATTGGCATATAAAATTTTTTCCAGGCCCTCCATAATAAAACTCAGGATCTTCAACATAATCACTCACATAATAAGCATCGTAACAGTTGAACTCATCCGCGTAAGTTTCAACCCAATCTGGGAACTTCAAGGCAGCAGAATTGTCATGAATTCGCATTCTTTTTATCCAACCTGAATTGCCCCAATTAGGGTCTGGGAAGTTTCCATTACCCATTGCTGTTGCAGTGTGGGGAGCATGACCCAGTTTGGAGCTGTATACTTCACCTCCCCACTCCACAGCTACTGCTTGGGAGCTCAAAGCTCTGAATAATTCAGGTGGCCAATATCCAATGTTGATTCTATCTCCATTCTGCAGCCACCAATTACCCGTTTTCGGATCCTAAAGTCAGAAGGTAAGATAGTAAATAGCAAGATGGTTAAACGAATGGTGAATAACATTACTCGAAAAGAAAAAAAAAAAAAAAAAAAAAAGGTAGAAGTAGTGAAGCTCATTTCCTCACCTTAAAGATGTAAATGGTTATTTGATATGGAAGTTCATCAGGCAATGAGATTGGATGAATTGCTGCTCCAAGAGCAATTATATGGCTGGTTTGAACAAAACCAGGACAAGTAAGATCAAAGCAACCTGTTGTCTTCGAACCATCAGCCTAAAAGAACAGAATTATCATATTTTTTACGTGTCTGTCTCCAAAGAAACTACTACAAAATCACTAAATGTGGAGTCCATATTCAAACTCAAGAACTCTAAACAAAAACACTCATCATTACATCTGATTTAGAGCTTTATGGTATTTTAACATATGGTTGCTGTAATTTACCGTCCAATATGCAAATAAACGACTCTGTCTATCCCCGTATATGCTTGGATTTACCTGAAGAGTAACAAATGGTTACATATTAAAGATATACACTGAGTTGAAAAGGCTAAAATACTTGAGGATTCATCATGATACACAAGTAAATACAACTATATTAGTAGTAGTGCAGCAACTCAAGGAACCCTAAGATGCTCAAGTAACTCTAGAGTGGTTATGCTAATTACCGCCCATCCAGCTTCAATGCTCTCAAAATCATTGTTAGGGCCATTGAGAAGACGAACTTCAGAAGTACTGTACTCATCATCCGACTCAACGTAGGGGTTCCAAACTTTGATATCTCCTTTTGCTCCCAAGTATCTGTAACCATATGTCACCAATATTGCCTTCTGATTCACATAACCCTGAGTCAGACTATCGAAAGAGCAATATTGCAGAAGTATTGTTATGAGGTGGCTTGAATTCTGATTGAACAGTGCAAGTGTCGTACGTTCGCTCGAGCGGAGGTTCACTCAGCTCGAGCGAAGTCAAACAGAGAGCTTCGCTCAACATTCGCTCGACGTTCAGCTCGAGCGAATTCAGACAGAGAACTTCGCTCAAGTATTGCTCGACATTCAGCTCGAGCAATATCCAAGTCAGAGAGCTTCGCTCGACCCTCGCTCGACACACAGCTCGAGCGAGTTCAGGCAGAGAGCTTCGCTCGACTCTCGCACAACTGTTTGCTTGAGCGAAGTACAGAATATCTACGTTCGCTCGACACTCGCTCGACGTTCGCTCGAGCCAATGTTCACAAAAGTGAATTCTCACTTTTTGCTATAAATATCAAACGGCGCCTCTCTCATTTGTGATTAAGGACTTCAGAATTCACATTTTGCTCTTGTTTAGTGTTTTCTTGAGAGAGAAGTCTAGAGAGAGTTTGAGAGATAACTTCCTTGTGAAGTTTTGTTGTATTGATTTGTACTCCATCTTTGTTGATAGTGAAATCTTCGATACCGACCCCACCAGTGGACGTAGGCTCGTTTTGAGTCGAACCACTTAATTCTTGGTGTTCTTTCAGTGTGATTGTCATCTATTTCTTTCGTTTAGTTCCGCTACTATACTTCGTGTTAGTCCCAGCTACACTTATTCCCAACAAACTGGTATCAGAGCTTTGCTCAGGATCTGGAGGGATGGCTATGGCTAAGTTCGAAGTGGAGAAATTTGACGGTCAGAACAGTTTCAGTCTATGGCGCATCAAGATGAAGGCTTTACTGCGACAACAGGGCTTGTCAAAAGTATTAGAAGCGTCAGTATCTGAAGATTCTCCGGCTCCTTCGAAAGAAGAAGAAGAAAAGGTACACAGTACTATTCTTTTGTCACTATCTGATGGAGTTTTAAGAGAGGTTGCTGATGAGGAAACAGCAATTGGTCTCTGGTCTGCACTTGAGAATCTGTACATGAAGAGATCTCTCACTAACCGGTTGTATTTGAAACAACGGTTATACACTCTAAAAATGAAGGAAGGTACTCTTATTTCTGAACACCTAGATGAGTTTAATAAACTCATTATGGATATGAGGAACATAGATATTAAGCTTGAAGAAGAAGATCAAGCGTTAATTATTTTATGTTCATTACCCACATCTTTTGAGAACTTTGTGAATTCCATGTTGTATGGTAGAAATACAATTTCCTTGGTAGATGTAAAGTCTGCTTTGAATTCTAAGGAGTTGAGGAATAAATTGAGTGTGAAGAACACTAATGAACAAGCTAGTGGTTTGTTTGTTAAGGGGTCCTCAAGCAGGGGTAGATCGAATGACAGGGGTTCAGAGAAGAATAAGGGGAAATCCAGGGGCAGTTCACAAACAACGTTCAGTAAGAAAAACGTCAAATGTCATTACTGCCATAAGTTTGGTCACTACAAGAACGAGTGTCCAAAATTGAAAAACAAAGAGGACGGCACTAGTTCATCTAATGCCGTTAGTGTTGCTGATGATAGGTCTAACGACCTAGATCTTGTTCTAGCAATAAGCGACTCCAATAGTCGCTTTAGTGACAAGTGGGTTTTGGACTCAGCTTGCACTTTCCATATGTGTCCCAAGAGGGACTGGTTCACTAACTATGAATCGGTCAACGGAGGTTCTGTTTTGTTAGGGAATGATATGGGTTGTAAAATTGCTGGAATTGGTTCAGTCAGAATCAAGATGTTTGATGGAATTGTCCGGACTTTGTCTAATGTTCGACATATTCCAGATTTGAAAAAGAATCTTATTTCTTTGGGTACTCTTGATTCTCTGGACTACAAGTACACTGGTGAAGGTGGAGCTATCAGAGTCAGTAAGGGCTCTATGGTTGTGATGAAAGGAGATAAGACAAATGGTCTTTATTTCCTTCAGGGCTCTACCGTGACAGGTGCAGCTGCAGTGTCAGTTTCTGATGATCCAGATTCAGATGTCACTCGTTTGTGGCATATGCGGTTGGGTCATATGAGTGAAAAGGGAATGTCAATTCTGAGTAAGCAGGGTTTGTTATGTGATCAGAAGATAGGGAAACTGGATTTCTGTGAGCATTGTGTGTTTGGCAAACAGTGCAAAGTTCAGTTCTCTACAGGGGTTCACAGAACCAAAAGTTCTGTGGACTACATTCATTCTGATCTTTGGGGCCCATCTTCTGTCCCGTCAAAAGGTGGAGCTCAATATTTGCTTACGTTCATTGATGATTTCTCTCGGAAGGTTTGGGTCTACTTTTTGAAGCAGAAAAGTGATGTGTTTGTCAACTTCAAACAGTGGAAAGCTTTGATTGAAAATCAGACGGGCAAGAAAATCAAGCGACTTCGCACTGACAACGGTATGGAGTTCTGCGGAGGTGAGTTTGATGAATTTTGCAAAAATGAGGGTATTGCCAGACATCGTACAGTTAGACATACTCTACAGCAAAATGGGGTAGCTGAACGGATGAACAGGACCCTCTTGGAGAGAGCTCGCAGCATGCTTTCTAATGCAGGCTTGGCTAAGGATTTCTGGGCTGAAGCAATCAACACGGCCTGTTACTTGGTCAATCGCTCTCCAGCCACAGTGATTGGTTTGAAGACTCCAAATGAGGTATGGTCTGATACTCCTGCTGATTATTCAAATTTGAAAATTTTTGGATGTCCTGCATATTTTCATGTTAATGATGGAAAACTTGAGCCAAGGGCAAAGAAGGGCATATTCATTGGGTATGCCAGTGGGGTGAAGGGATTCAGGTTGTGGTGTACTGATCCTAGATCACCCAAGTTTGTAATCAGTAGGGATGTCACTTTTGATGAAAAATCCATGCTTAGACCGAGGAAGGAGAATTCTGAGTCTACAGGACAAGAACAGGATGTTAGAAAGCAGGTGGAGTTTCAGGTGGAAGCATCACAAGGGCTGCCCAACAGTGCCCAAGATCATGCGATTGAAGATGAGCATGATTCTGATTCAAGTAGCGGCGCACAAGGTGAGCAAGACTACAGTATAGCGACTGGTAGACAGAGGAGGCAGATTAGACCACCTCAGAGATATGCTCATGCAGATATGGTTATGTATGCTCTTACTACGGCAGAGAATTTTGTTGGTCAGGAACCTTCCAGTTATTCAGAAGCTGTCAAGAGCGTAGAATCTGCACAGTGGTGCGCAGCTATGACTGAAGAGATTGAGTCTCTTCACAAAAACCAAACATGGAATTTGGTTCTGTTGCCAAAGAAGGTAAAGACTGTTGGCTGCAAATGGGTTTTCAAAAGAAAAGAGGGAATCCAGGGTGATACAGATGCAAGGTACAAGGCACGCTTAGTTGCTAAGGGCTTCAGTCAGAGAGAAGGCATTGACTTCACTGAAGTCTTCTCTCCAGTGGTGAAACACAGTTCGATCAGATTGCTACTAGCTTTAGTAGCATTGTATGACTTAGAGCTACAGCAACTTGATGTTAAAACAGCGTTCCTACATGGTGAACTTGAAGAGACCATTTACATGCATCAGCCAGAGGGATTCATTGTTGAAAACAAGGAAGATCATGTGTGCAGATTGAAGAAGTCTTTATATGGTTTGAAGCAGTCGCCAAGGCAATGGTATAAGCGGTTTGATTCCTTTATGATTGATCATGGTTATTTGAGAAGTAACTATGATAGTTGTGTTTATCATAAGGAATTATCTGATAAGTCTTTCATTTATTTGCTATTATATGTTGATGATATGCTTATTGCTGCCAGAAGCATATTTGACATAGGTTTGTTAAAGACCCAACTCAGAAATGAGTTTGAAATGAAAGACTTAGGTGCTGCAAAGAAGATTTTGGGAATGGAAATCTTCAGAGATAGGAAAGCTGGAAAGTTGTACTTGTCCCAGGGAAAGTATATTGAGAAAGTGCTTCAGAGATTTGGGATGTTTGATTCCAAACCAGTAAATACACCACTTGCTACGCACTTTAAGCTTTCAGCTTGCCTATCTCCTCAGACAGATGAAGAGGAACAGTCCATGGCTAGTGTTCCTTATTCAAATGCAGTTGGCAGCATCATGTATGCAATGGTTTGCACCCGCCCAGACATTTCACAGGCAGTGAGCGTAGTTAGCAGGTATATGGCTAACCCAGGTAAGACTCATTGGCAGGCTGTGAAATGGATACTCAGGTATTTGAGGGGAACCCTGAACTTTGGGTTAATATTTGATAGAGATGTCGATCTCAGTCCCAAAGTTACTGGTTTTGTTGATTCAGATTATGCTGGAGACTTAGATAAAAGAAGATCATTGACAGGTTATGTTTTCACTCTGTGTGGGTAAGCTATTAGTTGGAAAGCAACACTGCAATCCACTGTTGCTTTATCAACTACCGAAGCAGAGTACATGGCAGCAGCAGAGGCTGTTAAGGAGGCCATTTGGTTGAAAGGCTTGGTCAATGACTTGGGTTTACAACAAGATAGGATCTCAGTATTCTGTGACAGTCAGAGTGCAATACATTTGACCAAAAATCAAATGTATCATGAAAGAACGAAGCACATTGATGTCAGGTACCATTTTCTCAGAGAGATTGTTATAAAGGGTGCTATACAGATTCTGAAGATTGCTACTACAGAGAATCCAGCAGATATGATGACTAAGCCAGTTGCAGTATACAAGTTCAAAC
Source organism: Juglans microcarpa x Juglans regia (assembly GCF_004785595.1). Classification (NCBI taxonomy): domain Eukaryota; kingdom Viridiplantae; phylum Streptophyta; class Magnoliopsida; order Fagales; family Juglandaceae; genus Juglans; species Juglans microcarpa x Juglans regia. The sequence continues at coordinate 4,902,716 of NC_054608.1, read as the reverse complement.
TTTGTTTGGACTTGATTGGTGTTCGCATTTTGTTATTCCCGTAAGGGATTTGGTGGTGGTGGGATTGGTTTTGTGGTCGGAGGTTTTTTGGTGTTTTGGCAGAGTTCAAGCCAAGGTGGAGATTTGTTATGAGGTGGCTTGAATTCTGATTGAACAGTGCAAGTGTCGTACGTTCGCTCGAGCGGAGGTTCACTCAGCTCGAGCGAAGTCAAACAGAGAGCTTCGCTCAACATTCGCTCGACGTTCAGCTCGAGCGAATTCAGACAGAGAACTTCGCTCAAGTATTGCTCGACATTCAGCTCGAGCAATATCCAAGTCAGAGAGCTTCGCTCGACCCTCGCTCGACACACAGCTCGAGCGAGTTCAGGCAGAGAGCTTCGCTCGACTCTCGCACAACTGTTTGCTTGAGCGAAGTACAGAATATCTACGTTCGCTCGACACTCGCTCGACGTTCGCTCGAGCCAATGTTCACAAAAGTGAATTCTCACTTTTTGCTATAAATATCAAACGGCGCCTCTCTCATTTGTGATTAAGGACTTCAGAATTCACATTTTGCTCTTGTTTAGTGTTTTCTTGAGAGAGAAGTCTAGAGAGAGTTTGAGAGATAACTTCCTTGTGAAGTTTTGTTGTATTGATTTGTACTCCATCTTTGTTGATAGTGAAATCTTCGATACCGACCCCACCAGTGGACGTAGGCTCGTTTTGAGTCGAACCACTTAATTCTTGGTGTTCTTTCTGTGTGATTGTCATCTATTTCTTTCGTTTAGTTCCGCTACTATACTTCGTGTTAGTCCCAGCTACACTTATTCCCAACAAACTGGTATCAGAGCTTTGCTCAGGATCTGGAGGGATGGCTATGGCTAAGTTCGAAGTGGAGAAATTTGACGGTCAGAACAGTTTCAGTCTATGGCGCATCAAGATGAAGGCTTTACTGCGACAACAGGGCTTGTCAAAAGTATTAGAAGCGTCAGTATCTGAAGATTCTCCGGCTCCTTCGAAAGAAGAAGAAGAAAAGGTACACAGTACTATTCTTTTGTCACTATCTGATGGAGTTTTAAGAGAGGTTGCTGATGAGGAAACAGCAATTGGTCTCTGGTCTGCACTTGAGAATCTGTACATGAAGAGATCTCTCACTAACCGGTTGTATTTGAAACAACGGTTATACACTCTAAAAATGAAGGAAGGTACTCTTATTTCTGAACACCTAGATGAGTTTAATAAACTCATTATGGATATGAGGAACATAGATATTAAGCTTGAAGAAGAAGATCAAGCGTTAATTATTTTATGTTCATTACCCACATCTTTTGAGAACTTTGTGAATTCCATGTTGTATGGTAGAAATACAATTTCCTTGGTAGATGTAAAGTCTGCTTTGAATTCTAAGGAGTTGAGGAATAAATTGAGTGTGAAGAACACTAATGAACAAGCTAGTGGTTTGTTTGTTAAGGGGTCCTCAAGCAGGGGTAGATCGAATGACAGGGGTTCAGAGAAGAATAAGGGGAAATCCAGGGGCAGTTCACAAACAACGTTCAGTAAGAAAAACGTCAAATGTCATTACTGCCATAAGTTTGGTCACTACAAGAACGAGTGTCCAAAATTGAAAAACAAAGAGGACGGCACTAGTTCATCTAATGCCGTTAGTGTTGCTGATGATAGGTCTAACGACCTAGATCTTGTTCTAGCAATAAGCGACTCCAATAGTCGCTTTAGTGACAAGTGGGTTTTGGACTCAGCTTGCACTTTCCATATGTGTCCCAAGAGGGACTGGTTCACTAACTATGAATCGGTCAACGGAGGTTCTGTTTTGTTAGGGAATGATATGGGTTGTAAAATTGCTGGAATTGGTTCAGTCAGAATCAAGATGTTTGATGGAATTGTCCGGACTTTGTCTAATGTTCGACATATTCCAGATTTGAAAAAGAATCTTATTTCTTTGGGTACTCTTGATTCTCTGGACTACAAGTACACTGGTGAAGGTGGAGCTATCAGAGTCAGTAAGGGCTCTATGGTTGTGATGAAAGGAGATAAGACAAATGGTCTTTATTTCCTTCAGGGCTCTACCGTGACAGGTGCAGCTGCAGTGTCAGTTTCTGATGATCCAGATTCAGATGTCACTCGTTTGTGGCATATGCGGTTGGGTCATATGAGTGAAAAGGGAATGTCAATTCTGAGTAAGCAGGGTTTGTTATGTGATCAGAAGATAGGGAAACTGGATTTCTGTGAGCATTGTGTGTTTGGCAAACAGTGCAAAGTTCAGTTCTCTACAGGGGTTCACAGAACCAAAAGTTCTGTGGACTACATTCATTCTGATCTTTGGGGCCCATCTTCTGTCCCGTCAAAAGGTGGAGCTCAATATTTGCTTACGTTCATTGATGATTTCTCTCGGAAGGTTTGGGTCTACTTTTTGAAGCAGAAAAGTGATGTGTTTGTCAACTTCAAACAGTGGAAAGCTTTGATTGAAAATCAGACGGGCAAGAAAATCAAGCGACTTCGCACTGACAACGGTATGGAGTTCTGCGGAGGTGAGTTTGATGAATTTTGCAAAAATGAGGGTATTGCCAGACATCGTACAGTTAGACATACTCTACAGCAAAATGGGGTAGCTGAACGGATGAACAGGACCCTCTTGGAGAGAGCTCGCAGCATGCTTTCTAATGCAGGCTTGGCTAAGGATTTCTGGGCTGAAGCAATCAACACGGCCTGTTACTTGGTCAATCGCTCTCCAGCCACAGTGATTGGTTTGAAGACTCCAAATGAGGTATGGTCTGATACTCCTGCTGATTATTCAAATTTGAAAATTTTTGGATGTCCTGCATATTTTCATGTTAATGATGGAAAACTTGAGCCAAGGGCAAAGAAGGGCATATTCATTGGGTATGCCAGTGGGGTGAAGGGATTCAGGTTGTGGTGTACTGATCCTAGATCACCCAAGTTTGTAATCAGTAGGGATGTCACTTTTGATGAAAAATCCATGCTTAGACCGAGGAAGGAGAATTCTGAGTCTACAGGACAAGAACAGGATGTTAGAAAGCAGGTGGAGTTTCAGGTGGAAGCATCACAAGGGCTGCCCAACAGTGCCCAAGATCATGCGATTGAAGATGAGCATGATTCTGATTCAAGTAGCGGTGCACAAGGTGAGCAAGACTACAGTATAGCGACTGGTAGACAGAGGAGGCAGATTAGACCACCTCAGAGATATGCTCATGCAGATATGGTTATGTATGCTCTTACTACGGCAGAGAATTTTGTTGGTCAGGAACCTTCCAGTTATTCAGAAGCTGTCAAGAGCGTAGAATCTGCACAGTGGTGCGCAGCTATGACTGAAGAGATTGAGTCTCTTCACAAAAACCAAACATGGAATTTGGTTCTGTTGCCAAAGAAGGTAAAGACTGTTGGCTGCAAATGGGTTTTCAAAAGAAAAGAGGGAATCCAGGGTGATACAGATGCAAGGTACAAGGCACGCTTAGTTGCTAAGGGCTTCAGTCAGAGAGAAGGCATTGACTTCACTGAAGTCTTCTCTCCAGTGGTGAAACACAGTTCGATCAGATTGCTACTAGCTTTAGTAGCATTGTATGACTTAGAGCTACAGCAACTTGATGTTAAAACAGCGTTCCTACATGGTGAACTTGAAGAGACCATTTACATGCATCAGCCAGAGGGATTCATTGTTGAAAACAAGGAAGATCATGTGTGCAGATTGAAGAAGTCTTTATATGGTTTGAAGCAGTCGCCAAGGCAATGGTATAAGCGGTTTGATTCCTTTATGATTGATCATGGTTATTTGAGAAGTAACTATGATAGTTGTGTTTATCATAAGGAATTATCTGATAAGTCTTTCATTTATTTGCTATTATATGTTGATGATATGCTTATTGCTGCCAGAAGCATATTTGACATAGGTTTGTTAAAGACCCAACTCAGAAATGAGTTTGAAATGAAAGACTTAGGTGCTGCAAAGAAGATTTTGGGAATGGAAATCTTCAGAGATAGGAAAGCTGGAAAGTTGTACTTGTCCCAGGGAAAGTATATTGAGAAAGTGCTTCAGAGATTTGGGATGTTTGATTCCAAACCAGTAAATACACCACTTGCTACGCACTTTAAGCTTTCAGCTTGCCTATCTCCTCAGACAGATGAAGAGGAACAGTCCATGGCTAGTGTTCCTTATTCAAATGCAGTTGGCAGCATCATGTATGCAATGGTTTGCACCCGCCCAGACATTTCACAGGCAGTGAGCGTAGTTAGCAGGTATATGGCTAACCCAGGTAAGACTCATTGGCAGGCTGTGAAATGGATACTCAGGTATTTGAGGGGAACCCTGAACTTTGGGTTAATATTTGATAGAGATGTCGATCTCAGTCCCAAAGTTACTGGTTTTGTTGATTCAGATTATGCTGGAGACTTAGATAAAAGAAGATCATTGACAGGTTATGTTTTCACTCTGTGTGGGTAAGCTATTAGTTGGAAAGCAACACTGCAATCCACTGTTGCTTTATCAACTACCGAAGCAGAGTACATGGCAGCAGCAGAGGCTGTTAAGGAGGCCATTTGGTTGAAAGGCTTGGTCAATGACTTGGGTTTACAACAAGATAGGATCTCAGTATTCTGTGACAGTCAGAGTGCAATACATTTGACCAAAAATCAAATGTATCATGAAAGAACGAAGCACATTGATGTCAGGTACCATTTTCTCAGAGAGATTGTTATAAAGGGTGCTATACAGATTCTGAAGATTGCTACTACAGAGAATCCAGCAGATATGATGACTAAGCCAGTTGCAGTATACAAGTTCAAACTTTGTTTGGACTTGATTGGTGTTCGCATTTTGTTATTCCCGTAAGGGATTTGGTGGTGGTGGGATTGGTTTTGTGGTCGGAGGTTTTTTGGTGTTTTGGCAGAGTTCAAGCCAAGGTGGAGATTTGTTATGAGGTGGCTTGAATTCTGATTGAACAGTGCAAGTGTCGTACGTTCGCTCGAGCGGAGGTTCACTCAGCTCGAGCGAAGTCAAACAGAGAGCTTCGCTCAACATTCGCTCGACGTTCAGCTCGAGCGAATTCAGACAGAGAACTTCGCTCAAGTATTGCTCGACATTCAGCTCGAGCAATATCCAAGTCAGAGAGCTTCGCTCGACCCTCGCTCGACACACAGCTCGAGCGAGTTCAGGCAGAGAGCTTCGCTCGACTCTCGCACAACTGTTTGCTTGAGCGAAGTACAGAATATCTACGTTCGCTCGACACTCGCTCGACGTTCGCTCGAGCCAATGTTCACAAAAGTGAATTCTCACTTTTTGCTATAAATATCAAACGGCGCCTCTCTCATTTGTGATTAAGGACTTCAGAATTCACATTTTGCTCTTGTTTAGTGTTTTCTTGAGAGAGAAGTCTAGAGAGAGTTTGAGAGATAACTTCCTTGTGAAGTTTTGTTGTATTGATTTGTACTCCATCTTTGTTGATAGTGAAATCTTCGATACCGACCCCACCAGTGGACGTAGGCTCGTTTTGAGTCGAACCACTTAATTCTTGGTGTTCTTTCTGTGTGATTGTCATCTATTTCTTTCGTTTAGTTCCGCTACTATACTTCGTGTTAGTCCCAGCTACACTTATTCCCAACAAGTATTTTAGAATAAAAAAATGTTTGTGGGGAACAGAAAGAAACTGTAATTCTCAAAATTGAGAGTGAGGCTCAGTACCGAGTGATTCATTTGTAGAAGGTTTGAGTTCTGACTGCCATTTAGCTGAGCAACTTGATGTAGAAAGCTTGGTTTCTTCCTTCCATAGTTCTCAACTGAATTGCCAGCTTTAAGTAGATCACTTCTTCGAATCCTTCTAATGGGGATTGTTCCCTTGGGACAGCTTCCACTTTTCTGCCATAGTTGTGATGTAACAGTCACGGAAGAGACTTCATGATCCCATTTTGACATTGTTTTGGTCTCGCTTGGATCATAGCTAGGTGTCATCTACAAGAAGAGCCAATGATGTGAGTCCAAGCAATGCTACCTAATCTTACAAAAGAGTTTTTTTACTTGTATATCTGGAAAGAGGACACACACCTACACTGTTAATATGAAAGGATTTGATTTGCAGGATAATTTAATTTTTAATTTCTTTTACAAATTAAATCTTGTCATGCTAGCAGTGTAGAAAATGATATGTATATACACACATGAGCACACACCCAAGAAAGGTAATAGGGGGACCTGAATGGTGTGATTCCTTAAAGCAGGATGCTCAAGGGCTGGCTGCTTATAGATGTCTATGCAATCAATAGTATCTCCATCTGCACTCTATACACCAGTATAATTAAGCATACTTTCCAGATTCCGCCAAAAATTGAAGCAAAAGTTAAACCAATAAGTCCATTTTGGAATGCTGGTGATGAGCTTTCAAATAGTATTTTTTCAAACAATATTTTTCAAACCCCCCTTTTCAAAAGCTGTATCAATTTTTCTCAAGCCTTTTAACCTCTGGCCAAGAGCTTAACAAATCATTCCAACAAGGGAAGAAAAAGAAAAGGAAGGAAGAGTTAACAAGAACAAAAGTACATGTATACTTGTTACTGCATGCCTGTTGATGCGATTTATTTTCCTTTCAACTTCCAAAACTTTCTGCCTAGAGACTGTCTTACCATTCACAACACCCTGAAAAACTTGACCATGTCTTTGAACTTCAAACTATGAGAACAGAACCTTTTTCCCATTTTTTTTTATCTATCCCCACAAGAAACTTCTTCAATTTGACACTAACTTCAAAAAAACATTGATCCTTGAAACTCTTCTAATGGAAAATTTATGAAAGTATCTTTCAAAGTAGCTTAATGTCCCGGCATCCAACAAGGAACATTTTATGAAGCTGTCAGTGCAGGCAGTACTTAGTCATTCTAAAACCAAATACCATATGTAGTTTGGATTACAGTTTAGACGTTCAAATGTATTGGTGATATGGAGGGAGTAGGGACAATATCATCAAAGTTTGCATGATTCACCTTTCCAATCATCAGATTTTCATTTACATCTTCAAATTTCAAAATGCAATATGGATCTTACAAGAACACATGAATGAATCTCAGTCGTCATAGAATTGGTGCTGTGTTGTTTTTTTTTTATTTAAAAAAGGGTCTCTGAAAAGGTTAGTATCAATATAATGTTATTAAAATTGAACTTTGCTTATATTTTTCTATGTTAAAATATTATGTAAAATTAGAAGAAAAAAATGATCTCAAATAAATAATGAAACAAAAACTATACCCTTTATATGGTTCAACGGGCGATATCATTAATCATAACAAGGTACAACATAAAGCCTCAAAGTTACAAAGAACAAATTACAACATAAAATCGCAGAGTTACATGAAACAAGTTACACCATACAGAGTTACTTGCTACAAAACTGATGTTTTTTGGGACAAAAACAGTATTTATGTTGTAGTGAGAGGTATATATAATTGGATTGAGAACAAACTTGGCATGGAAATAGGTAACACAATGAATGATGAAGGAAAAGAACACACATACCTTAATGCTCTTGACTGCTGGCTTATTGAGAAGCTTCAGTTTCCTATTAACTTCTGATAAAGTTTTTGTAGCTTCAGCTTTCACATCAACTACACAACTGAAGACAAGCAAAGCCATTGAAAACAACAAAATCACTATCTTTCTTTTCCCCATTCTCTCTCTGTCTCTCTCTCTCTCTCTCACAAACAAACAAACAGAATGTAATGAGAGTGGCGTTTAAGCTTGAGAGATGGAGATATATAGAAGGTCAGGATAGTTAAACTCTTGCCATTATTTGTAGATTATTGGATATACACAATTAATTAGAAGGAACAATTCTGGAAAGAGAGATGTCACCAAAACAGATATAATTACGAGCCTGGCTCAGCAATCAATTAACATGAAGGATCGGAGGTGGCTCATTAATTACACAAAAACATAATATGTTTAATTGAGTTGATTAGTCATTAAAACTGAGTTTCAATAATTGGTTCTCCTGAGTAATCTTACTTCTGTTTCCATAGAAAAACAAAAATATGAGCTGCAAAATTAAACTATACTAATTGAAACCAAACAAAAAATGATGTACGAATTCATTTTGTAAATAAATTTTTTTAATTTTTTTATTCTTGAGACAGAAAAGTCTTTCTTTATTGGCCAATACATTTTAATATTCGCATTGACTTGTGAACCAGATACGAATATGGCACGATACAAAATAAACGGGTTTAAATTTGATATAAATAGATTTGTGTCAAAACGACTTGACCTGACAAGATACGATAAATAAGCATGTTAAACCCATATAACATGAATAAATTCTATTTTATATTTTATAAATGATTAGTCTTAAATGTATTATTTTTTATTGTTGAGAATATGTGATATTAATATTAGTATTTGATTACGTAATTTTTTAGACTATAAACTTTTTTGTTAATATGTAATTTTATTTTATAAAAATATTTGTTTTTTTATTATATATTATTGATTTGGATATTGATAATAAAATATTTTACCAGGAACCAATTGTAATTGTAAACTATTTATATAGTTATTTTTGTATTATATATGAAATTAAATTAATTGAGTTAAAAAATAAATATACGGATAAGTTCAACTCATTTATATGAAGCGGGTTAGAGCAGGCTAAATGGGTTGAAATAGATTCGTGTCCAAGGTAACCCAATAAAATTAGTTAATTATTAAACGGGTTAAGCGAGCCGTGTCATGTCATCCATTAATTAAACGGATTGGGTTTGAATTTTTAGGATCTAACCTGTTTAATTAAATGGATTGGATTTAGGAGACTCATATAATCTAATACTCATAACTTGACACGATACAAATACGACCTATGAACACGACTCACGAATACGAATCGACACCCTACGGTTTTTGTTCACCAAAATGGTTTCTGGAGTTAGAGTTTTTTTTTTTTTTTTTTCCATTTATGTCTACTCTAGGATTTATTAAGATTTTAGCTATTCATTTTTCAACTGAAATCCTTGCGCTGATGTAGCATTATTTTTCAATTATTAGATATAAATAATGCCGCATGAATACAATATAATTATAAATATCATGAGAGTGTAGTAATTATATTTTTTTTATTTTTGTATTATTTTTTGGTCGAGTAATGATACACACAATATTTTTCACAATACATGATGTAAAATGAGAGTATTTTTGTAAAGTGGTTTTACTTTTATATGGTATTTTACAATATTACCCCCTAATTTTAAAACATGATTGTGAAAAGTATTGTGTTTATCATTTTTTATTTGGAAACTGTCTTCAACAGTCAATATCATTTATGGGGTTTCAAATTAAGACTTGATGAGTTTATGAGTTTATAATTTCAATAAATATATAGTTAGAGAAATACTACAAAGAAGCCTTACACTACACATCTTCATCTAATCAATATGTAATCTATTATTTTTATCATTTTATTTAAATGAACACATATTTAAGCATTAAGATAAAACGATAAACGTGAAAGATCAAATATTAATTAGATAAAGGTGTGTGGTGGCTTCCGTATAGAATTTCTCGTATAGTTAACATGTCATGAAGTGTTTTTTTTTTTTTTTTTTTTTTTTTTTAAATTTTTGTAGTTTATCGATATGTACTTATATTTTTCCCTCAATCAAGCAGGATAAAATTGATAAATCCAAATTGATCAAAACAAAAAGATGACAATGAAAATAAAAATATCAAATAAATGGTGGAGCAAAATATGTCCTTAATTATGGGCATATAAAATTTTTTCCAGGCCCTCCATAATAAAACTCAGGATCTTCAACATAATCACTCACATAATCTGGGAACTTCAAGGCAGCAGAATTGTCATGAATTCGCATTCTTTTTATCCAACCTGAATTGCCCCAATTAGGGTCTGGGAAGTTTCCATTACCCATTGCTGTTGCAGTGTGGGGAGCATGACCCAGTTTGGAGCTGTATACTTCACCTCCCCACTCCACAGCTACTGCTTGGGAGCTCAAAGCTCTGAATAATTCAGGTGGCCAATATCCAATGTTGATTCTATCTCCATTCTGCAGCCACCAATTACCCATGTTTGGATCCTAAAATCATAAGGTAAGATAGTAAATAGCAAGATGGTTAAAAGAATGATGAATAACATTACTCAAAAAGAAAAAAAAGGTAGAAGTAGTGAAAGCTCATTTCCTCACCTTAAAGATGTAAATGGTTATTTGATATGGAAGTTCATCAGGCAATGAGATTGGATGAATTGCTGCTCCAAGAGCAATTATATGGCTGGTTTGAACAAAACCAGGACAAGTGAGATCAAAGCAACCTGTTGTCTTTGAAGCATCAGCCTAAAAGAACAGAACTATCATACTTTTTACGTGTCTGTCTCCAAAGAAACTGCTACAAAATCATTAAATGTGGAGTCCATATTCAAACTCAAGAACTCTGAACAAAAACACTCATCATTACATCTGATTTAGAGATTTATGGTATTTTAACATATGATTGCTGTAATTTACCATCCAATATGCAAATAAACGACTCTATCTGTCCCCGCATATGCTTGGATTTAACTGGAGTAACAAATGGTTACATATTAAAGATATACACTGAGTTGAAAAGGCTAAAAACTTGAGGATTCATCATGATACACAAGTAAATACAACTATATTAGCAGTAGTGTAGCAACTCAAGGAACCCTAAGATGCTCAAGTAACTCTAGAGTGGTTATGCTAATTACCGCCCATCCAGCTTCAATGCTCTCAAAATCATTGTTAGGGCCACTGAGAAGACGAACTTCAGAAGTACTGTACTCATCATCCGACTCAACGTAGGGGTTCCAAACTTTGATATCTCCTTTTGCTCCCAAGTATATGTAACCATATGCTTATAGATGTCTATGCAATCAATAGTATCTCCATCTGCACTCTATATACACCAGTATAATTAAGCATACTTTCCAGATTCCACAAAAAATTGAAGCAAAAGTTAAAACCAATAAGTCCATTTTGGAATGCTGGTGATGAGCTTTCAAATGGTATATTTTTTTCAAACAATATTTTTCAAACCCCCCTTTTGAAAAGTTGTATCAAATTTTCTCAAGCCTTTTAACCTCTGGTATTCTACTCATATTACTTTCTGGCCATGAAGTTGACAAATCATTCCAACATGGGAAGACAAAGAAAAGGAAGGAGAGTTAACAAGAACAAAAGCACCTGTATACTTTTTACTACATGCCTACTGATGCGATTTATTCTCCTTTCAATTTCCAAAACCTTCTGCCTAGAGATTGTCTTACCATTCACAACCCCATAACAGATTAGTAACACCCTGAAAAACTTGACCATGTCTTTCAACTTTAAACCATGAGAACAGAACCTTTTTCCCATTTTTTTTTTTTTTTATCTATCCCCACAAGAAACTTCTTCAATTTGACACTAACTTCAGAAAAACATTGATCCTTGAAACTCTTCTAATGGAAAATTTATGAAAGTATCTTTCAAAGTAGCTTAATGTCCTGGTATCCAAGAAGGTACATTTTATGAAGCTTTCACAGGCAGTACTTAGTCATTCTAAAACCAAATACTATATGTAGTTTGGATTACAGTTTAGACATTCAAATTTATTGGTGATATGGAGGGACAGGTATCATCGAAGTTTGCATGATTACCTTTCCAATCATCAGATTTCCATTTACATCTTCGAATTTCATGCAATAGGGATCTTACAAGAGCACATGAATGAATCTCAGTCGTCATAGAAATGGTGCTGTGTTGTTGTTTTTTTTTTTTTTTTTAAAGTTCTCTGAAAGGTTAGTATCAATATAATATAATGTTATTAAAATTGAACTTTGCTTATATTTCTATGTTAAAATATTATGTAAAATTAGAAGAAAAAAATTATTTCAAATAAATAACGAAACAAAAACTATGCCCTTTATATGGTTCAACATATATATTCATATAGCTTTTTTTAATTTATCCATATTTTTCTATTTTATTTTACCATCTTATATATCTATGAGAATCTTCCTGAAGTCATCAATTCAGGACAGAGATATGAGATTGAGAAGGACACACAAATTTCATTGACGTGGAATGTTACCAAAGTGGTTTCCCACGTCGACCATTTCCGACTCAATAGCTCGAAGACCGCCGCAAAAAGTTAACAGCTTAATGAGATTTGATAAGTCGAAAACGATGACGATTTCGTGATTTTGATAGAATTCTGTGCATTTTTGCTTGGGGATGTATATATTCTCCGATGCCAAAGCCGAAAGTCATCCGTCAGTACCCAGCAGAGAGCTTGGAATATTTGAAGCCCAAAAATGGTGAACTACCTCCTGATGATAGCTGCGGAGCTCGAGAACCTCACCAACCTTGAGCCCCAAGGTGGCTGCGACGACCCCAACTTTTCCTACCTCTTTAAGGTCTCGATTTTTTTCTTCAGATTTTACGTTTCTTGCTTCATATCCAAAATCATTTTTGCTGAATCTTCCTCTTTTGCTTTCTGCGTAGAAATCGATTGGCATTGGTACACCTATCATTTTCATTTTATTTTATTTTATTTTTGTTTTTATTTCTGATGGATTTTAGTTTTTACTGTTTTAGGAGCACTTAGCATTGCCTCTTGCATCGTTTTGTGTATGCAAATGTTTATATTATAGGGGTTTCGATTACATGGTTTATTTCTGGTTCTTGATTTTTGTTATTGATGATGCTGATGATATTTATGCCGATGGTTGATTATTGTTATGATTTAAGAGTTTTCTTTTACTATATTTCTCTCAGTTTTGTTACTAATAGATTTTTATTCTTCAAATCGTGTTCATTTATGTGTTATTTTTGTGCATTTGTGGGTATAATGGTTGATTATGGTTATGATTTACTTATCAAAAAATAATAATGGTTGATTATGGTTATAATTTAAGAGTTTTCTTTTACTGTATTTCTCACTCAGTGTTGTTACTAATAGATTGTTATTCTTCAAATCGTGTCATTTATGTGTGAGATAACATTTTGTTTAATATTTTTGTGCATGTGTGGGTATATAAGCATGTGTTCTTGTAGCGTTTGTGATGCTTTTTTATTAGCTTATTTTTATTTGGAGCTGTTCTTTGTTCTGTTTATGAGTAAGCTTTTGGTTCTTGTTATCGCTATATCATTTTGAACTTATTGTAGAGTTTTTTTTTTTTTTTTTTTTTTTTTTTTTTTTTTTTTTTTTTTTATATATATATATTTTTTAACTTTTGTGTCTTACTTATAAAAAAAATATTTTTTAACTTTTGTAGTTGAAATGTGGGAGGTGTGGAGAGGTAAGCCAGAAAGAAACTAGTGTGACCTTGAGTGAGACCGTTGCTCTCCCAGCTGGTAAAGCAACCACTAATCTCATTCAGAAGGTAATTTCTCTTTCTCAATTTATTGTTCACTCTTCTAATGCATTGGTGGGTTATATTGTTGAATGAGTGTATTGAGATTCTTGGCATATTTTCTCTCAATTGGTTGTTGATAATGAAGGGAAAGAAAATGAAATTTCTAGGTCTAAAATTCTGAAAATTTCTCATTCTTTATCAGTTCTTTAGTTTTAAATTCTGAAACTATCACGAACTCTGTTGAGTGGAATGCTTTAGATTTTGTTGTGTCTTAAGGATCGATAATGTTACTTATCAAAAAAAAAAAAAAAAGAGATCGATAATGTTAATTTTCTTTTCTTCATACCCAAAAAAGTATTTATTTTCTATATATTTTTTTTCCACAACAAATTTTGTTGGTTGGTATGTTTGTTGATATTATGAAGCATTGGAGAGGGAACCAAATTGATTCCATTTATAACCACTCAACTATTATTGTGAAAGACGAGATTCATTCGGTTCATTGAACTTTTGGAGACTGTATTCCTTAGCGGCCTCGTGTTTACTCTTTTTGACTTGGTGGAATCAACTTCGTATATGAGATAACAGAAATTAAACCAACTTGATACTATCAGACTTGTGCTTGTGTCATGAAAGATGAACGGTTGGATCTAGTCTGGTGGCTATATATTACTTTTATTGTGTAGCTTCAATTTGTGATTGTCTCTCTCTTCCTTATTATTTATTCTTTTGAGTGATTGTCATCTGGTAGTCGGATATTTTACTTTGTTACTTTTTCTTTTTTCTGTAGTGCAAGTTTTGTGGAAGGGATGGTACTGTAACAATGATCCCAGGCCGAGGTAAACCACTGACTCAAGAAGTAAGTGAATCTGGGAAGCATACCCCCTTGATGTTGTTTGACTGCAGGGGTTATGAGCCTATTGGATATGTATTCAGCGGTGACTGGAAAGCTGAATCGGTAAGTTTGTCCCTCTCCCCACCCCCTTTCAACCTCCATTTTTTCCATTCTTTTCTTATTGAACACGACAAATTGAGAATATTTTGGTGTACACAAGACTGTTATTTGCTTTCCTATTGAACTTGGAAGAGACCATGTGAATGGGTGAATATTCCCTTGCATTTGATTTGGAGTTGCCATTTAAGGGCTAATTGCTTCTTCTTGTTCTCTTGTCTTGTCCCCTATCTATTATTATGCTGAGCATATCATTCCCATTTCTTACCATATTTCATATTCCATTGTAATGTCACATTTGATTTGGAGTTACAGTATTGTTGTTGCATTTGCATTTTTTCTTGCATAAGAATGGGAACCTATACTTCTGGTACATTTTCACAAATGGCTTCATAAATGTGTTCCACTTCATATCAGTTCATGTGTGTACGAGTTGACTTCTTGAATCTAGATTTTTTTTTATTAAGGTTTTGAGTTAATGTCTTTGGGTTCTTTTTTTTGTTTTTTAAAAATATTCTACACAGAGATTCCTTATGAAGTTGCATACATGGTTTCAAAGTCTTGGTATCCTTCATTGTTCATAAGCATTCCAGATATTTTAAGAAAGATCTGATTATTTATCAGTAAGTCACTGATGGGTAAGAAAACATAAATTCTGTTGCATGAGTCACTTCATGAATTTATAGATATTCTTCATTGTATGCAATACATTTTTTCTCTATGATTCCAATGGACCATGGTGAGTTTTCTCAAATGCAGAAAACTTTTCTCTGAGAAAGTCACATCTATGTTTGATGGTCTTATGTAATGAATGTGTTGAATAATGTAGATTTTCGCTATTTTAAGCTAAAGTTACTGTATATCCTATCATGCTGCTCCTAGACATACATTTCTCTTGGAAATGTTACTTCCTGATATGATTACCAGTGGCTGACAATTTAATGTCTTCCAAGTTTGGATGATCATGTCCTGTTGTTGTATAACCCTGTAATGTGTCAGATCTTTGCATATTTGATTCTGCACTAAAATTGAATGGTTATGTCAGTATAACGGGTACGTTTGGAAACCATACCAAACTCAACTCATCTCAACTCATCATTACAACTTTTTCAAATTTCAACGCAAAATATAATAAACAATTCAACTTTTTTAAATCTCAAAATAATAATAATATTAAAAAATAATATTCTAACAATATTTTATCATATAAACTCAATTCAACTCAACTCATTTTAACATCCAAATGCAGCTAAATGATTTCAGCTGTTGCTGGAGTGCACTCCCCTTGCACAATTTACTACCTGTATACAATCTTTTATATATTCCTATGTACCCTCCATTTGAAAGTACGCATCTTGTTGTTGCTTGATGTCAATTTACAGCGCTATTCATTTTTGTAGATTGCAGGAACTAAATTTCACAGCATTGATTTGTCAGGAGGGGAATATGCAGAATATGATGAGAAGGGAGAGTGCCCAGTTATGATATCCAACCTTCGTTCTACTTTTGATGTGGTGAGGTAGAGAGCAGTACTCTCTTATCAGCATTATGTCTTCGTATATATGAATAACACTTTTTCTCTGGATGAGGTAGAAAGCATTCAGATACTTTATATAATCTATGGATCGGTTTATCACTGAAATTGGCTGAATGTGACATGTTTGACTTGGATTTGTTCATAAAAGTTCTGACCAGAGCTATCAACTGATTATGTTGATAATTATGTTTTGCGGCTAGCATGCATGTGATAGATTGATGGTGACATATAGGCAACAGGAGTAATGGATTTCTTTGCATAACATAGAAAATGCCTGAATGGTTGAGGATGACCTAGATCTGTTAAGATCACGCTAACCCTCGTAACTCCAGCCCTCCTGGGAAAGGGTTTCTACCAGCAGGATTTCACGACTGCTCCAAAGGGGCTAATTTGGACATAGCGTGTAAATGTGTTCAGCTTGTGCTCATGTAAGCATTATCCTTTGCAACAATCATACTGATGTTATAATGGCATGTAGTATTCATAATGACTAATACAACATATACAACTTCTTTTGCAACTCTTTTTACGTGTTTAATTTAAATGGCGGACGGTTATTAAAAAAAAAAAAATTGGGTATATTGTATGAAGTAGCACTGTAAAATTGGTTGGTTGTAGCCCCTTCCCCTTTTGGATGAAATGTGTAACAACTAAGTGAAAAATTCTCTCTCAAATATGGTTCTCTCTAGTCCCGGTATTTAGGTTATGGAATATGTGGTGTTGTTTTGGTTTTACCACGTAGCACACTCTACTAACGATACATGAAGATTTCGGATGACCAAAGGCAATGGAAAATCTTTGAAATAACTGTACTAGATTCAAGATATTTCCGACGAGGTAATATCTCTTTTACTGTATATTATGATCTAATATTTCTAACAATATGTACTATTGATTCTACGCACATTGGCGACAAGCCATGTAAAGGTGGGGGAGTTGTGGGTTCTACGGAGAATGGTAGAATATGAAAGTATTTTAATGTGAGTGTGGGAAGAAAATGCAGAACCTTTTCCACAATAGACAAGTAAGATATGGTTGTGGAATATGATGTATGCATGCATATTAGTGTTCCCATGGATGAGCTGCACTAGTCAGTTTTGTTTTTTGTTTTGTCTTCAATTTTGGAGGGTGGTGAAAAGGAGAGCATCTATGCAAAACATGTGGGAGTTTTTAATTCCTCGTGTTTCCAAAAATACTTGGGTCGACAAATGAAATGATCAAAACACCTCATGAGATAATTATCCGGCATATGGTCGAGAAAAAATATTACAGTCATAAAGAGATTTTATAAAAGTTAATTCAAACTGACATAATTTCATATAATACATTAAATCTATTTTACAATAAAAAAAAGTTTTATCATTTAACGTATCACATCAAATCATTTCGATTTGTGAGTTTACTTTTGTGAACTTTAACATCGATGCTACCATACACTTATAAATGCATATTAAAAAATATGTTAAATTTATTTTACAATAAAAAAAAGTTTTATCATTTAACGTATCACATCAAATTATTTCAATTTGTGAGTTTACTTTTGTGAACTTTAACATCGATGCCACCATACACTTATAAATGCATATTAAAAAATATGAAAAACAAATATGGGTTTGGTAACTAAATTTATGCCCTATGAAATTGCTAGCAATAGCCCAAGCGCCGCTGTTTGTTGGATGACAAGATAGAAGGAAGCATTCGCATTCATGGTTCACATTTTTTCTTGTGTTTCTTGTTAAGGTTGATGATAAAAAAAAAAGATCGATCTTGAGGGTCTCGTCGTTTTATCATCTCATCAATAAAAGCCAACGATGATTCCAATATATATATATATATATATATGATCGATGATGCAAAAGATCGTCCTTTCTTCTTGTTTTATCATATTCTCAATAAACTTATTGAGGTTTACAATGTGTGTATCAGTGTATATGACATCGTTTTTTCCCTTTCAATTATTCTTTTCCTTTTTTTGGTTGAAAATTTTATTATTTTATAAAATGAGTTTAAATATATATATTAATTTTTATGGCTTGAATTTTTTTTCTCAATTAGATACGGTTTGGATAGTGAGATGAGATGTAATGATTTTATATAAAAGTTGAATAAAATATTATTTATTATTATTATTATTGTTTTAAGATTTAAAAATATTGAATTATTTATTATATTTTGTTTGAAGATTTAAAAAATTGTAATTATAAGATAAAATGAGATAAGATGAAATATTTTTACTGTCCAATAATGTAGTGAATATTGGACCCTAGGCTCTCTTGGGTTTGCTATGGGAAAGGTGAAAGTACGAACCAAGTAGCATAGAGTGAGGAGAAGAGGGAAAAGGATTTGTGAGGAAAACGTAGTAGATTGAAAAATAGGAAAATAATAAAAATTATATTCTTGATTCTGTATATATTTAGTAAAATTAATATTTATAGATATAATTTGATTTAAAAAATAAATTTTAAATTTTACAAAAAAAATTGAATCCTAACATTTAAATGATGCAAATGGTATGTTTTGTACACTTATTTAAAAATAGAACAATTCATTACATAATTATTATATATTACTTAATATAAAATTATTGTTTTTTGAATCTCAACTTATTAAAATCAAATAAATTATAAAAAAAATAGTTATATATTATCGATGAGTTATGTAAAAAATGTGTAATAGTTATGCCTACATCTTTAAAGGAAGAGGGAGGAATGATAAATATTTAGTAGGATGGGGAAGAGTGTCCTCCCCCTAAAGAGTTTGTACAAAACAGAGATACTTGAGTGTAGGGTGGTTGAACATCAATGTGTCTAAACAACCGCGATCAACAAGGCATGATTAGTGATTTTTCTTGCTTTTTATGTGTTTTTTTTCGTGTACTTATCACTAATCTTATACATTTTTTTTTTTTTTTTTGGTCTTCAAATCTACTATTGAATTATACCATTCAAATAATGGAAAAAAATAAATATTTTAGTTACAAATAAATTTTATAAAAATAAATTTATTAATTGACTTAATTTTATTAATACATTAAATTGTAAAATTATTTTTATTTTAAAAAAGATCTAACATACTACATTATAACACGTTAGTTTATTGATTTATTTTTATATTATTTTTTTTATAACTGTAACACTTTTCTTATATCACACATGCACAGTTATTTTATAATTCTTACAATTTTAATAAAGTATTTTTAGTTTTTTAAAAATTAAAAAAATAAATTAGATTTGTTTTTTACTGTTAAATAATTAAAGATTGCTTGGAGATGAAGTGAAAAAATGAGTTTTAATTATAGAATATTCCGGATTTCAAAAATTAATTATTTCTGAAGGGATTAATATCCCGATGTGATTGACTTTTTAATTTGTATTTTGTATGGCCATGTTCACTGCTTCTCGAATTTGAAGAATTTATGGAGAGGTGCCGTGGCAGTTTTTTATTAGAGGAATTACTGAATAAAAAAAGGAAATAACAAAACCAAAAGGAAAGCAAACTGACAACAAAACAAAAACAAAGGCATCGCGGTTGCCGGACCGAACATGGCAACCAAAGACAATAAAAGGAAAACAAAACCCACGCCCTTCTCTCTCTATATCTTCCTCTCGTTACACTCACCGCACTTTTGGGTTCTCTCTCTCTCTCTCTCTCTCTCGCCCCCTATATTTCTGTAGCAGCAGAGGCAGAGCCATTACCGGACTTTGTTATCTTCTTCTCACATACGATCAGGGTCTTTGTGACAGTTTTAGTTTTGCATAACACAATTTACAGCGCTCGGTTAACTGTCGTGATCTGCAGTTCATGGTACATCAACTGCCACTTGGTACGTTACGCTAACCCCTTGTTGGATTCGACACTGTCCCTTACCTCAAGAGAATATGTATTCATTAAATACCCATGATATTTGTATGCTTGGTTTTGAATTAATTTAAAGGTTTAAAAATCGGTTCTGGGTTCTGTAGTATCAGCTCTAGATCTGCAACAGTCTCTGCTGCCGAGAACGGCTCTTTGTTGAAGACCCCTGTTGTAAAACTCAGAGTGCTGTTGAGTTTTATAATCTAAAATGCAATTTAGGACTTGGGATTTCCAGTTTTACTGGAAAAGTTGGTAATTATCCTAAATTTTGGAGCTTTTGAAGCTTGTTTGACCCAAAAGGCTGTTTTCGATTCGGTTTTAGAGAAAACAGAAGACTCAGAAGTTGAGTTGTAGTGTACTTTTGGTATCACTATGCAGTCGCGGGTTGTGCCGTTAGAGGAAGGCGAGGAACCCACGCCTATAAACAGGACAAACCAATCTAAACCCTCAACGCTAAGGCCAATACGGGTACTTGTGCTGTTTCTGGTTCTGTGTATTGCCGTTTCTATCATTAGTATACACACAATTCGGTACTTTGGAATTAATAGTGTGGTAACAACGGCTAAGTCCACGTTCCGGCCGTGCTATGAGGAACCGAGAAGTTTGGAGCAATGGATTACGCCACCATCGAATTTAATGCATAACATGACTGATAAGGAACTGTTATGGAGGGCCTCTCTTGTGCCTCGGATAAAGAAGTATCCTTTCCAAAGAGTTCGTAAGATTGCATTCATGTTCTTGACCAAGGGGCCATTGCCACTAGCACCTATATGGGAGAGGTTTTTGAAGGGCCATGAAGGATTTTACTCAATATATGTTCACTCGCTGCCATCTTTCCAGGCCAATTTCCCACCTTCATCAGTTTTTTATAGGAGACAGATCCCTAGCCAGGTATCAGTATTTATGTTAAACTTCCTTTTTACGAGGTTACGTAGTTAAATTCTGCATTCGGTACCAGATTCTTGCATATTTGTTTCCATTTAATTTTTTTATAGAATGATTTTGTTTGGCTGCACCATTTTTGGTTTGATCTATCATCAATTTCTTCACTGAAGCGGTGGCTGAATATAGGATTCTGGTTTAGAGATTTTCAGCAAATTTTTTAATTGTCTCTGTAAGACTTGCTTGTATAGACCCAAAGTTGATGCAAAAATGACTCTTGAATATAACGCGTAATTGAAAGAAAAAGGTAAAAAGGAAAAGGAAGAATTAAAAAAAATCTTATTACAAACTGGACCCGAATTAATTTCAAAAGAGATGCTGACAAAACATGATAATAAGATTTAGGCTGTGTTTGTTTCGGGGTAAAATGAGGAAAACCGAAAAAAAAAAAAAAACATTTGAAACTATTTTCAAAGTGAACCACTCTGTTTTCATTATTTGGTAAAGATCTCCGGTTGTTTGGCTGACCAGGAAATCATTTGCATCTCACCACTGCTGTCCATAAAAATCTACCCTATACAAACATAATATTCTCTCAACAATTTGTCATGTCCCCAAAAATCATTATTTTGTTCCTGATTGAACTCTAGAACCTAGAGTTGGAGAGAGATAGACACAAAGCATGGGTCCGTCCTTCAACATTTTTTGAGTTAGTGTTGCCTTGGGAGATCCACACAAGCAATAAAAGCTGTAGGACCCACACAATCCTTGGCCCGCAGGAGTTCTAGACGATCCTAATCCCTCCTCCATCTTTGTATTAGGACCATAATTTATGTCCATTAAATTTTTTTCTCCAATTTATTCCATATTCGACTCCACATTTATCTAGATTTTCTTCTCATGATAGTTCTTCTATCTTGGGTCTAAAAAGGGCTCACGTCTCCTTAAGAAGGGTTTAGCCATTTTCTGCTTTAGAAGCTTTATTTCTTGTTGACCATGTAGTCCATTTTCCATTAATCAGCATTTTCTGACCCTACCAAACGCTGAAAAATACGGAAACTTTTCTGCAAAGCAGTTTCCATTTAAAAAAACAGCCTAAGAACGCATGATTGGATAAATGAATTGATAGAAAAGTATGATGGATTAGGCATTTGATCAAAGATTGAGGTCCTAGTAAGTTGCTCTGTACAGAACTGAGATAGGGAATATCTGTATTTGTGAGAATTAGAGCGAATGTTGACTTACCCCAAGTATCAGTTTCCCATCACATTATCATAAAGAGCTATGATTGTTGCTGAAAGATTCCGTATAAAGGAGCTCCATTGTTAAATGCTTCAAGGAAACCAGACACTGTTTTTTTTAATTAGTAAATAATAGCTTTATTAAATATATATAGCCTAGTACATGGGACATATCCAAGAGCAACAACTATGCATGAGTATTGAAAAATACAAGGAAATGATGTACGTTCATGCCATTAAAGTCTATTACAATTGACCAATCAAATAAAGTATTAAGAAAAAATGTTCTAAATCCGTCCATTGTTCATTCACGATCCTCAAAACTCTGACCATTCCTCTCCATACATATGCACCACCATAAACAGTTCGAAACCATCTTCCACATAGTTGCTATTTGAGAGTTGTTGTGAAAAAAAATATGATAGAAAAGTAAAGCGGAATAAGAAATCAATCACACGACACAAAGATTTACATGGTTCAGCAACGTGCCTACATCCACGGAGCTGCAGAGGATTTTATTCTCTTGAAGAATGTCAAAGTACACTATGGGGCAAAATTACAATACTCAGAACCAGTCATATTGTTCAATAATAAACATATATATAAGGTTACACAGAGGAAACCCTAATTTTTCAATTATCGCATTATTCGCTCGAGCAAGGTGTCGAGCGAATTCTTTGTTTGATGTTCGCTTCAGCGACTTGTGGAGCGAACGCCTAGCGAACTCTTTGTTTGAGCTTTGCTCGAGCGACCTGTCGCATGAACGTCAAGCGAACTCTCCATCTGAGCTTCGCTCGAGCGACTTGTTGCACGAACGTCAAACAAAATTTTTGTCTGGCATTTCTCTAGTCACAAACTGGGTCAAAAAATCTTCCATCAGCCCAAGCCTCATTGAAACTCCATCAAAAGAAAAGACATGACGAATCCTTGTCAGGTCGGTCATCTAATCGGGTCATCACAAGAATAAATCAAGCTCCACAAACCTAAAAAGAGTTACCACGGATGCCTTGCTAGCTGGCCAGGAAATCACCTACCCTTCGTGGTGTCGCCCAATGGAGCCCCACTCTAGCAAAGATATCATTCCACAAGCTCATGGCTACATCACAAAGCAATAATAGGACTCCCTGCATTTCTTACACATATAACACCAATCCAACATAATGATTCGGTGTTTCCTTAGGCTGCTTAAAGTGAGAATATTCCCTAATGAAGCTGTCCATACAAAGAAAGAAGCTTTTATGGGGGCCTTAGTCTTCCATAGGTTCTTCCATGGGAATGGACTTGTAGAATGTGTCATAAAGGACTTCTAGTATGACTGTACAGTGAATCTCCCCTTTGTGGACAGAGACCACAAGATCTAATTAGCTCCTTCATTCAGTCTACAATTATACAAGGTTGAAGAAATATGTAAATGTGTCAATTTCCCAATCTTGGGCAGCTCTAAGGAAGATAGCATTCCATTGAGGAGAGCCACTAGATAGATCCATGAGCTCTGCTACTGTGCTCTATTTATTCTAATTCTCACAAATAGAGATAGTCCCAATCTCAGTTATGTATAGAGCAACATTCCATGGAGAAGAGCCACTAGGAAGATCCATTAGCTCAATCTATTCTACGTCAATGGAATTTATTAGTATCACATCCTTATCATAAAACTGATTGAGACAAGGACCAGGCCCAAGTGGATCCTACCTTATAGAACACGTTACACAGAAAAGACTAAGGGCAAGTTTGAACACTTGTAGTATCTCAGAATTTTGTAAATAGTAGTGAATTTGTTGAGTGGAAATGTTTTATTAGGTTTGGGAAAGGAGAAAAAAAAGGTTGAATAAAAATATTAAAAAGTTGTTTGAATATAATTTTTTAATATAATTTTTATTTTGAAGTTTGTAAAAGTTGTATTGATTTTTGTGTTTGAATAATTGTTTAGATGAAAAAGTTAAAAATTTGAAAGTTTGAAGTTGAAAAGTGTTTTGTTTGAGTGATGTGTGAGAATGAGATTATGAGAAGTTTTGAGAATTCTCGTAGTGTTCAAACATGCCCTAAGCCTTCACTGGGTCTTAAACACATGCTAGAAGAACATCATTGTAAGATCTCATTTTTAGATAAGACTTTCTTAGAGCTCCATTAATTCAATTGCATACCACTGAGGGTAGTGATTTTACATTTGGGAAATGGATTGTAGATGTGGGATAGCAGGAGTATCGCAATTTTTTATTGGGTATTGTTAGAACTTCACTCTAATTGTTATTGCTGGCTACTGGATTGAGGCCTTTCCAAGTCACTGTATTGAGTGTCTCTCCATGCAATTTGAGCTAACTGCTAAGAAGGCTTGATGTTTTTACCAATCTTTCCTAGAAATCCTTATGATCCCAATTTTCAGGTGAAATTATATGTCCTGGTTTGTTTTCTCAATAATATATAGCGCTCTGCTCTGAGAAAGAATGAAGTTTAGCCATATGAGGGTGTAGGAATATGGGTTTATAGCTTTTCTGCAAGTTTCGATACTTGCATTACCTGAGTCGTGTTTGCTTCTGAAGAACAAAACAAGATCACACCTCTTCTAGGATTATATTAGAATGTAGCTTTGTATATGTGAGCTGGATGTATATGACGTTGACTAATGGTTATGAAATTTTCCATTGTTAAGGAAAACAAGTTATGTTGTGATCACACGCATGCGGCGTGCCAACACAAATATTATTGAGCTTGCTTTGTAGGGTACCTATGAATGAATGCTATGCTGTGCCCGTGCTGCAGTAGACAGTCCACGACATAGTTAAGGAGTGGTAGTTTGATGGTCGTGTTCAGCTATAGATGCTGCTTGTCCTTGTAAGCTGCTATGGGAAGCACTTTAACAATTGACAAATCCCTATATCAAGCAGCAGTTAGATACTGCTTAGAGGCAACTGGCTGCAAGGGCAATGGTGTAGCAAGTGAATGGTAACCGTACTGTCATTATTGAATGGGGTAGGCAGGTAGCAATTTGACGTCCCACTTCAATGGAGAGCACCAGTTCCAACACCATAAGTTGGAGGCTTAATTCTACTATTATTTACTTTATTGGTCTCAACAATTTCCAACAGGCTCTTGAATGCTTATCTTCGTCTTAAGTGGTCATCAAACATTTTTGTCCAGCTCATTCCTTCATTGGAATTAGGAGTTAATGAGTTTGTTATTTTTCATCTGCAGGTCTCTGAGTGGGGAAGGATGAGTATGTGTGATGCTGAGAGAAGACTCCTTGCTAATGCTTTGCTTGATATCTCCAACGAATGGTTCATTCTCCTGTCTGAATCATGCATTCCTGTCTATAATTTCAGTGTCATCTACCGCTATGTAATGAAATCCAGATATAGCTACATGGGTGCGTTTGATGATCATGGGCCATTTGGGAGAGGGCGGTATAATCTGAACATGGCACCTGAGGTACATATTAACCAGTGGCGTAAAGGATCTCAATGGTTCGAAGTTAACCGGAATCTTGCCATCAATATTGTGGAAGATACCATATTTTACCCCAAATTCGAACAATTTTGCAGACCAGCATGTTACGTAGATGAGCATTATTTCCCCACCATGCTAACCATCCGAGCAGGGAATCTATTAGCAAATAGAAGCATCACTTGGGTGGATTGGTCGAGGGGTGGTGCTCACCCAGCTACATTTGGACGATCGGATATCACAAAGGAGTTCTTCAAGAGAATTTTAGAAGGTCACAACTGCACATACAATCATGGAACCTCTTCAATTTGTTTCCTATTTGCAAGAAAATTTGCTCCAAGTACCTTGCAACCTCTATTACAATTATTACCAAAGCTTTTGGCCTTCTGACAACAAAATCCACAAGGAATGCCTAATCTTGAAGTGAATAATGGATTAGATCCGAAAACGTTCTCCAACAGAGACTGCAAGAATAAATTCTGTGTCATACATGTTGAATAGTATCATAAATTTGAACTTTATTTGTAATGATATGTTTTCTTTTTCTCCTTCATCCATTGAGCTCTTTAGCAATGCCACAGTGTAGAACAATTTTAGATGTACAAAGACTAGCATTTAGCACAATATATACATTTTTGTATGGTTATACTTTGTTTTTGTGTGTTTTGATATTACCAGAGATCTTCTAGTCTCTACTGTACATAGCTTCAAGTCCAAGTTCTTTCAGCAGTCCAAACAAATGTGGTGTTCTAATTCTGCACTCAAGCGGAGCCCGACTTCCCAAAGAAGAGAAATGAAAAGTGTACTCATTTTGTCATCTCAGTCAAAAGTCATTTTCGAACCCACAAAGTCTTGAATTCATAGTTATTCCAGACGAATCGTGATCTTTTAGATGTTTTAAAATGATACAGATTGTTTACCATTGAACTTCAAACAATGAATCAAAAAGAAATCTACCTGATTTTACAAAAATAAATTTCCAAAGTCAGATTGTATTAAAGATTTAATTGAAGTATTATCAGTTAAGTCTAACTGGTTTTCTGTTTTTACTAGTTAGTTACTTTACTTCGGTTACCTTGATTTTACCTTTATAGTCTTTAGACTTTTACACGTATAAAAACAAAGTCCTCTTTTAACTTCAGAACATACTGAATACAAAATAAAAATTCTCTTCTTAGTTTAAGGTTTTACATCATCTTTCTCTAATTTGCAACATGGTATCAGAGTGGAAACTCTAGGGGGGTTCTGTCTCTTTCTTCGCTGTGATGGCTGTTGCGATGCCAAACTCAAATTCTGTTCAAATGCATGGTGATGATTGATCAACGAATCCTTATCATTTACAGAATAGAGATTCGACTAGTTTATGTTGGTTTCTCAAATCCTCACGGGGGATAATTACAACACATGGTGTAGGTCTATGCAAATTGCTTTGAAGGCCAAGAACAATCTAGGGTTTATCAATGGAGTCATAAATCAACCAGTTGATTCTGATCCTTTGTATGAAGCATGGGAAAGGTGTAACAAACTTGATACTATCTTGGATCTTGAATTTAGTATCGAAGGACATTGCAGGGACGATTGTATAGGCAACAACTGCAAAAGAAATATGAGAAAAGTTAAAGAATCAGTTTT
This sequence comes from Juglans microcarpa x Juglans regia, assembly GCF_004785595.1. Lineage (NCBI taxonomy): Eukaryota > Viridiplantae > Streptophyta > Magnoliopsida > Fagales > Juglandaceae > Juglans > Juglans microcarpa x Juglans regia. The sequence continues at coordinate 4,875,821 of NC_054608.1, read as the reverse complement.
CTCAAGGAAATGGGCCATGAATTTTCCAATTGCAAAAGGATCTTGCTTCACTGTCACAAGATCAGTTGTCAGTAAGTGTTTACTATAGAAAATTTAAATGCTTATGGGATGAACTTCTTAACTACAATCAAATTCCTACTTATACGTGTGGAGCATTGAAATCTTGTAGTGGTGGTGCTATAAAGATTTTTTTGGAATATCAACATAGACAGCACGTTATTCAATTTCTTATAGGGTTGAATGAAAAATTTTCCCATATTAGAGGACAGATTTTGCTCATGGATCCACTGCCACTGATTACCAAAGTATTTTCTCTAGTAATTCAAGAAGAAAAGCAACAAGAAGTTGGATCTGTACGTACTTCTATAGTTGAAACTGCAGCATTCTTGAGTAAAAAAAAGAAAAGAGAATCCAAGACAGAATTTTGGGAGGCAGCAAGGAAGAAAAGAAAATTGATGTGTACTCATTATGCCATGACCAACCTTACGGTTGATAAATGTTACAAGATCCATGGATACCCTCCAAACTATAGGTAACAAAAAGGAAAATTCTCCGCAACCAATCAAGTCATGGCTCAACCTGCGAGTACTCCTTTTAATTCCAAAAATTCACTGTCTCTCTCTCAAGAAGAATGTCATCAATTACTTGCTTTAATCCACAGTAAACAATTATCCAATGGTAATCATCAAGTAGCAACTGTCTCTTCCATTCCAAACCTGTTATCTTCTTTACCAGGTATATATTCATCACATATATGTCTTTCTAACCTTGCTTCTAGTGATAGCATGCCAAATAATTCAATTCAAAACACTTGGATCATGGATACAGGTGCCACAAACCATATAATACATTCTATTGATTTTTTCACAAGCATTACTCAGAAACTAAATTCGTCTATAAAACTTCCAAATGGTGAAAGTGTTCCAATCACGCATCTTGAAAGTGTTCAAATATCTTATCACTTAATTCTAAGAGATGTGTTGTATGTGCCATCTTTCTCATACAATCATATTTTTGTTAGCAAATTAACTAGGGGTGGCAATACGTAACACGACCTGTTAGACCAATACGAATACGACACGAAAATAGCGGGTTTGGATTTAGTCTTAACGGATTCCAATCAAAACGGGTTGACCCGTTAAGACACGATTGCTTAATGGGTTGATAACGAGTCAATCCATTATGGTCAGTTAAGAAAGTTAAAGTTACAATTATACTCTTATACCTAAAAGTAAAATTGTTGGGATTTTAATTTCAATATTTTTATTGTTTGGATTGTAATTTTGGACTTGCAGTTAGTTTTATATTTTTATAGATATTGTAATTTTAACATTTATATAAAATTATGCTAAACTTAATCAGGTCAAATGGATTAAGTCTGGGTTTGTTCAACCCATTTACGTAAACGGGTTGAAACGGGTCAGCTTGGGTTGTGTTAATCTATTTCATAGTATTCACTAACAGATCAAAACGGGTCATATCCTATCAATCTGTTATGTTAATGGGTCGTGTTAGAGTTTGAGATTTTGACACAATAAGTTTAACGGGTCATGTTCAAGTTGACCCATATAGTATAATATACATGCATTGACACGACATGAACACCACCCGTTAACACAATTTGACACCCATAAAATTAACCTCTAATTAGTTTGTTGTTTTATTTTCATTTCTAATGACTGCTACATTCAGTGCCTTACCCCATGGAGGATGATTGGGAATGGTAGAAGAATTGCTGGTCTATATCTACGGCAACAACCATAAACTAATGTTGTTGACAATTTTTCTAGCTTGCCAAACATCAACTCGATGATAGACTCAAAATTTCATATTTGGCATTGTAGACTTAGCCATCCATCTTTAGCTAGGTTACTAGTTCTTTCTAAGTCAATTTCAGATGTTACTTTTCTAAATAAAGATGTACATATGAACCATTTTTATGTATATCCCTTAGCAAAACAAAAAAGATTTTCATTTCCTACTTATAATGCTACCTCTCCTTTCCATTTACTGCATTGTGATATGGGGCCCTTTCTCAATTCCTACTCATTAGGGGTGGGCAGCGGGGCCCCGCCCCGGATATAACCCGCCCCGCCCCGCGGATATTATTATATATATAATTATAATTATATATAATTATATTATATATTATACGTTATTTACATATATTTAAAAAAAAAAAAAAAAAAAACCCAGGTATGAAACGACGTCGTTTCATGCCTGGGTTTAAAATTAAAACCGAAACCCTTGGTCCCTTACGCAGCCCCCCTACTTCGCATCTCAGTTCTCACCTCTCACTCTCGCTCGCAGCGGCGCAGCCTCGCTCTCGCCTCTCTCTCTCTCTGAGTTACTTCTCGCAGCCGTGAGCCGCCGCCCGGTCCATCCGGTTCCTCTCTCTTCATCTCCGAAGGTAAGCCGTAAGAAACCCAAATTTTTAAATCAATTTTTTTTTTTATTTACATATTTAATGGAGATTGGAGGAAGGATGGGGTTTATCGGAGATGGAGGATGGGATTTTGTGAATTGTGTGCTGTGGAGTTTAGATTGTGCATGTGGTTTGATCTTTGAAATTTTGAATGTGACCCGTGAATTGTGTGCTGTGATTTTTTTTTTTTTTTTTTTTGCATTATATAATGTGTGTAAATCACTGAATTTCAATATTATTGTGTCTAGGGCTCCAATCCGAAACCCTAAATTAATTTAGGGATTTTAATCTTTGAAACCCCTAAATTAATTTAGGGGTTTTAATCTTTGAAACCCCTAAATTAATTTAGGGTTTCGAAATTCCCTAAATAGCCCAATCCGAAACCCTAAATTAATTTAGGGGTTTTAATCTTTGAAACCCCTAAATTAATTTAGGGGTTTCAAAGATTAAAACCCCTAAATTAATTTAGGGTTTCGAAATTCCCTAAATAGCCCAATCCGAAACCCTAAATTAATTTAGGGGTTTTAATCTTTGAAACCCCTAAATTAATTTAGGGTTTCGAAATACCCTAAAGAGCCCAATCCGAAACCCTAAATTAATTTAGGGGTTTTAATCTTTGAAACCCCTAAATTAATTTAGGGGTTTAATCTTTAAAATTGCTATGCATTAGGGGTTTAAAAAATTAATTTAGGGGTTTAAAAACAGAATTTGATGTTCCCTACCAAATTGAACAAAAAAAAGAAAAAAGAATGCACTAGGGTATTTCGAAATTCAATATAATGAATTAAGATGAAATATATATATATATATATATATATGAAATTATGAATGTCAAGTGGTACTTTTTTTTATTCTACTTTTTTTTTTTTATGTTCATTATAATTTATATAGTTGCTATGCTTATGCCTTATAGTCTTTCAAGTTATAAATATATATATATATATATATATATATATATAAATAACTAAAACCACTATAAGTCTTTTTATAACTTGAATAATTAATGTGTCTTTTTAATGCCTAAAATTTATGACTTTAAATTTTTTACAATTGTTTGATGAATTATATGGTCTAATTTTTTATTCTAATTTTTTTATGTTCATTATATATTTGCTATGTTTTCTATAATTTCAGATTTGTTGTTTGCTTGAGTTATGGATATGCCAGCAGATTCTAGTGCGAGCTCTCCTTTCCAGGCCGAGGGCACCCCTACCCCTACCCCTACACCTACACCTACCCCTCCTAGTCAAACCCCTACCCCTAGCCCTACGGCACATTGCCCCGCCCCCAAGCCCAACAAGAAACCTGCTTCAATAGTTTGGAGTCATTTCACCAAACTAGAGGGTGGTGACTCAAGTAACCCCCAAGCCAAGTGTAACTATTGTGGAAAAATTTATAGATGTCACTATAGGAAACATGGCACCTCACAATTAAAGGTGCACTTAGAAGAGCAATGCAAAAAAAGTCCAATATTAAGATCATTACAAGACAAAAGCCAATCTAGGCTAGAAATTGGACTTAAAAAAATGGCGGATGAGACTAGTGGGGGTGCAACTTTGAAGGGGTATACTAAGTATGATCCCGATGAGTGTAGAAGACACCTAGCTCGTATGGTCATAATGGACGAGCTACCTTTTCAAATTGTTGATGGGAAAGGGTTCCAAGCGTATTCTCGCTACTTGGAACCAAGGTTTAACATTCCTTCTCGCCACACGGTGGCAAAGGATGTAAAAAAACATTATTACATTGAAAAGGAGAAGTTGAGGGGTCAATTGGCGGATCAATTTGTTTGTCTCACCACTGACACTTGGACATCGATCCAAAATTTTAATTATATGTCTTTGACTGTGCATTTTATTGATTGTCATTGGACATTGCAAAAGAAAATTATAAAATTTTGTAAAATCACCGATCATAAGGGTGAGACAATTGGAAAGGCCTTGGAGGCCGCAATAAAGGAGTGGGGGTTGACCCGAGTGGTTACAGTCACAGTCGATAATGCCTCATCTAACGATGTTGCATTGGGACATCTAAGTTGGTGGAAGGTGAATGCCGTGAAGTATCCCATCCTTGGAGAGATAGCCCGCACACTTTTGGCCATCCCTGTTAGCACAGTAGCCTCAGAGTCAACCTTTAGCACGGGAGGACGTGTATTAGATTCATTTCGGAGTTCATTAGCTCCTGCCACTGTGGAGGCTTTGATTTGCACGCAGAATTGGATCAAGGGAACTCCAATTCATGTTCCGGATGTTCTTGAGTATGAGAAGGCCGACGTCGAGGAGGATAGTGATGATCAGTTTGGATCTGGTATTTATTTTAATTTCATTTTATAATTTCTTATTTTAATTTATTTATTTTCATTTAATTGGTATTCATTAATTTGATTTCAAATTTAATACTTATAGTGATACATGAGACGACGTCTACGGCTACCTCCGATGCAGTATGACTTTGTATTGGACCCACCATTGTCATGGTTTGCACAATTTCTTCCATAATTTTTTTTTGCATTTAAAATTTTGTTTCATCTTTATAACTTTTTAATTCTAATTTGTTTTATTTTTAACTTATTAATATTTCAGGTTTTATAACTTATTGACTTTTATGATCTTGATTTTCAGTCTCACAGCAATCGACATAACTCACCACTCATTGAACTCACCGCTACGGCTCCACCCCAAAATCAAATTAATTGAAAAATTATGATTTTATTCATTTAACATTAATTGTAATGTTGCTACAATAGTTAATTGTATAATTTGTAATATTTATTTCTTTTAGAGGAGTTTGTAATAGTGTAATAGTTTATTAGTTCTCTTAATTTGTATAATTGTGAACAAAATATTTTAGCATAGTGCCTTACTGCCTTAGTGATAATTACTACTTAATTAGTTAATAACGTAATAGTTCAATGTATGATTCTATATATCCCTTATATATATATTTTTTTTTTCTGTTTTTAAATATATATACTTTTTAATCTAAATAATGGGCTCAAATGGCCCAAAAACGAATTTTGGTCCCAAAGTGGCCTAAAAACCGATTCTGGGCCAATTAGGGCCCAGAAAAATGTACTGGGCCGAAGGCCCAGTATGGGGCAGGGGGTGCGGACGGGTGGGGGTCCACCCCGCACCCCGGCCCAACGGACGGGGGACCCCGCCCCCGCCATGCGAGGGCGGGGTCCGGGGAGAAATTCCCCACCCCCGCATATGCGGGGGCGGGGGGCGGGGGAGGGGTGGCCCCGCCCCGTAGGGGGCGGGTATCACCCCTACTACTCATGATGAATTTAGATATTTCCTTACTATAGTTGATGATCATTCTTGATCAACATGGGTGTATTTGATGGTCTAAATCAAATGTGAGGAACATATTCATCTCCTTTTACATTTTAGTTTTACACAATTCCAAACAAAAATTCAATATTTAAGAACTGATAATAGTCTAAAATTTAACATGCTAGATTTTTTCTTCAAAAGGTATTATTCATAAAAAAATCTTGTGTGGAAACGCCACAACAAAATGCAAACACCAACATCTCCAATGGTATGTTTTGTAACATATCTCCAACATCTCTACCTATAACACATCTCCTGAAGGTATCTTTTGTAAGCAATCAAGTACTCCTTAAACATTTATGATTTTGTATCTTACTCAAAATTTTCATCCTCTCATCATGTCTTCAGTGTATCCATCTCATATAGAACTTGAATTTTGCCATCAAGTTGTTCATCATCCTCATTGGAGAGAAGCTATGCGTCTTGAACTAACTGCTCTAGAATCAAATCACACCTGGAAACTTATTGAATTTCCACCCAATAAAGTCCCTATAGGTTGTAAGTGGGTTTATAAAATCAAATATAATGTTGATGGTTCGATTAAGAGATACAAGGTAAGGCTAGTAACAAAAGGGTATAATCAAAAGGAGAGTCTTCATTTTTTTTAAACATTTTCTCCTGTTGCTAAAATGGTGACAATAGGGTGTCATTTGTCACTAGCTGCAGTACATGGTTATCATCTTATTCATCTTGATGTCAACAATGCATTTCTATATGGAGACTTAGATGAGGATGTTTACATGTAGTTACCACCAGGGTATTTTCGAAAGGGGGACACTCGAGTGCGTAAATTGCAGAAGTCACTCTATGGCCTAAAACAGGCCTCTAAATAATGGAGTTCAAAATTTACAACAGCTTTACTTCAACTTGTTTTTCAACAGTCCAAGTCAGATTATTCCTTATTCACAAGGCAAGAAGGAACTGTATTTGTTGCTTTATTAGTATATGTAGATGATATACTTTTAGCTAGTAGTGACATGGCAACTGTGGAATCAATTAAAACTGCTCTCAATGATCAATTTAAATTGAAGGATCTTGAACCTGTCAAGTATTTCTTGGATATGTAGATTGCTAGAACAAAAAGAGGCATTTCTATATGTCAAAGAAAATATGCTTTAGAAATATTAGATGGTGCTAGTTTACTTGGTTCTAAATTAGTAAACTTTTCGATGGATACTCACTGTAAACTCAACAAGGAAGATGGGGAATTACTTGAAGATAGCACAAGTTACAGAAGACTTATTGGCAGATTATTGTATCTTACAAACACATGACCAGACATCACTTTTATGTGCATCATCTAAGTTGGTTTCTTGATCAACCTAGAGTACCACACATGCAAGCTACTTTGAGATTTTTGAAGTACATCAAAAAGGCTCTCGGATAAGGAATTTTTTTAGCATCCTCTTCCATTCATATAAAGGAATTTGCGGACTCAGATTGAGCTAGCTGCCCTGACATAAGAAGACAAGTTTCTAGTTTCTATGTGTTTATTAGAGATTCACTTGTGTCTTGAAAATCAAAGAAGCAGAAAACTGTATCCAGGTCATCTGTTGAAGTTGAGTACATGTCCATGGCATGTGGAGTGTGTGAAATCACATGGATTCTTTCTCTACTTTCAGACTTTCATCAACCACATTCCAAGTCTTCATTACTGTGTACTGTGTTAAACAAGTTGCATTACATATTGCTGCCAATTCTGTATTTCATGAAAGAACAAAGCACATTAAATTGGATCGTCACATCATAAGGGAGAAAATACAAGCTTGAATTATTCCAACTCTACATGTGTCTTCAGCCCATCAGGTTCCAATATTCTAACAAAACCATTGGGATCTAGTTCTTTCTTTTCTCTTTTGTCTAAGATGAATGTGCATATACACATCATCTTGAGGGGGATTATTAGAGATTTAATTGGAGTATTTTCAATTAAGTCTAACTGATTTTCTGTTTTTACCAGTTAGTTACTTTATTTCGGTTACCTTGATTTTACCTTTATAGCCTTTAGTCTTTTACATGTATAAAAACAGAGTTCTATTGTAACTTCAGAACACATTGAATACAGAATAAAAATTCTCTTCTCAGTCGAAGGTTTTACATCATCTTTCTCTAATTTGCAACAGATTGTAAAATTACTAAAACAGAAAAGTTGTAAATATGACAAAATATCCATCACTGAATTTAAAAGCAAAAATCCGTATTTAGACCCCAAGTAACATGTACTAATCTCGATCATAGTATTGCCAAATGCATTAAAGTTAAAATTTTAGAAAGCAAATAAAACAAATAACAAATAAATGTTAGAGAAATGATAGTTATAGTCGTGAGTGTACAAATATCATGCAATCAATTTGAAAAAAGTGGATAAATACAGGACTCACAAGAAAAATTAATTAATTTATTAATAGTAGATCTTACTCTTTTTTAAAATGACTGTATAACGCTTGCATACTTTACAACTGTATGTATTATTATTATAAATGTTATAGATTTAATTAGTACCAACAAGTAGATAAATGAAACATAATCAAACTCTTTTTTTTTTTTTTTTTTTTTTTTTTATACAAAACAAACTCATCTCAAACAAAGTATTAATTAGTTGTGTTTGGATATTAAAATGAGTTGAGTTGAGATGATAAAATATTATTAGAATATTATTTTTTAATAGTATTATTATTTTGAGATTTGAAAAAGTTAAATTATTTATTATATTTTATATTAAAATTTGAAAAAATTATAACAATGAATTAAAATGAGTTAAGATGAATTGATGATCTAAACGAAGATAAATTGAAAGACAGCACTGTTTTGGGTGGAGGGACTCAAGCTCTGCAATGAATGCTCATATACATTATGAACTTTTGTACTTCGTAAAACAAAATGAATGGCACATTTGACATATGTGTAAAATTGTTCCACCACATCATTATTGGCAGTCCTGGTGACTCCCCAGCGCATTGATTGAGAGATATTTGCTGGTCAGTCACTTCAATGACAGCCACAGCATACCTTCTTAGGGCAGCCCAATATCATTCAGGCAATAAATTTTAGGACAAGAAATTTTTGTACTACAAGCCGTGTGGACTAAGCTGACTTGTTCTTTCCTTTCATTTTTGTTAATATATATATATATATATATATATATATAAACTCAAAAAAGTAAGACTAGATACCATCTTTAATTGTATGTCTCGCACGTTTTGAATAGATTTGTTATGATTTGAAGCGATACGTGAGATTATAAATTTATTTTTATTTTAAAATAAAAGTAACATATTATATAGACTCATATTAATTTGTAGAATTATTTTTATAAAATTTTTTTATAATTATCACATTTTAAAAAAAATAATATCTATTATTAAAAAATTATTATTTTTGTATGAATCTTACATTTATCTATTTTTTTCAAAATAAATATATTGAGCTCTGTTTGGATTGAAAGATGAGATACGATATTTTTTAATGAGTTGAATAAAATATTATTAGAATATTATTTTTTAATATTATTATTATTTTAAAATTTAAAAAAATTAAATCTTTTATTATATTTTGTGTAGTAATTTAAAAAAATTATAATAAAAAAAAGATGAAATAAATTAAAATCAATTTTTAATTCAAACCGGCCTAATACTTATTTAATTGACTCGTAAATATCTAGTTCAAATATTGTGGACCCTAATATCCAGAAGAGAGACCATCATTCACGACAAGTCCATTATGGTAATTTCATTTATCTTTCCTATAGACTGAAATAAAATGGACCCCATTATACAGATGCCAGCTGTCTGCCATAACCAATACCACATAGAGAGAAGAGAAGCCAAGCGAAAGAATCAGGAACCCTCAATAACCAGCTCCGAATCCCACACGCACACCTGTCGTATCTTTTTCTCTCAATTTAAAAAAACCTCTCCATTCCCACCATCCACTTGTCCCTTTCTGACTCGCTACCTTCCGCATTACAGGCTGGTCTTCGTGGTCCCCACCTTTTTTCTTTCCAGCCAACGGAAACCCCTACCATGCGCTGTGTAGCCGTTTTTCTCCTCCTTTTCTTAACAACCCCACCTTCCACGAAAGCACCACACCAGCCCTGTTCCCGTTAATACAACGCGCTCTGGAAACGTGTTCGTTCGTACGCGAGTATTAAAACATGCGCGTCAGGGGCTCCCTACTCCCACCCGCATCCTGTTGGCAGATACGGCGCCGTTTGTTCAAAGTTTAAAAACATGTTCACGGCTTGGAAAATTCGAAAGAACGGGGGGCCACAAGAAATACAGCTGTCACGGCCCTAATCGCCAGCCTGTGGCTCGTTGCCCTAACCTCCTACGTTTCTATTCCTATATAAATACTCTCCACAATTATTCTTTCTCACACACAACTGCAACAAACCCTTCTTCATCGGACTCTCTCTTTCATTCATTCAAAGATCCAGAGGAAGAGAGGTATTCTAACCAATGGCGGCTATCTCCAAGGCTTCGTTGTTGATGACTCTCATGGCCGTTATTCTCGCATTGGTCGGTACCGCTCAAGCCCAAACAGCTGAAGCCCCAGCGCCAAGCCCCACCTCCGCTGCCCTCTCCACCTCCCCGTCCTTGGGGTGGGCTTTACTCTGCTCCGTCGTGGCTCTTGTCTTCGGATCTGCGCGCAGGGTCTAAGAGTCTCTCTCTCTCTCGAGGCACGTCATTCTCTTTGTGGATTGTTTCACGGCGTGGATGGATGGAGCGTATAAGGGTGGATTGGGATTTTATGCTTTAGAGTTTGTTGTTCTACTTTTTTAGGGATGAGAATGGTTCGTAGTGGTGAGTTTTTTGACGAGTAATGCAGTAAACGATACATATATAATGCGTTATGGGTTTTGTTGTGGTTTGAGAAATTATGACTATTATTATTATTATTATTATTATTATTATTATTCTTGTCAGTAAATAATTGATTTTTCTTATACAGATCTGCCTTTCTATCTCCATGAATCTTGATCTTGAATGCGAACATGCATTTGTATCTTTTTCTTTTTCTCTTCTTATCTTAAAATATATTCCAGAGAAAAAAAGCACGAGAATGGTGCTACAATGCTAAATGCGTGCGCACTAACATTGTTGGCAAGCGAAGCAAATCCCATGCTGCTTACTTGCTAGACACGTTGAAACAGTCACATGGTTTTCCACTGGAAAGTCATACGAGTTTGTCTCTTTACAGAGGGCCAGAGGGGGAAAGAAAGTGGAATACTTTAATGTCAAAAAGTAATTATTAATAATATATTTCAAGCAATTAATTACCTTGAGGCTTTAAATCGTTGAGCATTTTAGAGACATGGAGATCCGATTGAGCCTCTTTCTGACCGTCAGAAAAGAAATACCTCAAGATTGGTGGTGGGTACAGGAGAATAACGCGTTGGGGGCACTTTCACGTGGTTGGACTGCGATTCTTTTGGAGATTGGAATCATTGAGTAGAACCTAAGTTATTTTCTTCAATAATCTTTTTTTTGAAGGTATTTTCTTCAATAATTGGTTACGCTGTTAAGAGTTGGTACATTAGTCATCTTCAAGAATTATTTAGGGAAGACTTTTGATGATTGATTTAAATTGGTCCATATGTTAGTGTGTGATTCTTCCTTCTCTTTATTTTTTCAAGAAAACTTTATTTAGGCTAGTTGGTTACTCAAAACTAAATTATCTCTATCTATCTTATCTCATGTAATTATTACAATTTTTTTAAACTTCTACACAAAATATAATAAATATTCAATTTTTTCAAATGTCAAAACAAAAATTATATTAAAAATTATATTATAACAATATTTTATTTAATTTTTAACAAAATAAATTATCTCATCTAAACTGCATAACCAAATGATACCTTAATCTTGTGATTGATCCCAACGTAATTACTTCGTAAGTGGGATTTCGAGCTCTTGACTTATGCCTTGTGAGGTGTTTTATTGAGATATGATGCCAAATTGAGTATAAAAAGATGGTGAATGAGATTTCATATCCAATGTCACAAATTTTTAAAGTTTATAATAATTTTAAAAAACTTCAATTGGGAATATTATTAATTCATTTTGGAGTATAAGTTAGTATGCCATTTGAGCTTTCATTAGGTCATTGCATAATGACATCAAACCCAATTTCCAATTAGGGATTGTTTGGATTTAAAGTTAATCTCAACTTATCTAATCATTACATATTAAAAGGTTGATCAACAAAGAGGTTCTCTCTCTAAACCCTCTCCCTTCTCTCTAAACTCCTCCAAACTTCAGAATCGACTCGAGGGGTGGGAGCTTAAGGCCAAATAAAGGGAGAATTGCCGATCGTGACTTTTCAACACCCAATAGCCAACACGCGTCCCACCAAGAGGTTGCCTAGCCGCTGATCTACATGACCACCAAATGCGTCTCCAACCAGAGTGGAGTGTAGCCCGCATGCACGGGACGAAAAATTCAGAGCTCGTCGGAGTGTGGCCCTCACGCGCCACCAAGGAGCTCTCTGCCGCTGCAACACGCAGCTGCTCCCGAACCGGCGACTCTAGATCTCTCAAGATCGATCGTCGGTTTTCCCTCCTATAGCCTTTTGTGCATTGTTTTTCCCTTTTTACAGTGTTTTTACAATGTAATTTATTGTATGTCCTGTCTTTATTTTCAAGAAAATAAAAACTCAAAAACGTTGTGCCTTCGGACTTAGGTCCGGAGGGTGTTGTCCCCCATCCGTTTAGGTGGTGATGATGGGGTTGGTTTCTCCATACTCCGATTAGTCGAGGGTATTGTCCCCCATCCGTTTAGGTGGTGATGATGGGGTTGGTTTCTCCATACTCCGATTAGTCGGGTATAGAGTTTTGTTACTTAGTTACTGCAAATTCTGTCATGGACAGAGTTGTGCTATCTCTTAGACTTCGATTTTTAGAGATTTACCTTCTGGACTAAACCATGTCAATCACGAAAGGGTACTGGAAAATTACTAACGTTTGTAATTGGCTTGTTGTTTAAGTTAACTTTGTATGTCCTCCTTTAATAAATGGAATGAGATCCGTTATTATAAAAATTAAAAAAAAAACTTATCTATTCATTATAATTTTTCTAAATTTTTAAATAAAATATAATAAACAATTCAATTTTTTCAAATATCAAAATAAAAATAATATTAAAAAATTATATTCTAATAATATTTTATTAAACTTTTAAATTTTATATCATCTCAACTCATCATCTAAACTTTTCATTGCGTGCTACTTGAATCGTGCTTCCTCTGTCCAAAGGTGAGAATGTTAAGGATTTAGAAAAGATACTTAATACTTAAGCGAGCGGAATATAAGAGTGTAATGATTAGATTCAACATATTTTATTAAATAAAAATTATATTTATGATAATTCTATGATATTACAATTATAAGATTGATTCAATTTTTGAAAAATCATATGGACTATTTTGGGCGGTTGCTTTTGATTTGCTCCTTGACCTGCGTTAGGATTTGAAGGTATTGGTATCCCACTCACTAAAAAGTCGTGATGAAGATTCAGTTAGGCAACTGATATGACCACGAAAAAAAAAAAAAAAAATTTGGGCAAGCTTTTGATGTGGCACTCTAATTTTTACTTTAACAATTATTTTAAAAAATTTTATGTGTATTTATTTTTGTAAATTTTGTATACACTATTAATATGATTAGTTGTATAATTTTTTTTAATAAAAAATAATTATTTTAATTAATTATATCAATAAAATATATTAAAAATACGTAAAAATATCATAACTCGATTTTTTTTACGAATTTATTGGGCAAGCTTTTGAGTTTTGGGAAAGAAACGCGGCTTGCAAACTTTCTCGGGGTATGGGACCAAACAAAAAAGTAATTAAAGGGCATAAAGTTTGAAAATCAAGAGATTCAAAGTTGTACTTATTTTATATTTCAAGACTATTTTATATTTCAAGACCTTGGTCGTCTATTCTTAATATCTATGAGAAATTGTTCGTCTGGGTCCTACTCGAGCCTAAGGTGTAAAAAATAGTAAAATAATAACATCTAAGTAGAGACCAATTTCTATTAAAAAAAATTGTAATCTCAAAATATTATATAAAAATAAATCTATAAATTAATATGATTTAATATGACACATCAGATTGTAAAATTATTTTTATTATAAAATAAATCTAACAGATTCTATGAAATTATATTAATTTATTAATTTATTTTGTATAATTAATTTATGTCTGTATCATTCTTATATATTTATATTTTTTGTGATTTTTTTTATATATTTTTTAAAAAGTTTTACAGTCGGTAGAAATTTATTCGGTGGCTATAGCGGCTCCCTTTCTATTAAGTTTGATGTGTGATAAAAGTAGAAAAATAAAAAGTTTCACGTGGACCATAAAGAATGTGAAAAAAAAAGGCCACCCACAGCAAAATTATTCATTTTATACTTTATGTACAAGATTTTCAAATAAAGTAAGCTTCTTAAGAGCATTTAATATTGTGTCTTTCCTTTTGCATTAAGACCATTTAATTTAATAAAAAAATTCAAGAGGATCTTGCAATAAGATGAGATAATTTTTTTTTTTTTTAAATATTGGGACCGGATGTCCGGAACAACAAACAAACTAATCCGAAGAGTGCACAGACCTTGACAAGAAATTTAAGTACAATAATAAGATGAGATAACTATATCTATATTCTCGAAAAACTTAACTAATAGATACATATAATAAACCATACAATATTTATTATTATATCAAGCTTTTTAAATATCATAAAATACTTGAGAATATTCTAAAATTCACTTTATCTTATCTTAGACAAAATTGAAGGCAAAGGCCTAGGCTTGATAATGTGAGCTGCGTTCCAACTTTTATCATTTGCAACCCAACCAAAACAAGAAAAAACAATCCCCCCCTTATGAAAGAAAAATAATTAGCAAAAAGATAATTAAATAAAAGGAATAAATAATTAAATTCTTTTCATTCCTTCAACAAGTGAAAGGTGAAGATGATTCACACAGTTCTTACATTTTTCTTTTCTTACATATTTCTCATCATATTAAAACACTATCTTCCTCGCACAATCCTCTACTACAACAATGCTCATTTCCCAAAGGAGAATTTATCTTCTACTCAGAGTCAGAATCCATGTTGCCCATCGCCTTTAACCCTCTTGGTCTCTGCGCCAAATAAAGCCAACCCTTTTAGATGATGTTTCTTTCTAAAAATCTTGATCTTTTGTCATTCAAATTTAATTTCTGTACAGATTGAATAGCAAGTGAATAAATTCAAATTTGGTTTGCACATGAGTCTACTTTGTAAACTCCCTCTATGAAAAGAATGAAACTAAGGCCTCGAACGCTTTCACAAATGTGATAAGATAAGTTGAAATAAAAATTGAAATTTAAATAAAATATTATTAGAATATATATTTTTTAATATTATTTTTATTAAATAATTAAATGAGTTTACGTAGAAAAGCAAAATAAGGTTGAATAAATAAAAATGGTACCTTCTTAGATATCTTCTTCTCCCTGACCTCGTATCGTTCCAGAGTCAGATCGCACAACCATGCTCCTGGGCTAACCAACTGAGAAGCAAATTGCACCAAACAAAACAGAATGAGATGCCATGAAAGATATCTTGCACCCTTTTATAGAGAAACCATAAATAAATAAATAAATAAAACTTATTCCTCACGCTTCAGCTACGGGATTGACTTCCAAATTCTCAGCTTTTATTTCATTATAGAGAGTTGGGGATTTTTGCTATTTTGAAAAGTACTAATGTTTGTGATGGATGGAGTTGAGGTCAGACTATTTCCGAACCCATCATGAATGAATTCTTTTCATGCACGTCCTAACTAACAAAATGCCATTAAGATTTACATCAAGTAGGAACTAAACCCTCTATTTTTTTTTAATGCATGCATTTCATAAAAAAAAAATGCAAGATACATGAGAGTAGAAATCCCAGCCAAACGCTCTATTTACCAACACTGCGAATAATAGAATACAACCTAAAAAATTTAGATCTTCGACTAATAAAATACAATGAGACTATTTAGCCCTATGATTTTGTCCCACCAATTTGAATCTCATGCATTTTATTTTATTTTTTTCTTAATGATTAAGGAAGTGATTACCAATTGACATGGAACTTTGATACAAAGTATTTTATTTTTAATATTTCATTACCCTTTTCTTTTTAATTTTATGAGCACCTTAGCTTTATTTGTTTTTACAAATGAAATGAAAATAGATGAAATAAAATAAAATGAGATAAAATATTTTTTAATATTATTTTTATTTTAAAATTTAAAAAAATTAAATTATTTATTTTATTTTATGTAAAAATTAAAAAAATTATAATAATTAAATAAAATAATATGAGAATGATTGTAAATACAATCCACCGTCTAATTATTTGCTTGTCATTTTTAATTTTTTAGCCTAACAAAACAAACAAAGACAGCTCTTCCTGTACACTAAATTGAACAGAGGTGAAAGAATATAATAATAAACAGAGATAACGTGAATAAAGAGGCAATCATGCGCCTCTTCCACATGTCCACTAGCTAGCTAGTGTGGTCCAACTTGGAAAACAATTCTGCAACCACTGAACTGCACATAATTAAAGGGTCTGTACAATACCAAATATATCCTCAAAGATAAAAGGGTTTCTCTACGAAAATGGACTAGAAAGGGCCCCACTGGCTCCTTGGTCGATGTCTTTTAATGTCGGCCACACTCAATCAAAATGACAAAACAATTTCCACCAACTGTAATCTAAAATTCAATTATATCGTAACCGTACACCTGGCCCGCTATGCGCCCTCTATCCCGGTCCTCTATTCCACTGTTGGGCCAGTGATGACCGGGTGTTATCAGAATTTACTGACACGTGTAGGTTTCCATCTCACCGAACATAACATTTTATATCTATAGCTTCAAATATTTAATAATTTTCTTATTACTTACAAAATAATTATTAAATAATCATATAAATTAATATCAACTTGACTAATATTTATCGTGCAAGATTTCTTGAACTTCAATACTCTAATTTTTAAATTAAAAAACACTAACTATAGTCTTAGGACAAGTCTAGCATACTCTTTACTTAAAAATATGAAGTTTTTTTATTAAAAAGTAATTTTTTACGAAACTATTAAATATATAAAATAAAAAAGTGTGCAAAATTTACAATAAGACGAAAAAATAATTCTTTTATATATATATATATATATATATTTTTTTTTGTAAACCTAATTTGTCTTGACTCAGATGATCTAAACTTTCGGTATCACTATTGGGTACGCATCATGGGACTAAGAGACACGTGTTCGCATCCCAGTTTTTCATGCGAGGATCTTGTCACCTCACAAACTTTCTCTGCTTTTCCGAGAGCAAAGAATATTAAGCAAACCAGATCCAAGACTAAAAAAAAATGGACTTATCTTCCTGAATAAAACATCAAAACAAACTCCTCAAAAACCGCTTCCTATACTACCAAAAGACGCGTTAAAAAAGGAAAATGGCCTTGCAGTCGACGGAACCTTTTGCCTTGTGCTCCAAGCGTAGAATCTTGACTTTTTCTCGGTGTGATAAAAAATATATATGTTTTTAATAATAATTTAATAAAAAAAAGAGAGAGAGGAGAAAATTGAAGCTTACATTGAGGGTGCGCTGGATGAATTTTGCTCGCTTCTTGGGTCTTTGAGGCAGTTTGGACCCCTTAATGGCCATGAAATCTTCCTCTTTCTCCTTGTTAGTCAAAGCAATGACGAATTTCGGTGGCCACACCGGGGGTATCGCCTCGCCGCTCCCGGACGACGATCCGCCGCCCTTCTTGCTGTCGTGCGCAGTCTCCGACGACGCCGCAGACTTGTTATTCTCATTGTGATTGTTGTGATGGTGGTGGTGGTGAAGGTTGATGCTATGGTTATTGGCCTGATTCCCTCTCTTATCGTGGGCACCACCCCTGTCGGGCGACGCAATTCCCCTCGCGACTCCGTTGCTCTGTCCTCTCATCGCACCCGATGCCTCCGAGTTCCTATTAGCAACACAAAGAACCAACAACAATTACGAAATTGACCTTCGGACGATCTAGATTGGTGCGGGCAAGCAAAGGGAAGCAGGCATAATCGCGTCGGGTGTTAAGAAAGGGAGTGGTTAAGATAAGATGGGCACGCCTGGTTTTCCCGTAGGTTTTGAGCCGTTGGATTTGAGAGTGAACTTTTTGGTGGTGTTATTGAAAAGTGGACACTGATGCGGAATGGAGGTGGACCGGTATTCTTAATCGTATGTCATCTGACGGCTAGAAATGGGTTAGATGATGGAAAAATGAGATTTTAGAAGGACGCGTGGAATCGGAACTGACCGTTACACGTTTCCAACGAGTCCAGGTCATGAGGCGATGTTGGGCATAGTGGATCAGATGCAGCGGAGATGTGATCAGGTGCGGGTAAGAAAACAATAGAAGGCTAAGGCTGTCCTACGTGTAAGTGCCTGAATGGAAACCTAAAGACTGCTTAAAATACTTCTACTATCTCTAATTAGTAACGAATGCCAGAAAGAAAAACACGAAAAATAATTGTTAATAATTGTTCATCTTCAGATTATGTTGAGGTCATAAGATATGTGAATAATAATAAATAAATAATAAAATAATATGAAATAATCTTAACCAAACACACCCTCAATCATTTTTTTGACTGATATAATTTTACAATAACATGTAGTTTATTTTACAATTTTTTTTAAATTTATTTTATTTTATCTCATCTAATCATTATAATTTTTTTAAATTTTTACATATAATAAAATAAATAATTTAATTTTTTTAATACTAAAATAAAAATAATATTAAATAAATATATTCTAATAATATTTTATTTAATTTTTATCTTTAATCTCACGAAAACAAACTAAACTAGACGTAAATGATGTGTTTATTTATTAAAACAAATCTCCCAAATTTGATCTTCAAGTCAAACAGCATTAAATGCTAGAAACTAGAAAGTCTCAATTACAATTAAAGGACCTAAAGGAGAAGACAGGATAGAACAGAATCACTTCCACGCAAGAGAAGCAACAGAGTCACACTATTCGAGTCTTTGACCATAATAACACTAGGCAAAATCAAGTACAAGCAAGAAAGTAATTGATAAAGATGTCAATTGTGATAAAACCAGAGTCACACTCAAAGAAGAAAAAAAAATCATAAAGAGGAAAAATAAAGGCAGCTGAAGATTCCAAAAGCTCAACCTTATCTGATTTTCTATAGATGATAAGGTTCACACAATAAGCTATAAGGTAAAGAGATGAATTAAATATTTGCTTAATATTTCTTTAATTTTCATATTTGCTATCTCAATTAGTAAATTATAATTTTATTTTAAAATTTTAAATTTTAAAAATTAAATCTTACTTTTTCTGCACCGACAATAAAAGAATTCATTAGCCAATATCTAGGTAGGAAATCCCAATAACAAAAGCGGGTTAAAATGACTAAACGAGCCTTATTGGATATTATCCAGCCCAAAATGTATCATTGAGGTTAAAAAACTAGTCCATCCAAACTAACCCCCAAGACGTTCGTAGCTGAAATCACACGTTAGAGACCTAAATTGTGTCACCACTAAACAGTCCGTCCAAGTTGGCGTGTCCTTTATGATTGAGCCCATCCTAGGGAATTATATCATTCCATAAAAGAAAGTCAGTCCTATTAAAGTTTCTGTCTAAACTCTAAAATCTATAAAGGGAAGAGACACATAAAAATGTCGCACATAATTCTCGATTCTCTATGACATTATGATTCAAAGTCTCTTAAAACAACACTGTCGATGATTGGGATTAGTATTTATCATTCATTTTTTTACCAGTTTCCTAACTCTATGCAACAGATCCGGCGGCGATGCTTTTCTTCGGGTCCTCCAATTCGATCCGAACAGAATTTCGACAGTGTTACAGAAAAGGTTTGAAAAGCACGCCCACGAGTCACTTATCTAGATTTCAACAAGTATGCTCGACAACCAATGAAAGTGCCCAGCACCCATCCCACCGACGAGGCAGATCAGGGCGACTGGGCGTAGCGTGTACCACACGCGCAGGAAACATCACAGAATTATATGCGTGTTCATGCATTGAAAAGTCAAGAGTGAGAGAGAGTTGTATAAAGTACCTGAGAATTCGCTGCGATGGTGGCGGCGGCGGCGGCGGCTGAGGGGAAGGGTGTCGCTGACGCAGATTCAAATACCCATTACCATGATTACCACCGCCGGGCTGACTCAACGAGTCCTTATCGGCCCTCACGACCCGCCGGTCCACCCGAACCGTGGTCCTTTGAGCCGGGGCGGTCGGGTCGTTGTCCTTGACCTGGACCTTCATGCACCTGAGCCGCTTCCGGTTCCCCCACTGCAACACGAATTCCGACGACGTTGTTTGTGTGATGGTCTCGGAGCCGGCTGGTCTCAGCAACGAGGTTCCGTCCGTTCCGGTTGTCTCTCGACCGTTTGTATGGATTGCGTTCGCATTATTAGTAAGATTGCTCCTCAGAGACAGAGTCTCCTTATCCATCTCCTTCTGTTAACGTACAAAGCTGTCCCATTCCATAGAAGATAATTAGTAATTATTGAGCTTAATCTATGTATGAAAAAAGGGTAACGTTCAATTAAAGAAGAAGAAATTGGATTTGGAAATGGCTACCCAGCAACCTCCATAAATAATAAACAAAAAACGAGGGAAGAGCGAAGATTGTGGAAGATGCGCATCGGACGGTCCAGGATTTGTGAAAAAAATGGTGGAAACCTTGCCCTTGGGGTGAGATGGGGGATTGCATAGATATGAAATGGGTGATGAGGAAATGGGAGATTACGAAAAACAGAGCAAGTGCGAGATTTTCAATTGAAGCTCTTTTCGGTCACTATGAAAATGCGGGAAAGTCTTGAGAAAGATTAGAAACCTCAAATCGGTTGCAGAAGAATCAACGAAGTGGCTAGTGTTGGATTTTCCGGATATTAAGATGAACAAGAATTATACTCTCCTTTATTTTTCTCAGGTTTTTCGGAAGCCAAAAAGAGGGTCATCGGGTCAGAAATGGCGTTCGCAATTCAGACGCCGTCAAAAGAGAGATCCTAGCAAAAGCTTCACAGATAAATAGAGGAATTTTGACACAAGGCTTTTCCTTTCCATTGCAGAAAATTCGAGGGTAGACCAACACAAAAAAAAATATGGAGGAAACAACAAAAGACCAAATAAATCCCATATAAGGCCAAGTGGTTGGGAGAACTGAAATTTCTGCAAAAGGCCATAGATGGGAGGAAAAGTCTTCAATTCGGGATTTTTTCAGAGAGAAAAGGACCCAAACGCAATCCGATAGTCGCAGAGAGAGAGAGAGAGAGAGAGACACACACACACACACACAGAAGAGTTGAGAAAGATAGAGAGGAAAGCCATGGAAATGGCCATTACCGGAGAATTATCAACACTGATTCAAAAGATAAAAGTCCAAAATCGGAATTTTTTTCCCAAAAAAAAAATCCAGAGTTGGACACGCTGAATACAAAGAACCAAAGAAATCAATGCTTCGGTAAAGGCATTCAAATCCGATTCGCCGTATAAAAGCCCCTCAAGAACCAACATCAAATTTCCTAAGCTGAACTTGAAAACCGCCACACAGAAATCCTCGATCTTCTCATTAGATGATGATTTCTCACCTGCACCACACAGATTCTGCCACTGTCACCCAGGGAATTCACAGAAAACGGGCCTTCCTCTCGAGTCTTCAAACTAACAAAAATGCAAATCTATGACCGGGATTCAACAAAACGGTGACATTTCAGAGCCCAAACCTTGGACTCCCGTGCAAGAATCCAATCTCTCTAAAAAGAGAGATTATCCTTATTGTTTCATAGAAAGGTTCCAGATTTCTTCTAAAAACCACTCAAATCTATCCGAAATGTTTCTGCAAAACAGAAATTGAACACAAACAAAGAACGTCTCAGATGATAAATCCCATGAAAACAAGAAGAAATCAAAGTCTGCGTCGAAGTGGAGACCTCTGAACTCGAAATTCTCGACCGTCTCTCTGTAATCTTCAACGAAACGAACCCGATCTTCGCAATCAGCCACGCAAATAAGAACAGAATCCACTTAGAATTCCTTCTAAGGAACCCCGTCCAAAGCTCTTCAAATGTTATCTGCACCAAAAAAGAGAGTTATTCTCAGAAGAATAATTACACGAAACCTCTATAAAATTCCACCCTGTGCTCAATTACAAACCTCCTTCTTCCTCCCTCTTCACAAGCTTCAGATCCTCGACCTTCCTTCAGACTTTCAGTAGAGTTCTCATGAATTCTCTCCCGAATTACCTTCTTTGGCATCTAAAAATACGACAGAAAGAAAAAGAAAATCCGTAGCGAAAATCAGAGAGAAAAGAGCAAAACTTCAGAGAGCTTCTTCCTTCTTCTTCTTCTGATAAAACGAAATGCTCTCTCCCCCTTTCAAAACCCAGTTTATATATCCCCTTCTCCCACTCTCCGCAACACCTGAACCGTCCAAGGGTGAGCTATCCTGACCCTCCATTGACGATCGTAGGGCTCTCCTAGCTCCTATCTTAAACCGTCAACCCCGTCTCTTGTAAAATCCCGTTACGGCGTTTTAATGGCTTTCGTTGGCCCTAAAATCAAGTATCACGCCGTCAATCTAACTAACAGAACCTTTAACGTCGTCTGTTTTTTTTTTTTTTTTTTTTTGTTAATTTGTTTATTTTTATTTAGTACTTTGTCGTGGACGGGTATGAATGACGCGGATCGGGCGTGGAAGGAACTATAGGTGGTAACTACGGTCAGTGGTTCTAACCATGGTGTTTTCTTGAACTTAGATTCTAACCATGGTTGGTTATGAGACAGTTTTCCAATATCGTAAATAAACCATAATTATCAATTTTCTTTCTTTCTTTCTTTTTTCTTTGATAAAATAGGAATAAACCATAAGGTCTAGTGAGTATGGAGTTGACCAAATTGTTTGAATCTTGGCCCTTAGTATATCCCTTCGTGCCTCTAGAATACTTGCTGTGAAATGAGATGAAAAAATATGATTTTAAATGAGTTAAATAAAATATTATTAAAATAATATTTTTAAAAATTATTATTATTTTAAAATTTAAAAAAAATTGAGTTGTTTATACTATTTTATGTAGAAATTTAAAAAAATTATAATGATGAGATGAGATAAGAGCATTAGTATTGGTCTATGCATATGAATATGTAAAGTCATATTTGCATAATATGGCTCTAAAATCCTTCACATTGACTTATGCATATCTAAATATTTAGCTACACTATTCACCATACAAATTATATTTTAATAATTATTTCTCTCTCCTCCCACTCTCTCTCTCACAATCCTTTTATTTTCTCACTCTTTTAACAACACAATAAACTTTCACTTGTACATTCATTCTATTATTATAATATATTATATATATTTTTTTCATTTTATTATATTTTTAATATAATATATAAAGAAATTATATTTTTTATTATTACATTTGTATTATTAATGTCAAATTTATGTAGTAGATGCTAATTGTAAAATATATATAAAAAAATTGATTTTTGCAAAAAATTAATGATAATAAATATTTTATTATCATTTTGTCTCAAATATGCATAAGTCAATGTAAAAATTTTGCTTGAATGACAAAATAGATATATAAAAGAAGTGATTTTATATATGTATATACATAGACCAATGCTAATACTCTGAAATGAGATAGATTTTTCTATACAAACGATCCAATCCAAATATCACCCTTATTCCTTTCCTTTTTTCCGTAGGTTGTTAATATTTTGAAAAAAGGGAAAAAAAAAAAAAAAAAACATATACATAAGAGTTGGCTTGTGTGACAATAATCGGTTTGTTTTTACTTCACCCGTTGTGAAATACACAAGGTTGTCTTTACTTCACCCGCTGAACTAACTATTCCAGAGAACAGAGCATTGATCCGAAAATTTTAGTATATTTTTTTTTATATGAGTCATTCTATTTTCAAATCTAGAAGTGTAATCGGTCGAGTCCGGTCTAATTTTAGACAAAATTTGAATTGGTATGCACCAATTTATATTTTTTAAAATCGATTGCACACAGGTTACCCTCCTAAACCGGTACTTCCGATTATACCGGTTTCCGATCCGATTTTCTAGTTTTAATAAAATGTAAATTTTTTATTAAAAATCTATTACTATTTACAAAAATCTGCTATGTAAAAAAAATATGCTATAAAAAAACTGTAAGTATCTTCATGCAACTTTGATAAGAATAATTCTTTTATTTAAAAAAATGATGGTGAATAGAATGGCATATCTCAGATGTTCTAAAACAAAACCAAGCAAATTGAAGTAAATATAGTACGGAAATAATGAAACTTAAAAAATAGTACAATGAGTATCATTATTCACTGTCTAATGAGATAAACCAGAAATATAGAGTATGACATCTAGAATTGATAGCTTCATACATGTTTATTAACTCTTGTCAACATTTTATATGCAATCTCAATAGGTTGTGATGATTAAGGAAAAATAAGCAGTGAGTAATAATTAGAACAACAAGAAGAACTTAACCGGAATTCAAGAAGCTAGAAGAGAGTCAGAAAAAAATAGTATTATATATAATTATAATTTATATTATTATATATTATATATTAAAATTATATATAATATAAAAAAATAATATATATTATAGTGAACCAGTCCGGTCCTAAAAATCATAGAACCAAGTCCCGTTCCGGCTGGTTTTGGCATTTTAGAAATTGGTTTCGGACCGGACTCTTGTTCGGGCCAGCCCGGACCGATTTTTCAATTAAAATTTACACCCCTACGAGTCAAACTGGCGTATAGATATATCGTCCACATCATTTAAATGGTAAAATTTAATATATAAGATTCAAATTTTAAAATTTATGTTTCAAATCAAATTATGTTCTATAAGAATATAACTAGATGTGCTCTATACACACTTGTTCAAGAATAGAATTTTTCTTTCTATATTGTAGCAGTTACTGTGGCTTTGCCAAGAGATTTCTACACTTTTTTGTTGGCTTTGGCCCCTGCTTCTCTTACAATTGCTGCTCTGGTTGGGGAGTAGGTTCAGAAAAGTAGTACAAGCACTTTCATATTATTTACATTTTTAAACATGTCCTTTAGTACAGAGCAGTCTATTTTATAGGAGCTTGCTTGATTCTATTTACACTGAAGCAATCGTAGGAACTATTATCAAAATACAGCAGGATTATAAATATGTATATGTATCAACACATTTCAAGCTCTGGTCTTTCGAAGACAGTGCATTAAACTTTAATCATGCACTGAATCCCTTGTGCAGAGAGCTCCAAGACCAAGAAGGGATGCTGATACAAGCTTGAGCTGATGCTTCATCCATCTGCTCCTTTTGAATCCCGGCATTACAAATGTTTGCAAAGGCTCTCATGTGTTTCATCCCGTACTGTGAGAGGGATCCGCAATGTGTCTCGAAAGTCCTCACCTACACAGGTAATTGTTCAGGATGCACATTTAATCCATACATATAGCAGAAGTATCTAGACGAAATTTAAAGAAAAAAAATGTGGGATTGTCGAGTACCACCTTTTAGCAAGATGAGAGGTTAGTGATCTGGGTTATTTTTTGTTAGAATAAATGGAACAAAATAAGACTGTTTACAGAACTGAACAAGAGGCTGGAAATTGGTAATATTACCAGTGTCTTAAGGCAACCCCAGTCATCAACAAGTGGCTGTCCAGCAGGTCGAACAATATTGAGAACCACTGGACCTTTCTCAATTCCAAATAGGAACTTCCCGGTAAGTTTCACACTGTCATCTATATGCATTCTATGCAACATTGCTTCAACAAACTGCTTTTGGGCTTCAACTTTCCTAGGAGAGCCTTCTGGAGCCTTGCGGAACTGCCAAAGAGCTACCCATTAAAGAATGAAAGCTTCCAAACAAAAAATGTTGACGCGTTACCACTATATAATGGAGAGCTCTTTATATTTCCAATGAAAGCATGATAATTTGACATCAAGATAGAAACTACAAAGGTTACATCTGATGACCCATGTTCAAAAAGCCACTTGCATTAGTAGGAGTTGAGGGTAAAACAACAGATAAATTTCAAAAGGCATAGGAGTTGGAAAACAAACCTTATCCCAAAAATGGACGAGATCAGCATCTCGTTGGTTGATAGCTTTTGTAGATGGCCTCATGTAATTCTCATTTACATTAGTAAGGTTAACATTTGTAGGATTTGTACCAATATACAGGTAAAGGTGGTCATTGTTAAGATTTGTATCACCATATTGCATGACATGAGAGCCATATGCAGAATTTCCATTTGCAGTCCTACTTTTAACCTGTGAATGCCAGAATAATGAACCCAATAAATGCTATCAGCACTTGATAAGAGCAAGGACAGCAACTAGACACTTTCAATACAACAGACCCTTGAAACGCATATTTTTTGTTCTTGTATTTACACCCATTGTTCACATGGAAGAAATTCAGGCCCACCAAGACTCAAATTAGAATAAAATATTTAAATGGTAATAAACTTCAACTCTGAGAAAATTATTAGGGGAAGTGACAGTGGTTTCTCTCAATCTCTCTTCCCCCTTCTCCTAGCCCCAGTAACAGTCTATACCAATGCAATTGGTTCTTACCAGTTCATACTGCTGCTGCAAGGTTTCAGTCCGCAGATTGCTAATGTCACTGGTCACAAACTCAAACTGTTAAGACTTGCAAAAGAAATTATATCGTGAACAAAAACATTTTTATGCAACTAAAATATTATTCTTTGTAATAAGAGCACAACAACAGCGATCAGATAAAAAAATCAAAATAACTAGAGAGGAAAGCTGCATCTTGTGATACATATAGATCAATGAAGAAGAGAGGCTACAGATTTCAGCAAACATTCAATTACCATGCAAATTTTATATTTTATGAAATTCTCATTTTTGGGTGGTTGTGCACGTACAAAATCTGCTTAGCCAAGTAAATTGACACCAATGCAAAGATAATTGCACATGTATCTAATGGAAACTAATCATGGTATAACTGACAAGAGCCTGAAATTATCAAGCTGCTTTGTTTCCCTTATACTATGAGGAATGCTGAGCATACCTGTCTTCCATCCAAGCAACGCTATACAAATCACCCAAACAAGTTTCATATTCAGGGGGAGGACTGGGATCCTCTCCAGGGCAATAAGTTCCCCAACTACTCTCTTCTGCATTTGATGCTGTAGTTGCATAGATGTTCAAACCTTCTGGAAGAAGACCCTCAAAAATGCTTCCGGACTCACAAGCTTCTAGATAAAATACCTATAATTTTACACAGTCAACCTAAAATTTAAGTTCCCACCGAAACATAGCATGCATCAAGGAAATCATAGTTGAATCAATTACATACCAAACTTTTATAGGTCCCAGAAGCATGCTTCTTCTTCAAGACTTTTATCAGATCGTCAGCATAGAGATTAGGATAAGTAGGCATCCCTAAAAAAATTATAATATGGATAAGAGAGTATTAAATTCATTAATTGGTCAAGTCTTTCAAAATTAGAATTCTGAACAGCTTTTATAAACTAATACCGATGAAGTCATGGAACCAGCAAAAGGAAAGTAACACAAAAGTAAGTCATCTGATGAATGCAAACAAAAGCAAGGTACATAATACTAGAAGAAACACAATGTTAGAGGGATACTAACCAAGCACACCAGGACCCCCATGATCACTATAGTATATGAAGATATGATCATTGGGACCACTATCAACAACCTTCCCACTGCCCCCAGTAAGAGCAGTTCCATTTCCAAGGATAACAGCGAAAAAGTTGCCAACAGTAACATCTTCCCCAGTATAATCCTAACATAACAAAATCCACATGAGGGGGATAATTACGACTTACAGAATCACCAGTATTTTAAGGCCTTAAGAAAAGAAACCCAACCTTTGGCACTCCTTTGTACACATCAGAGCCGTTAGGGCTGTTAATGATAACTCCAGGCTTTGGATTCTCTTCATTTAAAGCAATGTCATCATACATGAAAACAATAATGTTCTCATCTTTCAACCCATCTTTCCTTAAGATCTGGTATGCATGACAAATATCAGCCTGGGAAGAAAAATGAGAAAAAAAAAAAAAAGTGCCCATTAGCAAACTCAATAAAACAATAAGATCAAATTATAAACAAGATATATTATTATTTCTTGCTAAGCTCTAAATAAAACATGAATATGTCCAAGACATACACTGCAACAAAAACCAATAACAAAATACTTCACTCAAGCAATAGTAACTCGTTAAACTAGTCAACAGAACTATATATGCTGCAAAGCACATGATTTTCTTGTTTTGTCCCAAAATGAATTCTCTTTCTCCATCCAGTATTATCTTCGTTCATTCACCAATATTATTACTCCATAGCCCAATTACAAGGTAATAAGATTTAATTGGGATATCATCCACGGTGAGACAAATAACTGGAATTCCCATGGAATTTTACCACTCTAGACCATAGCATAATATGTACAACTAGTGGATACAAAATAAAGCGCAAAACTGAAAATAGTAAAGAAATTCCAACAATTTGAAATCGGAGAAAATAAAAAAGGCGTTATAGTAACTAGAAGGTTAATTTTAGTGCTTTTAAACACAATAAGAACAGTACAAAGTGAGTTAAAAATCAATCTCCGGTTAACCTCACTTTTTCGGAAACCAAATTGAAGGTTTTTAAATCCCAAACCAATAATAAGAAACAAGAGCAATAAAATCTCAAGACATAATTCATAGACAACCGAAAATAAAATTAAGAAAAGGCAACAAGTTAGATACTTACGAAATACAAGTCAAGAAACATACACCAATCAAGAAAGAGAAATAATTAAATAATGGAAAGTAAATTAACCTGATGCCTGTAATTCCAGTAGCCACTAGAGCCGGCAATCAGTACTGCCCATCTGGTCCCCGATGTGTCGTCATCATCATCATCAACAACACCGCTGACTCTGTCGAAGAATCTAGAGGCTTCTGAGGGCAATCGGAGATGGTCTTCAGTTGGGTACCTCCTGGCCGCAGCCGAACGGTAGAGGCCAAGGAGGAGGAGGAGGAGGAGGACGACGATGGAGGATATGCGATTCATGGCATCGAGCTGTGGATTTCTGACTAGTGAAGCGGCTTTAAACAGAGAGCGGGTGATTTTCATGTTTCATTGGCAGGTGGTTGCATTAACTTTAGCTAATTAATTAAGGACAACAACGAAAATTTGTACATGAAAACAACAATGCATTTATTAAAGAAAAAATCTATTAGTCATCTAATTTTTATTATCTTTCTATCATATGATATTAGATGATAGATTTATAAATAAAATATAATAAATAATTTATAATTATCTAATAACTCCTAACTTTAATTATCTTCCTATCATCTAATGATATGATATTAGATAATAGATTTATAAGTGAAATATAATAAATAATTTTTAATTATTTAATAACACATCATAAAATGATAAAAATATAATAAAAATTAAAATGATGAGTAGTATTAATGTTTATTAAATGACATTGACAAGTGATGTTGCCATGCAAGAACTTTTTATCCACACACCTATTTTGTATTTGCTTGTCCATTTGCCTCTCTTAGTTTTTTTTTTTTTGGGTTGACGTTGCTTTCCGGGTAATCTACATTGACTTTTTATGTAACAACCCGGCCCATCGGCTAGGCCCACGTCGCAAGCCCATCAAACAATCCCCCGATCAAACTCTCTTATGCAAAACAACTTCTACGTATAACTTTGAGGTGATAATATGTGATGCAATCTGTAAATAATAACACCAATATGGTATAAAATTAGTAGATTTTGTTAAATATTTTAACATAAAACAATAATATTGGGATATTTGATTTTCTATGATCGGTGAAAATAAATAACAACAATTAGAAAATATACCTAATTCTTACAGTTTAATGTAGAATCTGAATATTCAATAAGAAAATACTCAGCATTTCAATAATCTCTTTAATATATTCATATCATTGATATAAGCATAAAACCCACATTTTCAACATGTTCATTAAACTGCAATCATGAACGCAATATTGATATATTATATGAACATTATTTGTTTTTTTACTTTCTCTTTAATACTTTGGTATTTAAAATTTTGTTAAACACATTATTCGAAGAAAATAATATGAAGAATTTTTACAATACATTCTTAACAAGATGGCTATAAAGTCAACAATTACAAGTCTCAAGATAATTTTTTTCAGTCATATACTATATACAATGTGGTCGCAAAGCATGCTATAAACTCAACTTCTATTGTACATGAAACAGTAAGAGATTTGCTTCATACTTTTTTATAAAATAACTATCATAAATAGGAAAATACATAACTATAACTATATAGAAATATCTGAGCAATCTCACAAAAATAGAGTCTGAATATCTAGTTACCTTAAGAGTATCAATTCTTCTAAATGTAACACTAAGTCTTTAATTTTTTACAAATAACATAGCACTCTTTTCACAACTTTTGAGTCAAATATCTTTGAGTTATTTTGACAATAATCAAGGATATCAACTGAAAAACTAATATTCGGCATTATACATATTAGTGCACTCATTAAATTTATTTTAACCAACATATATAAAATTTCTTTAACAACCTAATTAATTTTAGGACATTTTAAATATTGAGTATGTCACATTTTATTTTTTATGCATCTATTGACCAACAACTCTTAATGCATAATATTTCAAAATACTATGCAACTTTACTAAGATAATCTTAACAATCACCGTCGTAGTATTAAAATTCAATCTCAATCATGAACAATGTCTCACTCATAAATTTTATTTTTAAATTTTTTTAGAGATATAACTTTAATGTTATACTACAATCCACGATTTTTATTAGCCAAAACATCATATACATGCATTATCATAAATATAAATACACTCCCACTGACCTTCGAGTATATACATTAACAAAAAATATTTTTCTTAAATTAAAAAATAATATTAGTATTATCAAACTAAATACAATTTTTAAAACTTACATTTTCTAAGTATCCTTTTGATTGTTTCTTGTAGCCCTCATAATCCAAACATTCTCTCTATAATAGTTTTCACATCTATTTGATATAACTCTATATTATAATGAGCTACTAACGTTATATTGATCCTGAATTAGTCATTTCAGGTTGATTAGAAATCTCTGTGTAATCAATGCTCATTTATGAGTGAAATTCATGATTATAGGTCTAACTCTATATCTTTAAACATTGCCTTAAACGCTGGGTTTTGTCTCCAAGACCTATTTATATTCGCTATTTTGCACATTTTAAACAATTTGATGAAATTATAGACATTACGTTGATTCATAAATTTCAATCACTCATTAACACATTGATCTTTTATAGAATCTATTTTTTCTACAACTTGTGAAAATATAAATAAATTTTCATTTGTCAAATTTTGAAAGTACATCACTTAGTCTAACCAAATAGCAAATTAAGAAAATCACATAAGGTTACATGTTTTGATATCTCCATGACCAATTCATCAACGGTGTTTCTATTATGAGTGTTATCATTGAGATGACTAGAAAAATGAACTACATGTCTTTTCAAAAATACAACTATGTAGTTCCTCGACAATCACATCTCTAATTTCTATCCTCCTACTGATTTTGCCAACCTTAAGGAATTTTATATTTCAATTTCCTCAATACTAAGATCATGATTAGAAACAATGTAATCTATATTATTTAAATCTTCCTGAATAATCAATAATGATAAAATACCCAATAACTATTATAGGATTTAACTTTTTTTCATTTGGGTTATAAAATCTTATTTTAGTTTTACTATATATACATGTATATGCCTTAAATCAGTCAACAACTCAAAAAATAAGTCATTAAGACTACCTTACTAAAAAGACGATATAAGTACTACACCATTATTTTTAAGAGTTATACTATATTTTTTCAAGAAGTTGGAAAAACATGTTAGGGTTATGGCCTAACTCATAATACATTTCATGGCATTCACTACTTCAATCAAATCCGATGATTTTTATATTTCTACCTAATCGCATTTTCTTCCCATGAGAAGTACCTAAAAAATTGTAAAAAGCTTGAGACTTCACATGTAGTAGATAAATACTTTCATGTTGTTGAACCCAATGTTACAAGCTTCATATAATTATATATCTACATATGAATTTTAATGATAACAAATGTATTCAAGTATAAAAGAGCTTCAAGTTCAAGTTGTCTACATAATGGAATCAAGTACATCAACAAATTAAGTATGAGCAAGAAATGGAACAAGGTTACAAACAAAGCTCTTAGAATAATTTTGTATATCTGTTGAAAATTTGAAATTGGATTAAGGCTCACAAACTAAATATTTTCTCATAAATCATCAATTTGCATTTTCCACATGTGCATAATATATTTAAAAATTAAAAGTTTGAAATTGAAATTTTTATAAGATGGTTGATTGTCATCTTTCACATGTGTATGTATTAATTAAAAATTTAAATTTTGAAAATTTGAAAGATGATTAATTGTCATTTCTCACTTATGCATGATAAGTTTGAAAATTTTGAAAAATAATCAATGATCTTTTTTCAAAAGGCCCAACGGTGTCGTTTAATGGGCTATATATATTACGGTTACATTAAACCAACCCCCCCCCCCCCCCGGCGCGGGTCGACCATCTTTGCTCTGCCTCTCGAGTCCCCGAGTCCCCGCAGCCATCTCTCACGCTCAGCCCCTCTCTCACGCCGTCAACAGCCCCTGGCCGTCGACACTATTGGTCCGTTCTGTTCTCCTCCACTTCCAGTTGTTCCCGAGGCTACAGAATCACAGATATTGTTTTCCCCTCTCTCGGCGAGCTAATCGGTATGTGAACATATATATGCTTTTTAATTTTCAAAATCTTACATTTACTTCATGAATCATTATAATGTTTCAATTCATTGCTAATTGATTCATTTCATTTAGGGTTTTTATCGAATTTACAGATTTGAGATTTAGGGTTTTTTACAGATTTCAAAATCTTATTAGAGTTTATATTTTATAGTTTTTTTTTGTATAGCTCCCCATCAAGCTTAATCTGTATTTTATAATTGTGGAAAGTATAATTTTATGTTTTATATTTTAGGATTTAGGGTTTATATATGTTGTATAGCTCCCCATCGAGGATGAACATGTATAGTTCCCCATCCAGCTGAAAATAGCTTGATTTCTTTCCTTTTTGTTTTTGTGGGTAATTTTGTTTGTTTGTTCATATATATCTGTTAGTAGATTTGAACCTGATAAATTTTGTTGGGTTGCATGGATGTCAATCAGTGATTCTACTGGTTTGGTTTCTTGTGTGTTCTGTGTTTTCTTGAATCATTACAATGTTTCTTGCATTGTGTGTATTCTCTATTTGAATTTTCTATTATTGCGGTGATGATTTTTCTTTCTCTATTAATGTTTATTCTGTGTATTGATATAAGGAACCCAGAAGCTTTTTCTCTTGTGCTATGTAACGAGAGGCAGGGTACTTTGCCCTTTTAGCTTGTCGTTGCAATTCATGTACTTGAGATTCCTTTATATCAATTTATTTGGTGTCCATTGAATACTTATAAAAAAAGTCATTTTTGGTTGATCCTTTTTTTTTTTTTTTGTGTATTTTTTGTGAATTGGTATCAATTTGTGCATAACTGCATATTGTAAAAACTTTAATGAGTTTCTGATTTAGGGTTTATTTTGTTGTTACAGTTTTTTTTTTCTTAAATATAAGATTTTATATTTTTATATCAGTTTTTTTGTTATAGCACATTTTTTATGGTAGCAGATTTTTTACATGGGAGCAGTTTTTTTATGGCAGAATTTTTTTTATGGTAGATGATTAAAATCAGAAAACCGGACCGAATCGGTAAAATCGGAAGTATTGGTTTAGGGGGGTAACCGGTGCGTAATCGGTTTATGAAAATGCAAAATCGGTACATACCGATTCGGTCCTAAATTTTATCTAAAACTGAACCGGTTACACCCCTACCCACACTCAAGCAAAATGGTGCCGTTTTGACTTTGGCAAGTTTTTAAGCGCTTGACCTCATCCTCACACTTCACTCTTCAGTTTCTCAAACACCCTAGTCTGATGGAGGGAGGAGACAACATATTGGAAGCCATCTACGAAGAGGATAACCTAGAAGACATCGACGATGTTGAGATGCTTGATGTGGAAGAAGGAGCCTAATCCCCAAAATGAGAAGGTACTAGGCAGTGGTGGAGATGTGAATTTAGTAAGTCAAGGATCTCAAAATAAAAACCACAAACGCATGGCAAGTAAGAAGAAGAATAAGAAAAAGAAGGGTGGCACAGGGCCGAAGCGCATGGCAAGTAAGAAGAAGAATAAGAAAAAGAAGGGTGGCACAGGGCCGAATGTTACAGATATAAACAGGTAACTTTTTGCAGAACTGGGAAGAAACATGCTTGTGCTCTGTATTGACGAGGCTCCTTTCTACAATTTATTACTTATTGGACATGGCTTCTTGGTTCAATGCATAATTCTTTCTGTATTGATAATGTGAATAATTATACTACTGTTTCAACTTATTCAGATCACTTGTTTAGTGTGTTGTCTTTAATCAAGTACGTGATGACCAAATAATCTTGGGCACCTTTGTTTAATTTGGTCAATGTTGTCAAGTGTTAAGTGCCAATAGATCTGCAATTCGTTTTCATTTCTCTCATATCATGGAAGAAAGCATCATATTTATTCTATCTCAGTTTCAATTTGTTACCCGAGGTTTCATTTTAGGCAATGAACTTCAAACATCAGGTGACAAATTCATCAGTTGTCTAATTATTTTTTATTTTTTGACAAGTAGTCCTCTAATTCTTTTTACATTGCAATTATAAGAATTTAGGCACTCATGCTTTTGTACTGAAATTTCCTAGTTTCTCTTCTTTTCAGGTTTGTGTTAGATACATGTAGGTTTCTGAAAGAGAAGAAATCATATATGGTATATGCGGCTGTTGGTTGTCTGGGAATTTCTGCACTAAGTGATCTCGTCAAGGAGGTATTATGCCCTTATGTTCAATCTAGTGTTGGATTCATAGGAAATGCATGCTAGATCAATTAGCTAACCAGCAAAGTTGGTTCTGAGTAAAGAAAACATATGTCTTAAATGTTAACTACTCATGGAGAGAAGCTATGTTATATAATATAACCCTGAAGTAATAATTTTCCCATCCACTATATAATTATTTTCTGCTGCATTTTTTATCTTCAGCAAATTTGAAATATGAGTCACCTTTCAGATTATTTGCACAACTTATATGCCTTTGCTGTGGTTAATTGTTTTTTTTTTAATCAGTAACCTTCTAAAATATTTATTTGGTTTTTTATATCCTTCTACTCTACCTCTTTGAATACCACTGGGCTTGTGGCCTTAGTATTTTGGACCAAGTGATTGTTATTGGGTGAATGGGCTGTGGACTTAGAGTTACTTTATGTATACCCTAAAGTTCAATGTGCTTCTTGAACTATCTACCTCTTCTTTCAATCTCCCTTTAAATTGTAATATTAAGGGGAAAAGTGATCCTATGGTTTGGAGTCATTGAACATAATGTACGTGCTCATATGAGGAAATGTGAGAATTTTGGTTGTGCTGGAATTTGGACCGGCCTTGGGCTGAAAATGCTAATCCACTCTATTTAGGGCCATATGTCCTTTCTTAGTTTCTGACGCTCAGTATTGTTTACCTACCCTTACAGATTTCTCTTACAGAAGCCGTTTTGCTCCTTTCAATCATGTGCTCTGAGCTATGATGTCCTCTGGCTAAACTACCTCGTGATTTGCTATTTGTGTATGTTGATATCATTTGCATGTTTCTTCTAGTTTTATCAGTCAGTATGCATGTAAAAAGCAATTACATTAGAGTTGAAAACAAGCATCATCTATTACTACTTAACACACTCCAATCTTCTTTTTTATTCTCAAAATGTGTCGATCATGTTTGCTATTTTAGATCCGGAAAAAAATTAGGCATAAATCAGAAATTTTGCAAGTGTAGCCAAAGGTTTTTTTATTTTGGATTTTTAAGTACCCTATTCTATGGCCTTTTCTTTTTAAAATATTTTCTCCGCTAGCGGGCTTTCCGCTGGTAATTTATGGGACCATTTGAGTGGGTTTTCTGCCCCCACCCCCTAAGGAAATAATATTCCCGATTGTCCATTGAATCTTCTACTATGCTGTTAGAAGACTTGAGGTCTAAAACAGACCATTAACTTAGACAAAAAGTTATTTAAGAACCTATAGATTCAGGGGCATGTGTGCTTTTTTCAAGGTTAGCAGTGCGTATAAATTTAAATAGGAGTATAATACACATTATGCACATTATACCTTGCTCTCTGCTTAGGCTGTTGCCTAAGCTTAGGTGAACATGTGCGCCTTTTAGAACAATTGCCTAGTTGCACAAGGCCTATTTGGGCAACCATGGTTGAGCTCTACGCAGGGACAACTGACAAGAAATTTTCTGTTGCTAATTTCTTTGGGTTTGTTTACATTGTAGGAAGAGTACATATCTCAATTGAAGTATATTCTTTCACTAAATCTTTAATATTGTATGTGTTTTCTATGCGTTCAGGAGTTGAAATTCTGATTGCTCATAGGGGAGACGTATTTAATACCTGGAAAGAGTGTCTTTTGATTCTTAATATTGTTTAAGTTCTCTTTTACTTTCCCCCCAGTAGGTACCTTCTGCTGTTGGGATATCTGTAATTATTGTGAGAGTTTCAGGTGGATGCGATTCAAACTTCTGGAGGTCAGATGACTGCAGATGGCAGCCGCTCTTGAACTGGTGGTGGCATATTATGGCGCATCATTAAAGCACGAGAACCAAAAGCCTATAAAGTGATAATGAATAAGGCAAAGGAGTTTGAGGTGTGCAACTACAGTTCATTTATTTTTATTTTTATGTAACATGAATTGCCTTGCTTTAGCTTAACTGTATCTTTTCCCTTTCCTAGTTACCTGCACATAGGCATCATGTTCATGTTTGTGTCTATCTCAAGGCTGTGTTTAATTAAGTAAATGGACATTGGAATGACTTACTGATAATCCCTGCTATCATATGGAGGGATGGGAGATTGTTTCTTGAAGTAAGCAAATTCCTCAATTCCAATAGGCATAATAAAAAAAGTGAGAACCTCGAACAATATAATGTTAGTCAATCTGAAAATTTAAATTGAAGTGCCTTTCCCATTCAATCATGCTTTTAGTTGCCACTTTGGTGCATTCTTTCTTTCTAGCTCTCCCTCACTTTTGGTGATGGTTGTCTACATATCATTATTTATATATTTATTATAATGTTTATTGACTAGTGTGGTAAAGAATCTTTTCCTTGCACTGGCAGCATTGCATTGTTGCGAAGCTGAAATTATCAGTATCGTTGCATCATTCATGATAATTTTAGAGAATAGAAAGTGCTAGCTAATGTTGCCTTATTGTTGTGCAGAAACAATTCAAACAACCAAATATTAGGCAAGGAACAAAGCAAAAGAAAGACGGTGGTTCATAAGGAACTGTCAATGCATTTATGAATAGGAATGCAGTCAGTTTGTCCGATGGTTCACAACTCATATCCAATGTGCAGAATCAACAAGAGCAGTTGAATACTGGAATTAAACGAGTACCTGTTCATGATAGGTTAAGGATACCTGTCTCATATGATGATGACCTTTTAGGACAAGATACCAAGGATGATGCAGCAGCTTGATTGTTGGAACAAAATGTTCAATGCATTTGGGTGGGGATGGGCCGTGTTCCTTGGAGGCAACAATTAATTTTCCCGTTTGACGGAGGTCGCCAGAGTATTGTTGCGTTTTGAATTTTCTTTTTACAAAATGTGTAATAGAATCTCAATTTAAGAATTCATTTCCTAATCATTAGCTCTTAATGTATTCGTTACTTACATTAGCATTTGTTACCTTTTAAATGTCATGGTAAGCTTCTTGAATTAGAAATTGGAAAAAGAACCTCAAATCCCTCCCCCCCCCCCCCCAAAAAAAAAAAAATCCAGGCCGCCTAATTGTTGATAATCTCTCCCCTAAACACTTATCTCTCCGTACACGTGAAAAACCACGATGATGGTGCTATGTCTCTGTTGGCGTTAATGGCATTTAGAGTATCGTGGTTTCTAGTGCTTTGTTTTCTTTTGGAGTGGTGGTTGGTTGCGATGGGGTCATGTAGAAACGTTATTATTGCTTTTAAGTTGTTTGAATTTAAGAGAAAAAATGAAAGGTGGCGGAGAATCACGTAGAGTAGCCGTCGGGTTGTGAAGTATATCTCCATTTATCAAAAAGCTTTTGTATGGTTGGTTGCAAAGGTGAAGGAATGTATAGCCTTTGGAGGATCCTTTGAGTTTCTTAGAACTCGTAGAAATGGGAATCAAGTACTTGTGGTGCAGAGACATCTCAACTATCATGGCAGATTCTTCTCTTTATTGGAGTTTGGACACGAGAAAAGGCACGATCTGATAGTGGTATCGGCAGGGAGGTAGGGCGAAGGATGGAGGAATTTTGGAGAGAATTTGAAGGAGCTCTTGCCTCATCCTTTGTTTCGGGTGAGAAAGACAGAGGCAAAGGTGGAGTGATTTCATGGCTGTCTCCACCTTCGACGACGTCGCTCAAGTTTTCCACATGGTCATACGAGATGCCTCGAGCAGTGAAACCAGCAGATAGGGCAGGCTTGCTAAGAACAGGAGGTTCTTCCATTTTGGTGATTGCACAAATTCGTGAGGAAGGTGGCAGGGCTACGGTGGGTCTGAATGAGGAAAACATCATTCTCGTGTTGGTTGAAATGGAAAAGCAAGTGGGGTTGTTGTCTGATAATATCAGATGGTTGAAATGGTGCGTAAGCGGAAAGAGCTAGCGCATGTGGGCTTAGGCTTGGGCCAAAGCTTACTGGGGCCTCTGCAGGTTGGGCAGACTGGTGTAGATGGGCTAGGCCAAGGCCCAGGCCCAAAGAAAGTTTGGAAAAAGAAATTTGGGCCCTCGCCAGAAATATCAGCTCAGGGGTGCTGTCTCCTCCCCACGTCGCCGATGGTGGTCAGGCGGACCCAGTCCCGGCATAGAAAGGGTTGCCGGTTGCCGTCGACTACCCTGGTGGGTCGGTAATGACCCATCGCTGGGAGGAAGTCAAGAATTTCGAGGAAGGGGAGTTTAGAGCAGTCTGCGTTGGGGGGGAATTTTCTGATGGGGAGATCAACAGGCTTCTACTGAAGTTCTTGTTGGAGGAGCTTGTCTCAAGGATGGGGGAACTGCTTTTGTCGAGGGAGCAACCTGAGGATGACGATTGCAGTGAGAAAAGCAGTCGTGAGGTACAGCTGGGTGAGTCGCAGGTGGGTTGCTCTTCTAGGCATCTGAATGAGGTGATGTGCTATCCCATCTTGTCTAGCTCCTGACTTAGTGGATTAGGTGCTGAAAAAGGTGGCGGAGCTGCAGGAGTATGTAGGGATTTCTTGTGTAGGCTATGAAGAGCAATTCAATGCTCTTTTAGTTGCTATTGAAAATGGTCGTTTAACGGAAGTAAAGTCTGCTGCTAAAAAAGATAGAGAGTTGAAAAGATTGTTGTGCTATATTAATTATGATAATAAGGAGGGCAATGTGGGGAGGGAAAGATTGAAGGGGAGGGGAGGGGAGGGGGGGGGGGGCAGTTTTTCTTATAAAGCCTAAAATCTTATCTTGGAATGTTAGGGGGTTAACGATGCTAATAAGTGACTTCGCATTCGTTCCCTCATTCATAGTTGGAAAGTTGATATTGTATACTTCCAAGAGACGAAGTTGAGTCATGTTGACAGAAATATTATCCGGCATTTATGGGGTTGTTCTTTTGTGGGATGAAGTATCTTAGCATCATTGGGTGCTTCTGGAGGGGTATTGTTGATGTGGGATATGTGAGTGGTGGAATTAGTAGAGGATTGTATTGAGAATTATTTAGTGGCCATCTCTTTCAAGAATATTGTGGATGGGTGGAGGTGGGCTCTTGCGAGAGTGTACGGGCCTAATAGGGATAGAGATAGACGATTACTATGGGAGGAGCTGGCGGGAGTGTATTATATTTGGGAATTACCTTGGGTTGTGTGCGTGGATTTTAATGTGGTACATTTTCCTTGTGAGAGGACGGGAACTACTTCTTTGTCACGGGCAATAGAAGATTTCTCAGAGCTGATTTTTTACCTCAATTTGATTGATATTCCTCTGGTAGGGGGTTTTACACTTAGTCAAATGTTAGAGGGGGTCAAGATTGGATAGGTTTCTAGTCTCTTCTTCTTGGGAGACACATTATCCGGACCTAAGCCAAAAGCGCTTGCCTTGGGTATGTTCGGATCATTTTTCCATTTTGCTAGACTGTGGCGGTATTCATGGGGGAATGCTATATTTCAAATTTGAAAATATGTGGCTCCATAAGGTCGGTTTTGATGAGAAGGTGAGGAATTGGTGGGCCTCCTACTCTTTCCATGGCACCCCTAGTTTTATTGTGGCATGTAAACTTAAAGCTCTCAAGCTAGATTTAAAGAAGTGGAATATTGAGACTTTTAGACATACCGATGAGCAAAAGAATCTTCTGTGGAACGAGTTGAATTCTCTAGAAGCAGGGGAGGTTAGTGAGGAGTCTTTGTTGAGAAAAATTGAGGTGGCGTCCGAAATAGTAAGTTTTGTTGCTACAAGAAATCTCTTGGCATCAAAAATCTAGGATGACGTGGTTGAAGGAGGGTGGCAAATGTATTAAGTTCTTTCAGAAGATGACAAACTCCCACAGGCGTAATAATGTGATTGAGGTGATTCAATTTGACAATACGGTGCATCAAACTCTAGCGGATATTCAAGACCACATAGAGAATTATTATGAAGATCTTCTCGAAGAGACGAAGGTGTGGCAACCTAAACTGGATGAGTTACTTTTTGAACAGCTGGATGGTAGTGCAGCGAGTTTGTTGGAGAGACCATTTGAGGAGTACGAAGTGTAGCAGGTGGTGAGAGGTATGTGTAAAGATAAAGCCCTAAGGTTGGACAGTTTCTCTATGACTTTTTTTCAAGAGTGTTGGAGCATAGTGAAGGATGATGTGATGAGGATCTTTCATGAGTTTCATTGTTGTCACAAGTTTGAGAAGTCCCTCAATGCTACTTTTATTGCACTCATTCCGAAGATTGCGGGTGCCATTGAGCTGAAAGATTTCCACCCTATTAGTTTGGTAGGCGAGATCTATAAAATCATTTCGAAGGTATTAACTAATGGAATGAGTTTGGTAATGGACAAAATCATTTCCAAGCCTTAAAATGCCTTTGTATGTGGCCGACAAATTTTGGATTCAGTTTTGGTAGCGAATGAGTGCTTGGACAGCTAGTTGAGGGATGGTATTCCAGGAGTTCTTTGCAAGTTGGATATGGAAAAGGCCTATGATCATGTGTACTGGGATTTTCTGATTTATATGCTGAGGAGGTGTGGCTTTGGTGATAGGTGGTGTGGTTGGGTGAAACATTGTGTATCATCCGTTTGGTGTTTTGTTTTAGTTAATGGCCAACCTTGTGGATTTTTTTAGAGTTCGAGGGGATTGAGACAAGGGGATCCGTTATCTCATTTTCTCTTTGTTTTAGTGATGGAGGCTCTGAGTTGCATGGTGGAGGCGACAGTAAGGGAGGTTTTATTGCTGATTTTTCAGTGGATAATACTAACACTGGTGCGTTTTCCATTTCCCACTTATTGTATGCGGATAACACCTTAATTTTTTGTGATGCTGACAGTGGACAGCTTCAAGCTTTAAGGGTTGTTCTTTTGTGTTTTGAAGTTGTTTCAGGGCTCAAGGTGAATTTGGAAAAGTCGAAATTGGTCCTGGTAGGGGAGGTGGAAAATATCAACCATCTAACAGAGTTGTTGGGGTATAAAGTGGCATCTCTTCCTATGAAATACCTCGGACTTCCTTTGGGAGTCTCTTTCAAAGTAAAAAATATTTGGGGTGGTGTGGTAAAAAAGGTAGAAAAAATATTGGCGGGGTGGAAACGGCTCTACTTATCAAAAGGGGGGAGACTAACTCTCATCAAAAGTACACTCTCCAATGTTCCTACATACTTTCTCTCATTATTCCCTTTATTGGTGGAAGTGGCCAATTTGATTGAAAAATTGTATAGGGCCTTCTTGTGGGGTGGCACGGGTGAAGAACATAAATTTCACCTAGTGAGTTGGCAAAAAGTGTGTTGTCCAAAGGAGTTGGGCTTGGGGTTGCGCAATTTGTTCTTTTTTAATAAAACTCTCATTGGAAAGTGGCTGTGGAGATTCCATTTGGAAAGGAATTCACTGTGGAGCTTGGTTATTGATCGGAAGTATCGTTGTGATCGAGGAGTTGGTGTTCCAAGGAGGGTAGGGGTACTTATGGGGTGAGCCTCTGGAAATTTATTAGAAAGGGGTGGAAGATGTTTGTAAAACACACTAATTTTAAGGTGGGAGATGTACAAGAATCAGTTTTTGGTTTGATGTATGGTGTGGTGAGAGAGTCTTATTTTTTGTTTTTCCAGGTGTTTTCAAATTGGCGACGAATCAGCAGGTCGTTGTTTCAGATGTAATATGTTGAGCCACTGGTAATGTACATTGTAATATGATCTTATCTAGAAACGCGTAGGATTGGGAAGTGGATGAAATAGCAGGTTTTTACAGCTTTCTTTATTCCAAGAAGATAGGAGAAAATGTGAGAGATAGAATGCTGTGGAAACACTTGGGGAGCAGAAAATTCTCAGTTAAATCTTTCTACAAAGTCCTGGCAGCACATCAGCCCATTTGGTTCCATTGGAAGGGTATTTGGAGAGTCCACGTACCCCCTAAAGTTGTATTTTTTACTTGGACTGCAATTTTAGGAAAGATTTTGATGGCTGATAATTTAAGGAAACGTGGTGTGATCATGATGGAGTGGTGTTACATGTGTAAAAACAATGGCGAATTGATTGAGATCTTTTTTTGCATTGTGAAGTGGCAATGGAATTATGGGCGGGTATTTTCAGTCAAGCTGGGTTGTCTTGGGTCATGCCCAAGAGTGTGGTGGATCTTTTAGCATGTTGGAATAGGTATCATCATTGCTCCCAACTAACAGCGACGTGGAGGATGGTTCCTTTGTGCTTATTGTAGTGTATATGGATGGAACGCAATGAGAGGTGTTTCAACATCAAGGAGAGAACTGTGGGGGAATTGTGGAACTTTTTTGTATTTTCTTTAGTTCAATGGTTTGCTGCTATTGTATTAAAGGGAGGGAATGCCCATGAGTTCTTGCTTTCTTTTCAGCTTTCTAGAATATAATTAGGTGTCTCTTTTGTATACTTCCTGTATACATGGGTTGTGCCTAGTTTCATTCAATCAATAAAGTTTCTTACTTATAAAAAAATTCTTGCATTATTTAATAACTTTTTGGTGCTTAACCGATAAGCGGATGATGCACCAACAGCTTTATTGTCGAAAGCAGTTGTTATGGGTATTTCTTTTCAACAAATATTGTTTTCTTAACAAGTGATTGCACATATTGGCGGCTTTGAAATCTTGAAAAAGTACATTGTCAATGTTAAAATAACTCAAAATTTAGCCAAAAGGTCATTGCAGATACAGGAAGGGCCATTACAGAGGGTGAAAAGTTTTTATGGTTTGTCCATTGACACAAGTGTTACTTCTTTTGCAAAAAGAGGCAAACCACACTGCAGTCATCTACTTTTGCAGTAGGGTACTTCTTCCTCCATGCAGTGGTAGCTGCCTCCACCACAACTCTTGCTGCTGCCTGTTCACTCTTTGCAGCCCACACAATGGCTGCAACTTGGTCATTACTGAG
This sequence comes from Juglans microcarpa x Juglans regia, assembly GCF_004785595.1. Lineage (NCBI taxonomy): Eukaryota > Viridiplantae > Streptophyta > Magnoliopsida > Fagales > Juglandaceae > Juglans > Juglans microcarpa x Juglans regia. The sequence continues at coordinate 4,832,140 of NC_054608.1, read as the reverse complement.
AACATCCCAGACCTACATTAAAAGGGAAAAAAACATGTTATTCTAGGGGTTCTTGATCCTAGAAGTTCAATGAAGAGGAGAATGAACACTTGAACATGTAAAAACTAGTTGTTCTACATTCAAATGACCCCTTACCCCATCAGTTGCAAGGATAATGAATTGGTCATTAGAAGTTAGGCGGTGATAGTAGACATTAGGGATGGCAATGATGCCATGGTCTTTGAGTACGAAGTCTCCAAAGGCTCGTGACATGGCTAGGCCCGGAGTGTCTTCGTGGGGCAGCCACACTCGTTGGATATGTGGTTCTTGTTTCAGTGCGGCCACCCGGCCATTGCAGTTCTTTATTCTTTCTGCTTCACCTATGTCAATTGGAAATTGATCAATCACTAATGTGGCAATTTATCTGAAAGTAGGGAACTCGGCATAGACAAGGTGAATAAAAATAATATATACAACAGCCTTGGTGTGAAAAGTACCCTGGAAAAATAGCAACCCATGGTTCTATAATTTCATGAGGACTCTGCTACTCACAAACCGGTTTGTAAACACACTATTTGTTTTAGAATCCATTCAAGTTAATTTAAAAAACACCAATATATTTATATGCTAGCTAATGTGCCTTCCACATCAATGATGTGTTGGGTGTCTCAATAACTAGACTTGCATATAGATTTTTTTTTCCTCAGTTTCTCACTGCAGTAGAGAAGGAAATGAGGTCTTACAAGGTAAGCCTGGCTTTAAGTCTGTGGTTAACTGAACGGCCGTGACTTCATTCTTTGTCATCGTTCCTAAGATTGCCCTTGAATCCCCAAGATTAGCTATAATAAGATCTTCACCCTGCTTAGTTTTCCATTCATACAAAAAAGAAAAGAAAATCAAAAGAAAGATTCAGTTAACTTCTCCAAATAGATTCAGAAACAAAATGGAAGAATTCTTTGGTCTTGTTACCTGTCTTATAGCAACTACTGCAGTGGTTCCACTACAAGAGCAGTCCAAATTCTCTTGCAGCTTTATCTCCTTGTCCATGACCTTGAAGGCACTGATACAAGCCTCTTTCCATATATGGCAACTCTTGCTTGGCATCGATTCATCATCTATTCCCACCATATTTTGCAAACTATCATCATCTGCTACTGCTGCATTAATCCTTGAGAGAGAGCTCTTTTGGGTTAATAAGAGTGAAGGCAGGTGGTTACAGACTAGCTTGCTCACTACATGACCATTCTTCCCATGCCCATCAAAAACTCCACATAAAGCTCCGTCTTCCACTCCATAGCCCTTACCACAGAAAAAACACATGCAATTTCAACGAAGGATCTTTTAACTTATAAATTCAGTAGAAGATACTAAATTGAGAAGTGAAACTTTTCTCATGGGAATGAAAACCAGCTTGATTCTAATCTAATAACAACCTGTAAAGTTAAAGGATCATAGATACAATTTGAGAGTGAACCATTAACAAACCTGGTGAAGAATGGCAGCATCTTGGTTTAGTCCTTTGCTCCCTTGCTTAGAGTAAAGAGAACAAAAGTCCAGAGCTCCATTAGAAACTTTATTTCCTTGCAAGAATATCACATTTTCATTGCAATCCTCAGCATCATGAATCTCCCGAGATTCAACTGATCCGCAGATTCCCATTGCAACTAAAAATGATTTTGTTCTGTTTTGCACTTACTTTTATAGTCCAATATTAATGATGCAGTTTCCTTAATGATGAGTTTAAGGACCCCAAAGTGCGCATGTTATAGCAAAATACATATAGAAAGAATTAGAACTGTAGAAGTGGCTCCCAGGGGTCTGAAAGCATGCTTTTGGGGTCCAATAACTCACTTTTTTTAATGTTGGGTATTATTTTAGCTTGCCCCAAGATTCACTTGAAGGGGCATGTGATGTCAGGTGTATTTTTTATTGGTTGGTTCCTCCTCAGATGTGAGGTGCAACCTAAAAAGTATGAATAGTGGTATCAGTTGTACATCCCATTTTACAATCAACCAATATGATAGTGCATTTCATAAAAAAATGCTAGGATTTTTTTTATTAGAATTTCAAGTTTTACAAAATTACCCATTGTAAAGGTGGGGGTGGACATGCCATGGAAGAGTAAAAGCGTCTTTTTATTTTTTTCCTTGCTATGAGGAAACATAAACATATGACCAACCAATTAAATGTTGCCATGCCTCACCTTGACACTAGTTTAATAGGGAGGTTCAAATTTCGAGCAAAAGATAAAGCATGATTATGTGAGACTATACCCACTTGTGGCTCCAGCTACAAATAAAAAATGGATCACCTCTACCAATAGATGAAAAAGATAGCAGCTGACCATTGACCAGTTCCATCCACATTACAGGAAAGAGGGATTGGATCCATGCCAATTAGGATCTCTCTGTCTCTCTGTCTCTCTCTCTGCGTGTTAAGCCCTATGGCAGCTGGAATCAGCTACAGAAGTTTGGACAAATTCATGAAAAGATGCAGATGGTCAAACTCTAAAAACAATATACAGTGATCGATTAGTTTTTATATTCAGAGTCTTAGACTGTATTTAGATGTTGAACTCAGTTCTTTATAAATAATAGTGAATTAAGTAGTAGATGGAGTTATGTGGAGCCCACCTAAACTGAGTTTAAAGTGTGTTTGGATGTTAAGATGAGTTCAATACTTTTTATGGAAAGTTTAAAAAGGTTATGAGTCCCACGTATAAAAATGTATTAAGTTAAAAAATATTGTTTGTGGATCCCACGTGTAAAGAGATTTTGAATTGAAATGAGTTTAGTAATTTGAGAGTGAATGTTTAGATGTTAGACTTAGTTTAAAATTAGACTGAGCTTAACTGAGTCTTACAACTAAATACAGTTAGTAGTATTATTATCATCTTACATTATTGTGTGCTTGCATCTACAATTGGATAGGGACCGACCTTTGATGCATCACGCCGGTAGATCTCTTTTAAGTGTTTAAGGCTCATCACATGGACAAATCATCTTATCATTTGTCTTAGTTGACTTTCATATATATATATATATATATATTGCTCTTCATCTTAAATTTTGTTATTTTGAATTACACTCGTTGATATGACACATTCCAAATGGTTTCCATTTAAGTGGTTGACATATGAAGCCACTTAAAATGTTCCACATCAACGGAAATAATAACGCAAAGAATCAGAGCCAAAGCAAGTGTGCTTATTGTCATGATTGAAGCATGATTCTAGAATAAAAAAACATGGAAAAATAAGGGGATAATCAAAAGTTTGATGCAAGTTGATAAAGAAAGCATTCTATAAGGGGAAAAAAGAACTAGTCAATTAATTCTTTTTTCTTTATTATAATTAGTAAATTAATTCATTTTAGTAGTAGAAAAACTTTAGCCTTACGTGAAAGGGCAATGTGTGTTGTTGAAAGATAATTGAAGCTTTCCATTTTTTTTTCCAAACTTTTTTTTAAAGCTAATTTTTTTTAATATATATAAAACTACCTCACTTGTAGCGGAGGAAAACCGTGACAACAAATATCACTTAAGGGTTACATCTCGGCCAAAAATATAAAAACTTACTACCCACTCACTGATAATTTACAACGAAGACCTCACGCTTTCCGTGGGATATTCGACCAACAACTATAAATCTTTGTCTCCACTGTACGTAGCTCCCAACTTGGCCAAATGGTCTGCAACCTGGTTCACCTCGTGGAACACATGGTGGCATGAAATAGTCAGATTTCTTTTAACCTTTGTGATCTTATCCCACAACTCCCTATGAAACCATTGACAGCACCCTTGCCCTTGCATCCATCGTACCACAATCATAGAGTCTGATTCTACCTCAACATTTGGAAAACTCTTTTATATGCATATCATTAATCCTTCTAGTTGAGCTTTCCTGATTGTGTTAATTCCCTTTATATAATGCCTCAGATCAGTATTTGATTAAAGGCTGCACTTTAAGTTTTATATGTAACGAAGCCTCTTTAAAGGCAATACTTCACCTAATGAGTTGGCCCCACAATGCATCTCTCGATCCATTGGATGATTTAATATCCCAATCATTTTCAACAATATATATATATATATATATATATAAATATATTACTGAATATATATATATATATACACTAATTTGGAGTTGAAGTTTTAATTGATTGCTTAAAAAACTCAGTTCACTTAAGGGGCTTATATGTACGTACTTTATGTTAGGCGTTAGGAATTTTTGGGAGTTTGGTATTTTTTATGATTGTAATTATAGTGATTCCTCCGCCTTAGCGAGGATTTTTTAATAAAGTATGAAGGTGCTGACCTCCTTTTTTTTTAACAAAAAAAAAAAAAAAAACCACTACTGCTGCAGTAAAGGGACCAGCACCAGTTAACAAGGCTCTTATTCAATTATGTCGAATCCAATTGAGGGGGAATAGTTTTAATTATTTGTTGGAAGATTTTCCTGTGTAAAAAGTGAGGGGTAATCAAGTCTTATGGAGGTTTCACCCTTTTTTTTTTTTTTTTTTTTTTAATGTCGAATCCAATTTAATAAAACTCAAATTTTATTTCATGGAACATTCAATTTATATTACTTGCTTTGTAGATATCAAATTCCAAATGTGCTCGAACTTTGAGCTGCACAGTCCATCTTAAAACAAAACTGATGTTTAGAAAGACACACTTAGACATTTATATCATTTGACATTGCGCATGTTAAGCAGTATTGTGAACATATTCCTACAATCTCTCCCTTATGAAGATATTCTAGGAATTAATGACTTTTGATTAGAATAATATTACATGTACGTACAATTTTATATATAATATTCATTTTATTAGGTTTTTTTTTTTTTTTTAAGCGGTATTGTGAACATATTCCTATAATCTCTCCCTCACGAAGATACTCTACGAATATGTGACTTTTGACCAGAGTAATATTACTTGTACTTACAATTTTATATACAATACCCATTTTATCAATTTTTTTTTTTTTTTTTAATTTCAAATTTCACAAATTTCAATATATTTATGGCTAACACGTCAAGACGTATAGTTACGAGGGTAAAAATTATAAGCATTTTCTTTTTCGCTATCATACCACTTTTAGGACTATGAACGGCCAATCCACCTAAAAGCAACTGGTATTAAGAAGGCACAATCATCCTTTTTGACATTTGACATTGTACTCTCTAGACCTATTTGAAAGAAATTGAAGGAAGCGTTATAAATCTATAACGGTACAGAACAACAATCCCACCTTGTAGCTTGATTTCTGTTTTAAAACTCTTTTTCGTCTCAGTTTACACTGCTGATAATATATTACTTTGGGGGTGACAAGTCATTCAGTTCTTATTCGATCCTTTTGGAATTATTACAAGCAGGATGGATATGTCATTTCAGTTTGAAGTGCTTAAACTTGTGGTAATTGATGGAAAAACTGTTGAGATGGGATAATCTAAACATACACATTTGAGGAGCTTAATTATGTATCCAACTTTGGCAATATATATATATATATACACACACATACACAGTAACAGATATATTATGTATATATAATTTTACTAAAATACCCTCAACATAATGGCACAAGCCTTAGAAGGGGAAAAATTGAAGAAGCTTTAATTCAATTTATGTTTCCTTCCTATCTCCATATCCACTGATTTTGTTATTTCGAAGCTTCACTGAAATCAAATCAGCCTTCGGAGAGTTGCATCTGATCGGATTGCATCAATATTCCTCTTCACCATTATTGTAGTTATAACCATAAACATCCTCTTCATTTTCAAAGTCCGCAAGCAATTCATTGCCATACATTCCGTTGACATCTTCTTGTTCCAAGTTTTCATACCCTTGTCCCAGTTCATCATAATTGTCTGTCATATCCCCGTCATGCTCCTTCTCACCATTACTTTGCCCTTCGGCATGGCCATCATCATTTGATGCTTTGAGTTTTTTATTCGAATCAGACGATGGCTGCAAGAAATCAATAAAGATATAATAAGTACAAACAGTGATAAAATTTAAGAAAGACAAAAAATCTTCAAATTCAAATCTGAAATGATCCCCCCCTCCCTATGAAATGGAAACAGCATCTCAACGAGGGCTTTGTTAGATTGTCCTCGCACCCAACACTTATGATTCCGGCAGCTGGGATTGGTTCTGCTCTTGCAAACTGTATCTTTTGTTTATAAAAAATTAAAATGGAGAGAAATCCTTGAGCTCTTACAGTTTTCCTATGTTATAAACTTAAGAAGAATACCATTATGAATGGAATGTGAACTGGTGGATAAAATACATGAATTGTAAGAGTAAGAAGTGGTAATGTATATCATACCCTCTCAAAGCTTGTTTTATTGCTACAGCCAGGTTCAAGAAGGAATTATGTGTGCATGAGGATATACTATATTAGATATATATATATATATATATATCCCATCATAATTTAGACTTTAACCATAAAAACAAAAGAAAATAAGCATACCTTTTCTGCAAAGAGTGTCTCCAATACATCGTAGTTGATTTTCGAACTGAGTCTCTATTAACATGAACAATGTGTGCAGTCAGAACAGAGGCATTACCACGGGCAATTAAAAAAAAAAAAAAAACTAAAGTAATAAACATAACGGTGTTTATGTCTGAAAACAAGACCACCACTGAAATGAATATTAAAGAAGAAAATACGGCGCCAAATAGGGGTGTAATCGGTCCGGTCCATGATTTTTCCCGACCAGACCGATTACCCCTAAGGACCGGACCAAACTGTTAGCTATCGGTCCGGTCGGTCCAATGCGGTCCATATGAGTTAGGTACATTTTTTTTCCTCTTTTCTTTTTCAGGAAAATTAGTTAATACAAAAAATTAATTAAATTAGTAAAATTAAAATTAAGTGAACTCTTTAATGTGGGTTATGTAACTAACTCATTAAAAAAAATAATTAATTATAATTATATCTATGATGTTAATAGTTACTCACTTAGTACTTCAGTATTTACAATGGCCAATATTAAAATTCTAACATTTAATATGTGGTTAATGAATATGAAATAATTTAATTGTCCATAGATTATTTATGCTTACTTACAACTTAGGTATCTTAAAAAATTACCTAATTACTTTAATAATAATAGAGTATGTATGTACATATAATAACATATATTATCATATGATATATTAGTTAATTGATAACATATATTATTTTAACATTTTATATGGTCAATGATAGTAGATTAGATGAAAATTACATAATTAACTTATACAACTATTATATAAAATAAAATATTATATATATAAAATATTTAAAAAATTTATAACAATCTAATTTGGTTGGTTTCGGTCCGGTCCGGTCCAAAAAATCCACATTGGACCGGACCGGACCGAAAACCGAATTCCTCATAGACAAAGGACCGAAACCGACCAAAAAAAAATTTGGTAGACCAGACCGAGACCGGAAATTTTTTTACCCCTAGCGCCAAACCAAGCTAAGTGGAAACAATAGACATAGATGAACCAGTAAAGATAGAACTCTGATTAATTTGGTTGAGTTGATTACCATGTGATCAAAATACCACAGGCTCCATAGCCATTTTACATATTGAGTACTACAAGACTTACCTTCTTGATCAGCATTTGATGAGCTGCTTCTGCAGCAGTTTGAGCAGGATTGGCATTCACATCTTGTTTTCGTTTCCGCTCCTAATTTATAGGAAACCAAACATGTCAAGGTATCATTAGAAGATAAAGAATTTGCAATAAGAATTACAAGACAAGCAAAACTATTACTTCAACACAATCATAAATAAATAGAGAGGATACACAAATGAAATGCCGGCAGTTGATAGGAGAGTACATCATGCTAAAAGACTATTTAGGCAGAAACATTCATTTTGTGTTTAACTGACAAGCAGATATTTGAAGGAATCTTAACAACAGTATAAGCAACTGTCAAGAGAAACTGCACAGGGTCAAGCCTTTTCCTTTTCATTTTTTAGTTGGAAAAAAAAGTGCAGTGTTTAGAATCAGCGGATCACATATGCCAGGGCCCTGCCTGCAGGATCAACACAAGGTAGTGCCCTATCTAAACTTGACAAGTATTTAGTCCAGAATATTGGCTACAAATTAGCCAAAACTTGTAACAGACATTATTTGATCTCAAACATTGTGTTTGATATGAAAACTTCACCATAACTTCAGTCACATAATGCATGAAATTCACGTTCTAACAAAATCAACCACACTTCAAGATGTCTTTTCACTGATATGGGCAATCAAAATTGAGGAGTTCTATGAATCGAAAATGTGGTGCAACATATGACATATAAAAGAGCACCTTTCTTGACTTTGCAACAGCTGCCGCAGCTGCTGCAGCTAGTTCATGTGCGGCTCGCAATTCATCAGAAGAGTTCTGAAAGCTGGCCTGACTTTCCATCTTAGCAGCAGCAGCTGCTGCTTGTTCCTGGAAACCATAGAGACTACAGTAAATTTTATTATCAAGAAAGATCAACATATAGTGTCAGAATATTTATGCTTTGTTTTCATAAAAAAGCATATTCAAAGTGGCAATGAATCTTTAACCTGAAGATACTCTTTGTTCATTTCCTCCCAGATAATCTTCTTGAAACGCATCTCCTCCTCATTGTTGAGATAGCCACTCACCTAGCAATACATACATTAACACATTCCTAACATAAGTAAATATTACTATGCATAATTGTGTTTATAAATATTACTACGCATAATTTTTTGGGACAAAGAAAATGTAACATCTAACTGACACAATGACTTTGGTTGCTCATCAAAAGATTTTTTTTTTTTTTTCTTTTTTTAATGGTGCTCATCTAAAGGATTTTCAAACCATGAGAATTAATCCCTTAAGATTCGAACTCACAAAAAAATAGAATTCCTGACAAGGGATATTATTATTGATGGGATGAGTTTTTGTATTTATACCATATCTTGGACATTCTTATATTTAATAGTATATACATATTTTTTAGCTATAAAATTCAGAATTCATAATACTTCTAGTCGTGGTTCTTATTAGATTTTATGTCATGTTTTCTTTCACCACTCTGTATAGGTGCTCCTCTTGTATCACCTTGTGTTCTTGGGTTGCACCCCTTTGTGATGATATTGTCGACCCAAAGCTTCCTCATAAAGATACTCATATGACAACAACTGAAAGTACATAAAGGGCATATATTGTTCCACTCCTGCACCTAGTTGAAAATCTTTGTGCGGCATGTGCACACCACTCATGAGACAAACATAATCTACAATGAGGTACAAATCTATATGGTAAATGCAATAAGCTACATACCTCAACATCATCAATATCAGAAAGGCCATCTGATTCATCATCACTGACCAAACTTGTACCCATGGATTTCTGGCATGCATCAGAAACACCATCTATTTCAATCTGATCTCCAATGGCAGCAGCTGAGATTGAATATTACTCAATATAAATTGCTTGCAGATGTGTTGTTGTACAAAAGTACAGGACTAGGATCTACTTTTAACTTCTGTTAAAAGTATTTTCATGTAACACTTACAATTACTATCATTCTCTTTCAGATCCAATCGTTCATTCTTGGTTGCCCTTTGGCTTCTTTCAAGCTAGAAAATAAATCAGATAAAAGAAGCAAAAATTAAGTTATTAATAATAAATTGGAATTTAGGCATACATGTTGATAACTTCTGAGAATCAGTAATATGCTAGAAGACAGACATGGAATAGATCCAAACTAATACTCCAAATTGTTTATTTTCAGTCTAGATGGGAATAGAAGACATGAGCCTTCACCCTCCATTTCTCTCTAATACATAAATTACCTATTTACTTCAAACTTATTAACATAAACATAAAAAAACAAATACAAACAATAAAGAAGTTAGAAATGGCAAGATAGGACCAACCATTTCAGTTACCTGTTCAATGTTTTCTGACCCTAGCGAAGGCTTTAAGAAAACATTCGATTTGTCCCCCTGGTTATTAGCAGATTCCATGGCTATTCTCTCCCTTTCAGCCCGCTGAAATGCAGGAGGTTCTGACCCACCATGCAGTCCCCCAGAAAGTTCAACAAACTACATCAACAAACAAGCATGAACATGAAGAAGCAAAGCTTGATGAAGAGCATGGACAGATGAAAAAAGATAGAGGAGTTACGTCTTCGTAACAACTTCTGCAAAGTCCATGAGCAAAATGATGTTTCCCACTATTTTTATGTTCACACAGCACTTCCCCAGACTTGAGAGACCTATCCTCTGATAGCTCGCATGCCTTAACCTCTGAAGCATTCTTAATCAACTCCTCAACCTATTAGAAAGCAATATACAAATAAAACCTTCAACCTCTTACTATAACAGAATCAAGTTCCTGCAAGCACAACATTTTATCTAAACAATGATGTTGGTTAAACCAAACTTCTTGTAAAAACTAACAAGCTGAACAATGGTGCATTATCATCAAGAATACACTCCGGCAACTGTAACAAGTACGCAACATTTACGACTGGTAGAGACAAACTTCTATGAATTAAGTTTACATGTTAAAAAATGTAACTAATAATTCGCTGTTATGGTCAATGAAAGGCCAATGTTACTGGCATGTCTTTTCATGACTTCCTTGCATCGCTAAACTAGCACGCATAGGCAATGCTCTTGTATATGTCCCATATACTAAGGCTTTAGTCTATCACATGATCAATAAAAATTTTGTTTAATGAAAGGCCAATGTTTTGATGTAGGAAAGCAGCACCAGAGAGCTTCTATGACGTTTCTTGAAAGGTTTCAGGGGCTGAAGGTTAGAGAAAATGTGAAGGGTCAGGCTTAGAATTTAAAAGATTTATTTAGTCTTGAAGGTTGAATCTTAATGGCTTTTATTCTGCTTACTAGAAATTGAAGAGATAGAAAAGGCCAAATAAAGGCAATGCCCAAACTTCCTCCTCCTCCAGCCATTTCTGGTAAGCAGAATAAAAGCCATTGAAACCCATTAAGATTGACAAATACACACTAACTTGAAGTTAGAATTGACAAAATCTTCTTAGAACTTTTCATATCATGAGACGTTATAGCATGCCTCAAAAGTAATCACTAAAGAAAGTAACAAATATCAAAATTTTTAAAATGTGTTCAATAAAGCGTGGTGCATCATGTTCTAATAGGAGTGAGACTTACCGTTAAGCTCCCTGAATCTGTATTCTCAAATTCCATCAATCGTTTTGTTAGCGTTACCTCACAAATATGTACAATTTTTACCTATTCAAAAGAGCATGGGTAGAGATAATCAAAAGTGGATCATGCTTGAAGAATTTTTTTTTTATAAGTAACTTGCACATATACTTGAAGAAACTTTTTGAGACAGATTATTGACCACATCTATTAAAGAAAGGTGGAAGAGGCTTGAATCATGATGTAATTCAATAAATTTTTTTTGATAGATAAGAAAGTTTTATTAAGACAAGTAAATATGCATAGCCCAAGTACATAGGAAGTAAAAATGCAGAAACCTAGTTACAAGTCAGGAACTAGAGAGATGATGTAATTCAATAATCCATCATAATCAACTTGTTTGATGATAGCAATTTATAAATTGCTTGTAACTTTCAGACAAGAAAGATGCAAACAAAACAACAGTTTGCTAAAATTACAAAATATGGAAGCAACATTGTTAAACATAATGCCTCTAAAACTAAAGATAACATGAGAACACGTGAACAATAAATCGTTGGGTAATGTGGCCAAAGTTAGAGAACAAATTTGCAATATAACAGCATCGGGGAATACTTAGAATTCTTTGACACGAGAGCACGACAAATTGGGGTCAGAAATGCCTATCCCCAAAAAATGTAGATGTAGGGACAAGGTTGAATCTTAGTTGACTTATTGTACGTCCTTGCACACGGAAGATTTAGGCCATGTTTGTGAAATAAATAAATAAAATCTCATTTTTTTATTATTAATAAGAAATTTTATTACCAAGAATAGGCACAGCCCAAGTACACAGGATGTATACAAAGGAAATACCTACTACACTCTAGAAAGCAGGAAAACTAAAACAGAAACAGATTCAGTACATTATCATCATTCCTTACAAAGATCTTAGCCCACAAACTCAAAGTAGAAAAGAAAAAATTCTGAAGATCTTCAAAAGAATGCTCTGTCTTCAAAACATCTCTCATTCCTTTACAGCCATAGACACGACATTAAATACAAAGGAATCACTCTCCATCTGCCAGTTACACATTTCCTTGCCTCAAAGCCACACCAATATGCAAGAAGATCCATAACCTCCTTAGGCATCACCCAAAATAAACCTGTCCGACCAATAACCTCATTCCACAAAGACTTTGACACCTCACAATGTAAAAAAAGATAATTTACAGATTCACCATCTTTCTTGCACATGACACACCAATCAGCAATACACAAACCATGTTTTCTAAGGTCATCCGTGGTCAATACTTTCCCCAGAGCAACCACCCAACTGAAGAACACCACCTTAGCAGGTACCTTCACCCTCCAAATGCTTTTCCAGGGGAATACACAGCTAGAATGACAATTAAGCACCTTACAAAAAGAACTAACTGAAAACCTGAAATTTCCAGCTTGGTCCCACAGTAGCCTGTCCTCTCTTCCTTGCATCACTTTTGAATTATAAATTCTTCCCAAAAAGTCTAAAGCAACATTCACTTCCCAGTCATTTGCATCTCTAATAAAGTCAACATTCCATAGAATATTATTATCCGTACATCGAAGATAATCTGCAACATTATCCCTTGCAATCCTGTAAAGAGATGGAAAATCTGATTTTAAGAGTTGATTCCTCACACCAAATGTCATGCCAAAAGAGAATCATCTTCCCTTCCCCCACTTTAAATTTAATATCCTCAACCTTTTTTTTTTTTTTATAAGTAAACGATTGTATAATAATGATAGACATAGCCCAAGTACACGAGATGGTATTCAAGAGGTAAGACCTATCTAGGTCGTAGCAATAGAAACAAGAAAGCCATGAAAATCAAGGCCATTAAAGTCTACAGCTATGGCCCATAGGAATACAATTCTAAAAAATAAAGATCTTAGTTCTGCTAGTGAACGCTCCTTATCTTCAAACGTCCGGTCGTTTCGCTCCTGCCACAGGCACCACATAATACAGATAGGTACCATCTTCCACATGACTTTGATTTGTAGAATACCTTCTGTATGTGTCCAGCTGGCCAAAAACTCAACCATTGTATAATGCCCAAGCTAAACTCTACTTGGCCGAACACTTCATTCCACAGTGCTCTAGCAACCTCGCAATGTAGTAAGAGATGATCTACAGTCTCGCCGGATTTCTTACACATGCAGCACCAATCTAGTATAATCACCCTGCGCTTCCTCACACGCAACTTGGTTTCTTGTAAGCATACTATGTCCGCCTTCCATTCACAAAGCAAATTTCTGATATGAAGATGCTTGTTGGCCTCGTTAAGCCAGCGGACATTCCAAGACACAATTTTGGGCTTCATATAGAAGATACTATCCCCTTACCTTTGGATCTATCTTGGCTTGAGCTGCCCTCATAATTCAATGACCACGTAAGTCTTTTTAGCTCCCTCTATTTCTTAGACCTAGATTTCTCAAGTTGAGTGTGACCCACCTCTATGGCAGTAAGTAAAGCCATAAACTGTTTCTCAAATCCCTCACACTCCATCCCCACACGATGTTGAATTTCCTTCACCTTAAGTAGAACCCAATCAGACACACTAGACTCGTTTGGTAACATGCAGTTCAGGGGTAAGGGCACCCCCTCTCTAGTAACCCATTACGGGTCCAATGGCGTCCCCATCGCCTCCTCTGCTAAGCATTTGTGGCCGCCCATTAACATCTTCCTCATCATTTCCAAAGAGGGGAAAAGCATCATTGTGTGCATCATCGTGAGATTTCCTTGCTGCTCATGTCTCGATATGCTACTCAAGCTACTGTAGAGCCTCCGCCGAAAGGGAAAGAGCTTCCTTGCTGTTCGTTGGCAGCGTCTGGCCACAATATGCCAGAGTCCCGACACAAGGTGGTAGAGAAAATTCCAGCTCTCTTTCAAGAACTACTGTCGTCAGCTCCTTGACTGTTGCCGGTACCCTTTGGGCCTCCGTCAAGGGTTCCTCGTAGGGGTGGGCTCCAACTCTGACCTCCGAGCTCCGACTCCGACCGGGGTCGGAGGTCAAAGCCCCCTCCAACTCTGACTTCGATTGGAGTCGGAGTTCGGAGCTCGAAGTTGGAGCTCCAATCGGAGTAGAAAATGGGCTCGAGCGAACAATATGTGTGATGTTTGCTCGAGATTGGAACAAAAAAAACCCGATATTTACAAAAGAGTCGGAGTTTAGAGCCCATGTGGGCTCCGACTCCGACTATTGGAATCAGAGTAACTCCGACTCCGAATTCCGCAAATTCCGGCTCCATTGGAGTCGAAGCCTTGTCGGAACTCAGACGAAGTTCAGAGTTCGAAAATTTTGCCCACCCCTAGTTCTTTGGCTGGTTGCTGGGCTCCTGCCAACTCTTCCGGCGAGGATGCAAGCCTCTTGTCGATAGGGGTCGTGGGTCACCCCCCTTTCAGATTCTCTACACAGGCTGGGCCCCAAGTTTTTCCTTTCTTGCGTTGTGCCCCACGGGCCAAGGCCCAGACGATTGACCCACCTTGCTAGGCCCACATGAGCTGCTCTATCCCACCACACTGGCTACTGAAGCCTTGCTGGGTCCAACGACTTCTGAGCCTAAGCCCTTTTTCGCTGCCCATCTAACGTTTCAATAAACCAGCTTTCTCCTCTCCTAGGCCCACACTAAGCCCATGTCTTTCCAGGCCCACCCCTGATTCTCCTTTATCCTCTATGCACCGTATTAGCCAATCTACTTAAAACTAAACGCCTGCCAACTGTGCCTTCACGTCCATCAACGTACTATGTACATCCTCCAATGCCATGCCGACAACAGGCTTGCCACCACCACCCTACCACTATGTGGTACAAGGAACTTTGCTAGCACCATGTCTGTTGCCCTTTCTTGCAACAGCATCAACGCCTCCTTGTATGAGTGTTTTTGCGGCTGAATCACCAGCGCCGATGGTCTTCTATAGGTGCTTCTCCCTTTGTAAACTCCCAAGGCCTCCCCTATCCTTCTCCATCCACTACCCTTTTCTTTAGGTATGAAGATAAAGTTTCGCTTGCCACCACCGCCATGTAACAGCCTGAAAACATTGGTGCACTGTTGCACTATGAAGTTGCAGTTGCCTTCCCTGACCGTGGTGTAAAAATCCTTATTTTCTCCCTTCAGCAATCTTCCAATGCCTTGGCCAACCATTGCACCATAGAGAACCCTAGTGTCAACTTAGTCATCACCTTCCAGCTTCTCTCTGTGATAAGGAAGAAACCTCCATCTTTCTCAAGTGAAAAAACTTTCGATTCTATCACTAAATCTTTAGAGAATCCCATCCTAATCACACCAACACCTCAAAACTCAGTCGTAAACTTGCCATCATAGACCACCCAACCTCATTGGAGAGAAAAATGGTTGTTTTCCATCGTCTAATTTTGGCTGTACGGAGAATTGTTTTTACCAAATGAGTATTCAACCTCCGTACAACATGTTTTCACACTCCCCCAACCTTTCCTAATAAACTTCCATAAACTCAACCCATACGCTTCTCTAATTTCATTAGAACACCAATCCCCCACCCACTCCCATATTTAACAACAACATCATTCTTCCATAAAGCCTCTCTCTCTCTCTTCATGATATCTCCAAAGCCATTTTCCAATGAGTGCTTTATTAAACAACCTCAAATTTCTCACCCCCAATCCTCCACAAGAAACCGGTTGACAAACCTTGTTCTAACTAGCCAAATGAAACTTCTTTTCCTCTCCTATTCCTCCCCATAAGAAACTGCAATAAATTTTCTGAATTCTTCTAGCAACCCCAGCCAGGAAAGGGAAAAGTGAAAGAAAATACGTAGAAAGATTAGTCAACGTACTCTTTATCAAAATAATTCTTTCCCCTTTAAACAAATATAACTTTTTCCAGCCAGCCAACCTTCTCTCAATCTTCTCAATCACCCCATCCCATATCAAAACATATTTGAAGCACCCAAGGGAAGACCAAGATACTTCAGAGGTAGTGAAGAAATCTTACACTTCAAAATATTAGCCAAATCTGAAATATTGCCTATGGCACTCAGGTACAATTTCATACTTGTTTAGGTTAATCTCGAGACCTGAGACAGCTTCAAAACATAACAAGAAGGCTCTCAAAGTTTGAATATGTTCTTGGTTGGACTCACTGAAAATCAAAGTGTCATCGACAAAAAGAAGATGAGCTAATTTATGCTATTCCGTTCCTCATTTCCCACCTCAAAACCTGACAAGTACCTTCCTTCTACCGCAGCTTCCAACATTCTACTCAACGCATCCATGACAAGGACAAAAAGAAAAGGAGATAGCGGATCTCCTCGTCTCAAATCACGTTAACTATTAAAAAACCCAACCGGGGTGCCATTCACCAAAATGGAAAATCTCGACGTCAAAATACAATGTTTGATCCACATACACCATTTCTCTCCAAAACCATATCTCCCAAGCAAATACAAGAGAAAATCCCAACTAACATCGTCATATGCTTTTTCCATGTCCAATTTAATCAGAATTCCAGATTCATTAGATTTAGTTCTGCTGTCCACATACTTGTTAGCAACTAAAACCGAGTCAAGAATTCGTCTCCCTTTTACAAAGGCATTTTGAGATTTCAATATAATATTCCCCAACACCACACTCATGCGACTAGCTAACATCTTAGAGATTATCTTGTATACCCCATTCACCAAACTAATAGGCCGAAAATCCCGCATCTCCACAGCCCCTACCTTTTTGTGAAAGTGCAATAAATGTAGCATTAAAACTTTTCTCAAATTTCATAAACGTATAAAATTCAAGAAAAACCTTTATAATATCATCCCGCACTATATCCCAACAAGATTGAAGGAAAACCATTGAGAAACCATTCGGACTCGGAGCCTTATCCCTTGCCATTCCTCTAACCATATCAAGAAGTTCATCCTCTTCAAAAGCCCTCTATAACCATTCTGAACTTGCCTGATCAATAGAGTAAAAAAATAGTCCATCAAGCTTTGGTCGCCACGAGTATCCTTCGCTAAACAACTTCTCATAGAAATTGACAATGTCATCTTTAATTACCTCTTAATATGAAATGATGTTTTCAACAACATGAAGAACCTCAAAAGCATTATTTCTTCGAAGAAAGTTTGCCATACGGTGAAAAACTTTCGTGCACTTGTCACCTTTCTCTAATTCATCCACCACCACTTTTTTTCTGTCCAATTCCTCTCCGGATATTTCCCTAGCAGCTCCCTTTCCTCCAAACTCTGCAACTGCTGCAACAAAAGTTTCCTTTTATTTTCTGTGTTCCCAAACTCCTTGACATTCCACTTCAAATCTGTTTTTAATGCTTTAAGTTTACCATCCAGTACAAAGCTTGGAGTACCAGAAAAAGAGTATGAAGACCACCACGACCTCACCCTATCCACAAAACCCTCAGCCTCCAACCACATATTTTCAAATTTAAAATACATTAGCCCTCTAAAAGTGCCCCCATTCTCCAGCATAATAGGATAATGGTCTGAACACATTCTCGGTAACCTTTTCTGCCTCAAATCAGGAAAACGAACCTCCCAAGAAGCTGAAACCAGAAATCTGTCCAGCCTAGACCATGCCCTTCCATTGGACCACGTAAAATCCCCACCAACCATCATTAGATCGATCAAACCAAGCTCAAAAATCAGATCTGACAAGGCATTCATGGCATGCGAGAAATAATTATCCCCACTCGCTTGCTAGGGAACTGTGTAATGTTGAAATCCCCTCCAAAATACCAAGGAACATCCCAACAGCAGCAAACACCTGCCATTTCATCCCATAAAATAGTCCTACTATTATCCACGTTAGGACCATAAATCCCCGCAAAAGCCCATCAAATCCATCATCCACACTTTTGAAACGGCAAGCAACCATAAACTCTCCCACATAATGATATACCAACTCCATTAACCTCCTATCCCACATAACAATGATACCACCTGAAGCCCCTTTCGAAACTAATTCAACCCATCCCACACATTGACAGCTCCATAAACTGTTCACAATTGTTTGATTAACTAACTTCAGCTTGGTTTCTTGGAAACAAATAACATCAGCACTCCACTTTCGAATCATATTCTTTACCCGAAGACGTTTTCTATAGTCGTTTAGCCCCCTCACATTCCAAGAGATGATTGCTGGTTTCATTGATGACTATGAACAATCCTCTCCTTGCCTTTATCTCTAAAGGCACTTCCTCCCTTTGTATTATAATTAACGGAACACGATAACCTCTTCAATTCCCTCTCCTTCTTTAGAGCAGATCTAGCCAATGAATCCTTCTTTAGAGCGGATCTAGCCAATGAAGGTTGACCAGCCTCTATAGCTATTAGAAGTGCTCTAAATTGTTCCTCAAATTTGACAGAAGAGATTCCCATACAATCCTTGATTTCATCCACTTTCCTCATCACCCAATCAGATGAAGAATTGGGCCTCCTCAGGGTTCCGATTCTCAGATCTAAGTAAATGAAGAGTCATCGTAGGATAATCCCCTATCGAAGAGCCTCTCGAAGACTCGCCTTCCGCCATCAACCCTGTTTGTGACGTCGAAGTGCCTGTCGGAGTCACCGAGCCCTTGGGTTGGGCCTCCATTCCCCTTGGGCTTTTGGAGCCTTGTATTTCGAGTAAGGGCTTTGCCCTTTAGAGACGAGGCCTGTTTGCTAGGCCTCAATCCGGCCCGTCTGCTGTCCTAACTTTAAGACCCTCAGGCCCACTCCGCAGCTCCCCCATCCTTTTTCCTTCTTCCTTATCCACTAAATTTAGCTACAAACCCAACCCTTCATCTACCTTCTTCAACAATGACTCCAACCTCTCCTTCCAGCAGTAACACCGCCCTTACGTGCCACAGAGACCCTTCGACTTCTCCAACTTTCTGCAACACCTTAGCAGGCCAACCATTCTTCCTTCCATCCATCCATCTACTTCCGCCACAAAACATCATTCCTTTTGACACCATCCAACACCAATTCATCCTTCCTAAATTTACCAATGCCATAAATCTGTTGAGGACCAGAACCCTCTTGCCTTGGATTCGTTAAGATCGACAGGTAAGAAACTTCACGATGATGGTTAACACCTTTCGAAGATGAATCAGAAATCACCTTCTTATTTCTGGAATCCCGTTCACCACCACCATTCATAAGAACAACTCTGTTTTCAAAAACTGAAACTAAGTTCCTAAAATTAACCATCTCTCTCATTAATTTCACAAAACCTACCCAACCACCCCCTATCCTCCCTTCTGGAATCACTATGATTCCATTCCCCATACCAGTGCCAAACTCAAGCAGCTTCATAAATCTGTCAAATGCGTTTTGACACTTTTGGACCATAAAAACTCCATTACCTTCCCCTTTTGTCTGAAAAGAAACTTTATTGCCCGATAACCTCAGACAGTCCTCCACCACCTTTGCCATCCAAATAACCATTCCTCCACTAACATTAAGGGACTTAGACATCTTCCTACTCCACTCAATAATATAGAAAAAGTTACCACCTTTCCTACTAAACACAAACCTCTTAGCTTCAATCCAAAAACTAAGAACCATCTTCAACAAACTAAAGATAAAACTAAAAGAAGAAAAAAGACAGGGGGAACACGAATCAGGGAAGCAAAGAAATATTAAGGACTATCCCTAGTGAGAAGCGCTAGGAATGGAAGATGAAAGGTCATACCGAGAGAGAGAGAGAGTTTTCAAGTCTCATTTTTGGTGTGTCAGATATGTTTGTCATCATTTAAGACGTTTTCACTCCCAAATATACAACATACACAATAATCTCTATCACAACTTTTTTTAGTTCTCCTTCAACATTCCTTCACTGCATAGTGCTTCCTTAAGTATACACACCTAAATGAGAGAAAAATATTGTTATAAGTACCTAAAAGAAGTTTAGGAAACAGTGAATGTCCTCAAGCAAACGATAAGCAGATTACTATATAGGAAATGTGTTAGACAAATCAATGGGGAGTGGGCATATGGAAAAAGACCCAAGCTAGAAATCTAGAGACTAGATTTTGAAAAATGCAAAATGATTACACATAACACTGAGAACAACTTTACATGATTCAACCTTTGGCTCACACATAAAATGACAATAACAATGATAATGAGAATGCCATTTTATTTTTATTCCTACATTATTATCATCCTCATCATAATTATTACAAGTAATGATTATTAACAATAATAAAATCTCAGTAAGATGAAAAGCACAAAGCAAAAAACGGCTGCCTCACCCTCATGTACCCATGGCCCTCACATCCTTTCTCTTTTGGCTAATAAAACGCCAACCATAGATTATAAAAGAATTAAAATTTTATAAGACCCTCAACTCGACTCAAGTAACCTTTGATTCTAGTTAAATTAGCTTTACTTATCCTTTTCTAAACCACCAGTGGAATCGCCTACATGTAGCCTTTTGTGCAACGTTATCTTATTAATTATTAAATCTCTTATCCTCCCTTTATCACTTTTTTTTTTTTTTTTGTAAGTAAACATATTTTATTGATCAAAGAATTAGGCATAGCCCGATACAAACACATGAACAACTATATGCCCTAATTAAGGAGCGAGAGAGACAAGAAAGTCATGTAGGTCCATGTCGTTGAAATCAACAGCAATGGCCCAAGTACATAGAGTGCTGTAAAATAAAGCTATAAGTTCCTCTAGCGATCTCTCATTGTCTTCAAATGTCTGCGCATTGCGCTCCTGCCTCAAACACCACATGATGCATATAGGGATCATCTTCTAAACCGCTTTAATCTGCTGCATGCCTCCTATATTTGTCCAGCACTGCCACCACAGTCTCCGGCATAACCCAAGCCAGCTCTACTCTACCGAACACCTCATACCACAAAACCCTTGCTATCTCACAATGTAGTAGGAGATGGTCCACCAACTCGCCCCCTCCCCTACACATGCAACACCAATCTGCTATGATAACCCTCATTTTCCTCAAGTTATCAATTGTGAGGATCTTGCCCAAAGATGTTGTCCACACGAAGAATGCAGCTTTGGGGGGCGCCTTATGTCTCTAAAGCCTTCTCCAAGGAAACTGAATGTTGGGCTCTTGAGTGAGAGCCTTATATAAAAGAGTGAACCGAAAATACACCTTTCCCAGAGGTTGATCACCACAACCCATCTTCTTGTTGATTGCTCGGTTTCACGGAGTACAAAAGGCTGTAAAAGTCAGCAAAATTGCTCTCATCTCCCAATCTTGTGCTGCCCTACTAAAACTGATATTCCAATGGATCTACCCACCCAATAACCCCATGACATCCGCCACTGAAACGTCTTTAGCACTAGCAATTTGGAATAGTGAAGGAAATAAATCTTGTAGGGCAATATCACCACACCATATATCTTTCCAGAATTTAATCCTAGAGCCCTCACCCAACTGGAATCGAGTATGTCGAGTAAAGACCCCCCCCCCCCCCCATCCTCTTCTAATGTGTTTCCACAACCCCACTCCACCATAGGCTCCTCTAACTTCTTTAGTACTCCATCCCCCCCTAAGACCTCCATATTTGCGCTTAATCACCAACTTCCACAAGGCTTCTGGTTCCTTATTATATCTCTACAACCATTTTCTGAGTAGCGCTCGATTAAAAGTCCTCATATTTCTAATACCCAAATCATTATTGGAGATAGGACGACATACCGTTTCCCACTTCACTAGATGGAATTTGAACTCCTCCCCTAAACCGCCCCACGAGAAGTCACGTTGGAGTTTCTCAATTATGCATGCCACACTTGCAGGTATAGGAAAAGTGATAAAAAAATAAGTTGGTAGGTTAGAAAGTGTACTCTTGATCAAGGTAATCTTGCCACCTTTCGATAAGTACATTCTCTTCCATCCCGCTAGTCTCTTCTAAACCCACTATCACTTCTCTAGACTCTAGAATCATATATTTCTACATCTACCAATGTCATTTTAGGCCTACCCATTCCATCTTTGCATTCTAACTTGAATTAAATCATTCTTACTGGCATGTTAATTATTATCCTTTACACATGTCCAAACCCTGTTTAAGCGACGCCCCCCTCATCTTTTCTTTAATAGGAATCATCTCACATTTAAACATATGACTCCATTCCTGAATTCCAACATACTCATCTTAAACAATTTCCCATTCAACAAGAAAAAATAAAATAAAATATAACCACGAATACCATGAAATATTATGCAGGTAAAAAATACCCATATTAAGACCCTACAAAACATAACTGTCGGCTACAAAAGGATCAAACTCCCACGATTTAGATCTAAAACATCTATGCATTGATTTGGACTCTTTTAGGCTTCTAGGATTGTAGAACATGATTTCAGATTTATGTTGGAATTTCCAAGAAATCATTCTTTCATTCACTCCCTATATACTTTTTTCTTCTCAACAATCTGCTTGGTATTGGAAAAAGTTTAGAGTAAAAGGTCCACTAACTAATGGATCAATGCATCAACTTTTTATGTAAGCAATCCTAGATGCCTAACGTACAATGCATCAATTTGCACACAACAGAAATTTCCACTAGAAACTTTACCCAAAATATACTGAAGTGGATTGCAAACATCTATGCGGTAAGCTGGACTTACAATGTCAGACTTTGAAAATCTGTATCCATGTGAAAGGGCAGATATATATAATGCTGCACCACACAGCCCACTAGGTTTTCTGCCTGTCTGTGAATGATATAAGATCCAAGTAAGTTTCGCGGTCATCAAACATAGAAAAAATCAGCTGCCATATATGAGTGCTTTTACCTGAATCCAATCTCTTTTCATGCTTGCTATAATGTGTAATGCAGTTCCACAGACCTTCATGTTCCTTTCCTTCAATAGTTCTACAAAAAAGAAAAATTGCTTCTTCAAAATAGTTGGCAAATAGGTTTTGTTTACATTTGAAACAAATATAATGGGTCATACCGCTTTCAATGAATCTGCTAGCTCTAATCCCTAATAGTATATCTAATGAACTATAATGTGTCGTATCATAAAACTCCTTTCTAACATGCCATGTCTATCGCCTAATAAACAAAAGTAATGTCTTCTTCCAAAGTTTTCAGATGTACCCATTATAAATATTTCTCTCTTCTTTTTTGTCCTCAATTATTTTCTTCTTTATCTTAGCTCATTACGGGAACACGTAGTCTTACACTGCTTCTACATTCTCAGGATCTTTTGACATACAGAACTATAAATTTTAAGGATTGAGTTTATTCCAAGGATAAAAGCAAAAAACAGATGAACCCAAAAGGTGCAACAGGCTTTCTTCAGGAAGTAGTTTTTAAAGCATAAAATAATCAAATACGGGATTGAAGTTACCAAGTATACTATATCCTCATTTTTTACTGGACCAAGAGTCAAAGACTCTGCAGTTCCTCTTTTTTATCCTATATTCTCTAGAACCACACTTGGTCTACTAATCTAATGCCAAAAAATTAAGCAAGTTAAAAGGACGTAGGCCACAAACACTGGAAAATTTCCCAATCAGAGAAGAGGGGAAAAATAAATATAAAGGAAACAAGAGCTGGAAATACAATTTCTTGGAATGTGACTATCAACAGGGAATAGTAGATTCTTACTTTCTGCAAACCGAGGAATATAAAGTGAAGGATCAACAGGTTTTACAATAGTAGGATGCTCTCCAAGGCTTAGAAGTTGGCAAAGCTGCAAAAATACAGCGCCTAGCACATAACTGCCGAATTGTTTTGAAAAAACAAAAGCTGAGGTAAATAATGCAAGTCAAATGACATGAATTCAATATTGTATAATCAATAAACTATTTAATCTTAATATTGACTGCACATAGAAAATCAAAAAGTTGATACTAAAGTAGGTTCTCTCTTACACATTTATCCCTAGAAACTCTGAAAAATCAATAAGAAGAAATGGCTTTGGATCTCTAGCTACACTGCAAAAAACATAAAAAGATAGCCTTATTTACTGAGTCCCATTCATGAAATCTAACACATGATACAATCATTTTTACAAGCAAATCAAAACACCAACTACTGTCATCCAAAACAAATAAAAGCTATGAAACAATTGATAGGTAAATTCAAAAGTATACATTGAATCCTTCAAACGATTCAGCTCATAAAATAGAGGTCACTGCTTTGAATCTCCTCCTTTCCCCTCTCCCTTCTGCCCTTAGGGCCTCTCATCCAAAAGTAAAAGTAAAAAACCCTCATTGACCAGATAAATAGAACTCAAGCAGTATACTTTGTTTCGTAGGATTATTTACATTCAATAGTCCATTTATTAATTCATTCCTTCAACTCCAAGTTCTTAAATGTCAATTAAATGTTTCAAGATTCTTGACAGCCCACCTTTGTCTCAGTAGAGTCTTTCAATGGGCATGTGTCAGTCCTCTTTCCACATTGTTGTATAAGACCCTTTGAGTCTTTCATGACTATAATGTCGGGGCCCTCTAATTTTAAATATATAAATACAAAATAATGTAGAACTAGTTTTGCATGGCCTAACTATAATTTCACAATTTAAGGAATCCCACATAAGAGTTGCTTACCGACATGCAATATAAAGGCAGGCAGCAGCAACTTGCTCTGTTCTACGCCCCCTAGTAAAATTCCGTTCAACTGCTATCTGCAAAAAGTTACACCCAAATTAAATGTTTGACAAATAATATTCCATTGAGGATACCATAGCAACCAAAAACGTTATATACCTGATAAAATGAACAGGCGGGATTAATTATAGAGTCACCACCACTTATATTAAAGGCTGCAACCATACGATCTATCTCATCTCTCCCTGCCATATAATAAAAAAAATATATATGTTTGATTAGAGATGAACTATCTCGTGAGCCAGAAAATATAGGCCTTCCTGGACAGTAACTGAAATATCAAAATAAATGAGATTTATATGCATATAACACATGCGTCACCATATTACAAAAATCCCTAGGAATATCATGCATGGTAAACCCAGACAATATTTCCTCAAAGGCTCTCTCTCTATAGAAATCATTATATCCACTAAACTTAAGTTGATGTATACCAAAAGAATATTAGCATGCGTCTTAATTGAAACTTTGAGCAAAGTATTGTAACAATCCAAGGAAAAACCAAACCACATATGGGCCTATTCTCCAAAAGTACTAATCAAGATTACGATTGGAGCTCCTTGAAATCATTAGGGCAAGAACTTATCTTTCCCAAGTAATGTCTATTTACCACTCTCATATACTAAACATGGGCCATTGCAAGTATAATCTAAACATTGCTTAGATAAAACTTCGAGAGCCAAATTCCCAGAGTTTGAGAGTGAAAAATGTATTTTTTACACAAAAAAAAAATCATAAACCAGAAGTGCAAAGGTTATGAATACTATAGTATTTACTTCCAGAAAATAGCTTGATACTACGGTCACACATGGCTTACTAGTCCAAACTCAGTTGCCTCAAGCTTTGAATTTTATCTAGGATATTTTACAAAACACACTGTAAGTTTATGCACACAACAATATTTCTTTTACAACGATGTTACACTCTGAAATTGAAACTGAAGCTCACAATATGATAAACTAAAACAAGAAAGATGTAGAAGTAAACATTTACAAGTCATAATACGATACCTTTATCTATGGTCCTCCTAAATGATTCTGAATAACCACTTTGAATGGATTTTACATAAGAACCTGCCACTCGACTCTGTAGATAAAGATTTCCAGGACAAAAAAATAAATATGGAATAAAAAGCAAAATGCAAGTATAACATACTTTCAACTGATCATAAGCATTTAAAAAATAATGCAACTCTTTTTTATTTTTATAATTAATAAGAAACTTTATTACTCCAACGCACAAGTAATCTATATTTCACTAAAAGATATAATTCTGCTCATGTTTTGAGATTATTATATATGAGCAATAAAAGATTTTCTTGATATTCACAGAACGCAAATGCACAAGAGACATAGACAAGAGAGCCACCTAATTAGAAGTAGGAGATGATACAAGGAAATCACAGAAGCTTAGTCCATTAAAATCTAAGGCAATTGCCCAAAGAAAGATAGTTTTGAAGAAGAAAATGATAGTTTGTCCATTGTCCACCTGAGGTCTTCAAAATTTCTATCACTTATTTCCCTCCAAATGCGCCAGTAATCAGAAAGGGGCCACCTTTCAAGCTGCTGCAATTTTTGTACTGCAGTATAATCGTCTCTAATGTGCAAGATGGTATACTATCCTTCTAGGCATAACCCAAGCTTTTTTTGATAGGTAATCAATAAATTTTATTCATAGAAATAGGCAAAGTCTAGGTACGCAAGTAGTATACATGAGAAGCACCTAACTAGAGGTTACAATCGAAAGTAGAAGGCCATGGACACTTAGTACGTTACAAACTATGGCCCCCGCCCATAAGAACAATGACTTCAAAAAGAAAATTTTTAGCTCATCCGTTGTTCTCTCGCGATCTTCAAAGCTTCTAGCATTTCTCTCCCTCCAAATACACCAACACATACAAATAGGAATCATTTGCCAAATGGCCACCACCTGTGAGTTACCGTGAAGGCCTCTCTAACTTGCGAGGAAATCCACCAATCTAAGAGGCATGACCCATGACAATCCAATTCTTGTAAAAAAATATCCCACATGATCCTGGCCACCTCACAGTGTAAAAGCAAATGATCTATTGATTCCTCATGCTTCTTACACATACAACACCAATCCAACACAATTACCCGGCATTTCCTCAGATTATCAGTAGTTAGGATCTTGTCCAAACAAAAAAAGTCGCTTTTGAAGGAGTTTTCGTCTACCATATACTCTTCCACGGGGAACATGGTCATTCCAGGACTCGTTAAAACTTGGTAAAATGATCTAACAGTGAAATTACCTTTCTTGGAATGACTCCAGTGCATCTTATCGTCAGTGCCCCTGGCATACTTACTGAATACAATGCCGTAAAGAACTCTGTAATAGTCTCCAACTCCCAATCTTGGGCTGCCCTGATGAAATCAATATTCCATTGAGGGGAGCCATTGGAAAAGACCAAAAGGTCGGCAAATGCTGCATCCTTTTCTCTTGCGAGCTCAAAGATAGCAGGGAAGTTGTCTTTAAGGCTATGGTTACCACACCATTTGTCATACCAAAATCTAACACGAGAACCATCACCCAGCACAATATGTTCTTGTCCTCGAAAGGTTTCCCAATGTCTCCTAATATATTTCCACATCCTCGAAAGGTTTCCCAATGTCTCCTAATATATTTCCACAATCCCACCCCATGTGTGCCTCATACCTCATTCGAGCACCATTCTCCCCAAGCCTCTTCAAACTAGGAATCTATAACAGACTTCCATAGGGCCCCCTTTCGTGTTGGTACCTCCACAACCATTTACCCAATAGGGTTTGATTGAATTTTATCAAGTGGAAAATCCCCAATCCTCCCCCAGATATTGGAGTACGAAAATTTGACCAATTAACCAGATGAAATTTGAACTCTTCCCCCAATCCACTCCACAAGAAATCCCTTTGTAACTTCTCAATGTGGTTAGCTACCTTTGTGGGAAGCGGGAACAAGGACAAAAAGTAGGTGGGTAAGTTTGAAAGAGTGCTTTTAATCAAAGTCAACCTACCACCTTTCGACAAATATAACCTTTTCCAAGAAGCCAATCTACGCTCCACCATTTCGACCACACCATTCCAAATCCTTTCAAATTTAAAGGAAGCACCCAATGGTAAGCCAATATACTTAAGAGGCAGAGATGATACCTTGCAACCCAAGAGTGAAGCTAAATTCTCCACTTAATGGACAGCCCCCACTGGCACTAATTCAGATGTTGAAAGGTTAATTCTCAAGCCTTCTTGGCATAACCCACGCTATGCCAACTTAATTAAAGAAGTCATTCCACATGGCTCTGGCAACTTCACAATGAAGTTAAAGGTGATCAACAATTTTTCTATTCTTTTTTCACATTCAACACCAATCAACTACAATGGTATGAATTTCCTTAAGTTATTCATGGTGGCAAGTTGTCCAGGTGAAATAAACTACTTTAGGAGGTGCCTTTGTCCTCCAACCTTTCCCAACTTCATTTTTTTTAAGGTAATGTCATCTCATGGCCATGCGGAATAGACTTCATTGAAGCACCATTAACCTCAAGCGTGCCATATTTTGAGTCTACTACCACACAATCCACCATATTTTGACCGGACTGAACATCCTTAAGGACCGGACTGGACTGTAGCTATCGGGTCCGTTCGTCCGACCTAATTATTTTATTATTTTTTCATCTTTTTTTTTCAAATAAATTAATAAAAAAAATTATTTAAATTACTAAATTAAAATTAAGTGAATTATTAATGTGGATTATGTAACTAAATCATTAAAAAAATATTTTACTATAATTATATTTATGATGTTGATAGTTACTACTTACTAACTTAGATTTTACTCTTTAGTATGTATAATTATTAATTGTTGGGGTGGAGACTGGTTTTGGAGTTGAAAATTTGAGCAATAGTGAGTTCCCTCGATTATCACTCGAACTAGAGCTCGAGCAAAACTCAACCCGTGAGTTTGCTCGAGGTGCGCTCTGTTAATGTAGTTATTTGATATTATTCTGACCATGTATAGATGCTTATAGTTATTCTTACCGTATATACTCAATAGTTATTCTTACGATGTATAGATGCTAATAGTTAGGAGCTATACGTTAGTTATTACCATGTATAGTTCTTACCTTGTAAAGAATGGCATTTTTGGCCTACTCAATGAGAAGAAGCTGCTACATAGCAGACAAGTTTTCCAAAAAAAAGCTCTCGGTTTTTCTTGGTTTCTCAATGTTTTGACACGCTCGACAGTGGGCTCAAGCAAATCTCAACCCGTGAGTTCGCTCAAGTCTCACGTGACATAGCAAACACAAACCCTAGTGTTCGCTCAAGCCATACTCGACATCTTGCTCAAGCCAATGTTAATGAATATCAAATAATTTCATTGTACATAGATTATTTATACTTGCTTACAACTTAGGTATTTAAAAAAAATTATGTAACTATTTTAATTAAGTGTAAATAGTATAGTATGTATGATGTATTAACCATTTACATATAATGACATAAATTATTACATGATTTATGATTTATTATTAATTGATAGCAAATAGGTCATGTTTGGATAGTGAAAGTGTTTTACCTCATCTCATGTCATCATTACAAATTTTTCAAATTCTCACACAAAATATAATAAACAATTTAATTTTTTCAAATCCTAAAACAATAATAACATTAAAAAATAATCTTTTAACAATATTTTATTCAACTTTTAATTTTCATTTAAAACCATCTCATCTCATCTCACTATCCAAACCGTATCATATTATTTTATATTTTATATGGTCAATGATAATAAATCAGATGAAAATTACATCATTAACTTATATACTTACTATATAAAAATAATATATTAAATTTTTAAAAAATATATATTGGGGTTCGGTCATTGGTCCGGTTTGGTCCAAAATTTGTAGACCCTGGGATTGGACCGAATTTCATTGGTCCACATATTTTGGGACCGAGACCAACCAGTCCAGAATTTGGTCCGATCCAGTCCGGTCGGTTTTGCCAGCCCGGACCGAATTCTTTATAGCCCTAAGCACAGTTAAACACAAGCAAATTTCAAATCCCCAGCCTTCCCTAAAAAACTGGAGAGCGTGCCATATCCTATCTACTAAGTGAAATTTGTACTCTTCATCCACCCCATTCCATAAAAAGTCTCGTTGAAGCTTCTCTACATGATTAGCCACCCTTGTGGGGAGGGGAGACAGTGACAAGAACTATGTAGGTAAATTGGAAAGAGTACTTTTAACCAAGGTGATCATGCCACCTTTAGATAAAGACATCATCTTCCAACTAGCCAATCCTCTCAATCATGCCATCACATGGTGATGAGAGCAATTGCTAGAGCAATTCCCTTCACAACAATTGCTCTATTAAATACACTATTATAAACAAACAAATATGGTATAAAAATCAAAAGTCAAGCAGAATATACATTACGATTCCTCGAGTTACTCATGTCTAGTTTTAAATATATATAAAAATGAATATAAAAACATATATATAAATGAATAGATAATAAATTTATTGAAAGCAATTCCTCTTTTTTTTCGATAGGGAAATCAATTCCTCTATAATTTGATGGTATTGTAATTTATGCACATTTTCAGCACACAAAATCAATATGAGAACTTAATAGTTCATCGGAAAGGAGGTTAGACAAAATTGAAACAATAGAAATATAATTAAAAATGTTAAATGCAAATATACGTGACAATGGAAAATGAGCATCAACTGTTTTCTAACAAAAACAGCCCAAAATGTCCCAAATCCATGCTCCAATGAGGTTAGGTCCATGAAGAAACTACAAAATCATGTTGATTATGAAGGGTTCAACTCAAACAAAACATGGCTATCCCAATCAGTGAAAATTCAAAGCTCTCAACATTTTATTAAAAAAAATGTTACATGAGAGAATCTGGTGCAGAAGAGCCTTATTCAGGGTCCATCCACCTTACTATTCCCAAATATTAAATTTATGCAACAAATTACCCATGATTTTAAAGCACCAGCAACTCAATTAGTTGGTCCAAATATATGCCAATAGGTGATATTTCCAAAATGCTATGGTAGTGCTGAAATAATATGAACTAAACTGTGCAGCTACTCATAAAAAAATATAAATTATCCTAGCAAACAAAACCTTCCCAAAAGCAAGCGCACAAAAATATAAAAAAAAAAAAAATATAGAAACAATATCAGACTCTATACAAACTATGTATCTATATTGCTAACTCCTTGAAATGTGACACCTCATCTCATCAACTAATTGAGTTTGAATAAGAACATTAACAAGAAAACAGTGGCATACCTCTCCTCCTGCACCCTTGACAAAAGTAGGTTCTTCGGTGAACACATCTTGATGGAGAACTTTTCCACAGACCTCACAACATCTAGGGAGGGAAAAAAAAAGACGCATGTAGCAATAACACACACAGCCATTGTCGTAATTTTTTTTTTATAAGTAAACACAGCCATTGTCGTAATGTAACAAAAGCACATTAAAATTAAAGCAATGAATAAGGAAAGTGGAGAATAGTGAGAAAAATTACTTACACACAGCCATTGTCGTAATGTACAGTAGGCTTGTGCCTAGCACAGCTAGTAATAAACACCATAATTCATGCAAGTACTAAGTACCAACTGTAGCCAATCTGATTGAAAATAAGAGTTCAGACGTCAAAAAAACACAAAAAATGAGTGATAAGAATATATAGAAGCATCAAAGGCGATGACAGATTTTCACTTTAGAATTTAGGAACTTTTTTTTTTTTATAAGTAAATGATTGTAATAATAAGAATAAACATAGCCCAAATACACAAGATGGTCTATAAGAGGTAACACCCATCTAGGAGGAAGAAATGGAAACAAAAAAATATGAAAATCAAGGCCATTCAACAGCTTTGGCCCATAAAAACAAAGTTCTAACAAAAAATAATCTAAGCTCCCCTAATGAGTGCTCCTTGTTCAAACGTCGCTCTTGCCATACACACCACAGAATACAAGTAGGTGCCATCTTCCACATAACTGTAATTTGTGGAATACCGCCTACATTTGTCCAACTGGCCAAAAGGTCAACCACTATAGCAGGCATAACCTAGGGTAGCTCTAACCGCCTAGAATTTCAAAACTAAAGAATTCATTATCTCAATAAATCAGAAGCAAAAACCCATAGAGAAATGAAGTACACAAAAAGTTGAATAAATTATCGTCATCATGTAAAATTTGAAATTACGAAGAAACAAACCAGAATAGACAAGCAGATAATGCAAGGAGAAGAGGTACAAAGAGAGCCGCTGGTTGGGTCTGGGGGAATTGATGATGTGATAATGTCGAACTCAATAGGAAAAAAATGTGAATGACAAAAATCGAGAAGGAAAGAAGAAGGTGAAGAAATGGAAGAGATAATTTACCAGAGGCCGGATTCTGGGACGGGAGAGACTGAGAGATGATAATGATGAACAAGATAAGAGACACCAAAATACGTGAGTTTTTTTAAATTGTCCCAATCATACTTGTATAACCTCGGCTTCTTGAAGAGCTGGAGCACTGCGAGATGAAGCAGCTACATACCATCCCAGGCCAAACTTCAAAAGAAGCTATATGTGGAGCTTCGCGACCAAATCACACGTGGGAATGGTTATAATTTGATCGCTATATAAGCAGCCAAGAGAGAATGAGTAGGGAATTAGAAGGAAAGTAAAGGGTTTGAGGATGAAGATTGATCTGTACTCAATTCGTGTAATTGATGACAAAATGAAACCATAGTTCTAACAAATAGATTTATTCAGAATTAAGGAAAAAAAAAAACTGAGAAAGCTCGTAGTCAGGACATAAATGCCGATTCAAAGATGATAAAACAAAGGAAAATGATAGCGGGATCCCGTTCATTTGTCCCGTTCCAAAATTTTATTTTATTTTTAAATAAATATAGATAGAAGTTACTATTGAGAGCATTTATTTTGTACACATAATGTGACATTATCTAGACCACACATTTTCTTAAGTGAGTATTAGGAACAATCAACTAGAAGTAGTCATACAGTGAGTGCAAAGTGTGCACTGCTACAATGACTTTTCTCTAGTATTACTTTTTTATTTTATAGTGTTTTTTTCACATAATGATTAAAAAATGTTATTTAATAATATTATAAATGTAAAAAAAAAATTAAAAAGTGTTAAAAAAATTATGTGAAAAAAATATTTAATTTTTTTTTATTTTTTTACACCATTTTTTTAATATTTTTAAATATTTTAAAAAAATAAAATATTATAAATCACTACATAAAAAACCTTAAATAAAAAAAAAAAAGGTAACGGCGGGATCCCTAACATTACCCTGAAACAAAACCAAAGTTCAAATAAAGAGGACAAATAACAAGCAAACATACACGATCCAATACAACCAAATCATACCCTCAACAAAAGTTGGAGATAATACATAAGAGCTTGTTAGGGTCTGTGTTTGAAAAATTTAGTAAACTGTAAAGGCTCTTCGAGGGGCCTCACCTCTAATACTCAATCAATTGTGGAAATACTCATAGTTTCATTGACAGATGAATTACATATTTATAAACAAGGAAAATAAACTTGGTCAATTGAATAACTGTCCTAACTGGCCACTACACTAATGGAGTCACGACACTAACTGCAACTTAACAAACAGAAATGGTTGGAGCCCGTGCCACTAAGCCCATTACATACTTGACTACCTACTGCCACTAACAAACTTGAGCAAATGAATAACAAATATCAAATGGCCACAAAGGCCCATAACACGACCTAGCCTACAGACAGGGATATGCATAACTAGGGTTCCATACGGGGTTCATAACAAAATTCAAAAAAGTGAGTTTATCGGAGGCTCCGGAGAATAGAAACGGCGGCAGATCCGTTGACGAATGGCGGTTTGGGCCACCGGCACGAGAGAGGTTAGAGACAGAGAGAAAACGAGGAGAAGAGAATGGACAAAGGGGATGGAAGCAATATTCATTGGCCAAGAGGCATTTCTTATTAAAACATTAGATAACGTCGTTTTAAATCGATATTCATATTTCCCTTTTTGCTTTTCTTCAATTTGAGTTTTGTTGTACATAAGCCGATCTATTAATACATCATTATATAAGTGAAAAATATTATTAAAAATTTTTATGTATAGTCACTTTTGTGTAATTTTTGCGCACTCTACTAATGTGATTGGCTACGTGATTTTTTTAATATAAAATAAATGGTTTGGCCAATCACGTGAGTGAAATGCGCAAAAAATACTCAAAATTGACTGTATATAACAGAATTCTCAATTATAACTTTAAAAAACTAAGAAAAATACTAATTGTACTTAAGAAATTTTTTTTTTTCGCGTGTCAGCTATTGATATGTTAAAAATTATGAAATTTCAATTTTAATTTCAAAATAGGACTAACAAAAGGAATTTTGTACGTATAGCATTGCTCAAAAATTAAAACACCAATCACTATATTAGCATAATTGATGTGAAAAGCTTCCAATCAATCGTGTTAAGTTTATAAAAAATAAAACTTATAAATAGATTTTCTCCTTCAATTTATGCTCACAAAACCCAACTTATAACCGCTCCTCAACAATGAGAGAGAGAGAGAGAAAGAGAGAGGCCTAACTGTGTATGTGGTTGCAGTGTTGGAGAAGCTGGCCGCTGAGTGGTGGGTGAGATGTTACATCCTGATCTAATTTTTAAAAAAAACTAGGTGATGAAGTGGCCTTGTTATCTCAACTAGTACTCAATTTTTACAGCTATATATGCATATAATTCCCCCTTACTCTAACTAACAAAACCAAAGAGATTTTCTTTATATACTATCTCCTAATTAGTTCACTTCAAAAACACACATACATTTCAATATTAAACAAACCTTGTTATGATTCCACAATCTTGAAACATGAATACTAATTGTTAACGTCATGTTTTGCACACCTTTGAGCCAGATTCCAGCAACTTAGGTATTTCGAACTGGGTCTCATCGATGAGGTACAGAGTCCCCCGGCGATGGTCCAGTGCGGCTGTACAGTGTCAGTGCGTACATTCATGGCAATGAACAGTATTTAAGTGCAGAGAAAATAAGAAGAGATGAATACATATATTTACGTGGTTCGGCACTAGGCCTACGTCCACAGAGGTTTGGGGAGGGGCGATTTCATTATAATAAGCTTGTTTACAGTCTCTCATAACCTCTCATTTTTCACTATATAATGGAAGTTGTAGATCTATTTTCTGGAGAAGAAGTTCTCTATGGAGCTCTCAGGTTGAAGAAGAAGTCGAAGAAGAACCGAAAAGAAGACTCTGAAACCGTTGGCTCTCTGTCCCTTTTATCTGACCCTCTTCATGCATGCAGCTCGGTAGTAGTGAGGGATGTCTGCTTTGCGTATCTAACCCTCTCTTCCTTTCCTACTTTCTCCTGACACTCCCTCTCTTCTGACACCCTCACCCCTTAGTCCCTTCTTGTCCCCTCTCATTCTCTCATATTTTGTCTTCTAGTGATAGCCCTCTTTATGGGCTAAACCTTAGAAACTATTTTGGGCCTGGTGTATTTTACCTCTTCACACTAATCATTTTTTTTTTATCAAACTAATCATATTTTTTCTTTTAGGTCCCTTTTCTCTGTCAACTCGCACTTAATATCTTAACTCTTTAGGTCATCATTATATCCTACTCGGTTTTTCATCATAGTTAAAAGTTGTGATTATGAACCATAATATAAGCTTTATATATAAAGGTGAAACCTGATCATTCTGGACAAAGCCAAAACATTTGAGAAACATATCAAAAGTGGCGATCTCAAAACAAATAGTATAGCAAAGCAAAGCAATCCATCTAAAATTGGATATATTACAAGGACTGTCATATATATGATACTTTTGAAATACCAAACACATGGCATGTAATTGTACATTTTAAAGTTTCTTACAAGTAACCCTTAAAGAGAATAGTTGTCTTAGCTAATACTTCTTTTTTTTTTTTTTTTTCCGGCACAAAGTTGTATCATAATTTTTTTTTTTAATTTTTTTTCCAACCATATTTGACAAACATTAATAAAAGGTCATTTTCATTTAAAGAAAATGGAAAAAAATCTAAAAAATCTAATAAAAATAATAGCTTTATCCAAAATCTATTAGCGCAACTAGCTAATAGATTTCTTTAGTACAAAAGAACAATGCAATGGCAACAAGAAACCCCAAAAAAGCCATAAATGTCACTATCAGAAAAGAAAGCATAAAGCACTGAGTAACAAAGCAGAAGGTATATAAATTAATAGAAGAGAATAGACAATGGAGCAAAGGAAAAGAGCCTATCTCTGTAAAAGCTAAAAAGTTGGCTTTAAACTTAAAAGCTTATAGTACAAGTTGAAAGGAGACAGTGGAAAGAGACAGTACCATGACCCTACAACCAACAAAAGGATTCAAAAACTAGCAAAATGATTCGAAAGCCAGGCTAGGGATTCACAAATCTAAATCTGATCCATAAAAATACTCCTCAAAGATTATTTCATTCAAACATTCTCATCAATACAGACCTAAATCAATAGATAGAACAAAACAGATTCAATAGAGAGAGAAGAAAACAGATCCAAAAGGCTAGCGGCAGTTTTTGTCGAAGGTGGTGATAAACGTCTGGCGAGAGAGCAACATCGGTTGTCTGGCGATACTGCAGTGGCTAAGGTTTCGAAGAGAGAGAGAGAGAGAGAGAGAGAGAGAGAGAGAGAGAGAACTTTCGGGGCTACAGGGCTTATTATGAAGGAAAAACAACGTCGTTTTGGCGACGTCGATTCAATGGCATTTTTTTTTTATAAATTCGGTACCCGAGTTTTAAACCCGATTCGATTGCAAATTCTGGACCGGGCCGGAAACAAAATTCAGTCCAGATAAACAGTCTTTGAGTCTCTCTCTATATATCTATAAATAAATTTTCTCATCAGCCACTGTGTCAAACCCCACACCCCACACCCTAAGTGTGAACCAGGTTCATCTCCCTTCTAGCTCATCTCCCCGTGCTTCATCTTTGTATTTCCCCTTCCCTTCTGGCTCATCTAAACTCCATTGAGAAGTTGTACCCTAAGAGCTTTGACACCCACTTTTGCTGAGCTGGGTTTCCACTTTCTGCTCAAGTAAATATTTCAAGTCTTGTTGGTTAGTGCGAACCTTGAAAGTTTGCCCCAACAGATAGTGTCTCCACTTCCTTATAGCCATCACTAGAGCTAGTAATTATTTCTCATAAATGGACAAGTTCAAATTTTTTCCTTTTGAGTGCTTGACTGAGATATGCAATTGGCTACCCCTCCTGCATTAGAACAACTCCTAGAGCTTCTCTTGATGCATCACACTCCATAATAAATGTTTTAGTAAAATTAGGTAACCTTAAAATAGGAGGATACATCCCAGTTTCCTTAAGTTTGTTAAAAGCTACTTGTGCATTGTCATCCCAAGCAAGAGTTTTTCTTCAAGAGAGATGTAAGAGGGGTTGCGATAGCTCCATATCCTTTGAAAAACTTTCTATAATATCCCTTGAGGCCTAGAAAGCCTTTTAAGGCCTTGAGATTCCTTGGACCTAGCCAGTTTTGCATTTCTGTGATTTTCTGAGGATCGACTCTTACTCTTATGGAAATTAGATCCCCCAAATACTCCACCTCGTTGCTGCCAAAATATACTTTGATTATTTTGCAAATAATTTTTGGGATTGTAAATTTTCCAGTACCATAGTAAGATGTTGTAAATGCTCCCGTAAAGACTTATTGTAAATCCAAAAGGCATTATCAGAAACTCGTAGTGACCCTCATGAGTCCTAAAGGCACTCTTAGGGATATCATCAGGATTCATCCTGATTTGGTAGTATCCCGAACATAAATCAAGTTTGGAAAAAATTACTACTCCACCTAACTCATCAAGTAATTCATCAATATTAAAGATTGGGTACTTATCTTTAATAGTGTCTTTGTTAAGAGCACGATAATTTACGCACATTCTCCAGCTCTCATCCGCCTTCCTTACTTACAACATCAGTGATGAGTAAGGACTTTGACTAGTTCTAATAATACCACTATGCAACATTTCAGCCACCAATATTTCTATCTCCTCTTTTTGGTAATAAGGGTACCTGTAAGGCCTTACACAAGTAAGTTTGGCCACTTCCTACAGTTGTATTTTGTGATCAAAACTTTAAGGGGGTAATTTCATGGGTTCAACAAAAATCCCATGAAATTTCTCCAGCACTTGCTTCACAGCTAGTAACATAGCAATCTTTGAATCCAACTTGGTTCCATCCAAAACTTGAACCCATAAGCCTTAGCCGAACCTCTTTTGAGTTGGTTGATATGATCCTCTTCCTCTAGACTCTTGGTAGGTAACTGTAGTCCCTACAACTTAACCTTGACATCACCAAGAAGAAATTGCATGGTCAAGTCAGAAACATTCCACAAGATAGAGCCCAAACTACTTAGACAATCGACTCCTAATACCACCTCACAACCACCAAGTGTTAGCATATAAAGATTAGCTAGAAAATGAATATCTTGTAAGATGAATGGGACTGCCTTACAATAACCAAGATAAGAAAGAATAGCTACATCTACTACTTTAACTGTCAACTGGCTATCTCCCATTGGCAGTTTAGCCTTCTTTGCCACATATGGATCAATGAAACTATGGGTACTACCTGTATCAATCAATATCAACACATTTTGATTATTTATTTCCCCTAGTAGCCTCATAGTTTTAGGTGCCAATGATACTGCTATAACATGTAATGAAATCCCCAATAATTCTCCCTTTTCTTCTCCTGTGGGCTCATCTATCTGCATTACAGCTAAGGTTCCATCAACCTTCTCAGATTCTTCCTCTTCCTCAATCCACATTTCTTCTAACAAAAAAATTTTGGGCCTGTTACACCAATGTCCCGAGTGAAACTTCTTATCACAGTAGTAACATAACCCTCTCTCCCTTTTCTCTTGCATTTGAGTGAATGAAATTCCTCTAATGGATAGGGTAGGTTTTCTAGGTGGATTAAGTTGTATGTTTCTCGATTCTTGTCTATTTGGTGGGGCTGGAAGTCTCAGTATGGGGTTTGGAGCTAGCAATTTGAGAGTGGGGTTATGTGTAGTAGTGTTTTGGGGCTGGTTTTTGGGTAAAAACCCTTGAGTCCTCCGAGACACCTCTTCATTTTGTAATGTTGCTAACCCAAATGTTGCAGACAGTGTTGTGGGTTTAAACATAGTAACAATAATTCTAAGATCATCTTGAAGCCCACTTAAGGAGGTATTGATTCAAAGTTCTTCTGTCAACCCACTAATTTTATTAGACAAAGCCTCAAACTGTGATTGATAATCCTCCATAGTAGTGGTTTGCCTTAGTTTAGTAAATGCTTCAACTGGATCCTCATATGCTGAGGGCCCCAATCTATCCTTTAGGATTGTTACAAACTCATCCCCAAGTGTGAATTGGGCTTGAATCCATAAACCAATAGTACCAATAGAGGGCCTTGCCCTCTATGTGTAAGAAGGCTATCTGTAGCCTTTGGTCATCAGGTGTGTGATAATAGGCGAAGAATTGTTGGGCCTTAGAACCCACTCCATAGGTTCTGACCCATCAAACTTGGGAAAATCCAACCTAAGTGATTTGGCATGTATCCCCCCATTTCCCTCAAATAAAAGATTATTACTAACCTTAGCATTCAAATTTAAGGATCCTTCACTCGATTGGTGATTTCTATCTATCACTGCTAACTGCTCATAACTAGATGCCAAGTTATTAATTTGCTGCAACATTGCTCCTAACATGTTCTTTTGCCTTTCTTGTTCTTCCCGCAGGTGCAAATTCTCCCCTTCAACGATGCCACTACTTCAGATAACTGGGCCTGCCGAGTAGGGGTGCTATCCGCACCATACGATGTGGGGTAGCACCTCCCCGCCCCTACCCCACATAGGCCGGGGGTGAGATTTTCACCCCCACACCCACCCTTGGTGTGCGGGGGCGGACACCCTCCTCCCCGGTGCCCCCCAAATGGGCCATTGGTCCAGAAGTTATTTTTGGACCCAATATGACCTAGAAGCTGTTTCTAGGCTCAAAATAGCCTAGGAACAACAGAAATGACCCAAATGGTCCCAAAACGGCCTAGAACCATTTTGGGCCCATAAATTAACAATATATATATATATATATAACAAATAAAAATGAATTTACAATAATAGAAATGATATACAAATTAAGAGAAAATGAACTATGAAGTACTACTCCTACCTAATAAATTAATAATAATAACTAACCTATTACAATAATATAAATTAAGAGAAAACAATTACAAAATTACAAACATAAAAGAGACATTGTATTAACATTACAAATTATTGAATCACTAAATACAACTGAACTAACTAGTAATTACTAAGTGAGCTGTTTGACATTTGGGGCGGGTGGCCAAAGATGGAAAAACGTAATTAGAATTTAGTACTGTCTGCTGGGAGTCGTGAGATAAGGAAGATAAATTATAATTATAAACAAGAAATTGAAATTAAAATTACAAAAAACCAATAGAAATGAAAAAAATCAGAAATTAAAATCTGACTAACCAATATGAGATGTGGATCAAGATAGATATTGAGAATATATCATTTGAATTTTGGTCCTTGGGCTTGGGTCATTGGGATTAGGATTGACGCTTGAGCTGTGCATATGACAATAAGATTATAAAAATAATTAGATACCAAAAATTATATAAATACAAAAAATAATTAAGGGACAAAACAAATTGTACAAACTTATGGCAAATGGCAACGGTGGGTCGGAGTCCAATATGGTGAAGTCATACTGCAGTGAAGGTAGACGTCGTCTTATGTATTGCTACAACAATTAAATTTGAAATTAATACCGATGAAATGAATATAAATAAAATAAATCAAAATAATGAAATGAAATCAACGATTACCACATCCAAGCTGATCAGCACCCTCCTCCTCGTCGGCCTCCTTAAAGTTAAGAACATTTGGAACGTGAATTTTCGTCGTTTTGATCCAATTCTGCGTGCAAATCAATACCTCCACAGTGGTAGCAGACAAAGAACTTTGGATTGGATCCAATATGCGCCCTCCGATACTAAAGGCCGACTCTGAGGCAACAATGCTAATAGAGATGGCCAAAATACTGCGAGTTATCTCTCAAAGGACAGTATATTTCACGGCATTGATCTTCCGCCATTCTAAAATATTAAATTCTGCCGTATATGGGAGAAGATCTCCTACCAAATATCAGTCTACTTCCAACTTTACCTCTGTAGATTGACGAACTAGTAGGGGATTCTATGAGAGGCTCTCACCCCATGCCAACCTACCCTTTTTTCCCGCCCCGGCTTCAGGAGGGGGGGAGGTGTAGGTGTAGGTGCATTACTATCCCTGATCACAATAAATTCATCAAACAATTTACTGAGGGTTTCTCTAACCATTGTCCCAATAAGTTCAACCCATGCGGCCCCGTGCGCAAGTCCAAAACTATATATCATGCCATCAATCTTGATTTGGGGGTCAAAAGTAACAACCATATATAACAAAATATTTAGCCTACTCAAATCCCCCCAAATACTTGTCATATTTGACCCTCATCATCAAATTCATCTCTCGCATCCTAATATTGTCACTCATACATATTTTATCCAATTTTTCTTTCACCTTACATATTTGTTGACAAAATCATTGGATGTAGGATACAAAAAACCAAATAGTCTTAATGTGACCTCATAAAAGCCTAAAAAAATCTACAAAAATAGCAACCACCTCCCAATCATCATCAATAGGCTTTCCTAATCCCCGTGCTTATCAAAATATTTGACATATTGAATGTCTTTATCAACCAATAATTCAAAAGCTGCCTTATATTCTTGGATCGCCTTCAACATCAAGAAGGTTGAGTTTCATCTTGTAAGAAATTAGTACAAAGTCTCTTCTTGGATGTTATGCCCGCATTCCTTGTAGCAACTATGAATTTCTCCAATCTAGCAGGAGAATATCTCACAAATCTCACAGCCATTTTGACTCGTCCAACCGAGTCATCAACATCTTTCAAGTCATCAGTCACAATTAAATTCAAAATATGTGCAGCACATCTAACATGCAAACAATCACCACCTAAGATTGTCTTATTTGTCTCTCTAAGATAAGTATTAAGATATCACATGGTGACATCGTTAGACGAGACATTATCAACTATAACCACCAAAACCCGTGCCAACCCTCACTCCTTTATTGCGGCATCCAAGGCCTTTCCAACCGTCTCGCTCTTGTGATCGAAAATTTGACAAAACTTCACAATATTTTTGTGTAGTGTCCAATCACAATTAATGAAATTCACAGTCAAAGACATGTAATTATAATTTTGGACTAATATCCAAATATCAGTAGTGAGGCAAACTACTTGACTCGCCAATTGGTCCCTCAACAAATCCTTCTCTTTCTTGTAATATTTTTTAAATATCATTTGCCATTATGTAGTTTGAAGGAAGATTAAATCTAAGTTCCAAGCAATGAGAATATTCTTGGAATCTTCTCCTCTCCACAAACTAAAAAGGTAACTTGTTCATGATAACCATACGATCTAACTTTTTTCTCCATTTATCGAGATCATATTTTGTATACCCCTTCAACGTTAAACCTCCACTACTCACATCTGACATATTTTTTATTCCAATCTCCAGTCTAGATTAACTCTTCTCTTGTAAGGATCTCAATATTGGACTCTTCTTGCATTGTTCTTCTAAGGGGACCTTTAATTGTGATGTATCATGTATTATGTTTCCTATAGTGACATCCATAGAGTTTACCACAGTGGTTACACTTTGCTTAGGGGTTATTGGGGTCACTACCCTCTAATTTGGTAAAGTAAGAACAAAATATGGAAACAAGTTTCTTGGTTTGTGTGGGCTTGGGGGCAGGGCAAGGTTCCGTCTCCGTAGGGTTAGGACTAGGGTTCGTGGAGTTAGTCCAGGTGTAGAGTTAGGTGTTGGGGTAGGGGTATGAAAGCTATCACTAAAATCTGACGGAGAAGACATTCCCCAAAACAAGCAAAAAATCTTAAATGAAAATATAAACACAAAGAATTCACATTAAAAAAGAAAAAAAAAAAGCAATTCAATGCACATGTCTATTTAAAAAGG
The DNA here is from genome assembly GCF_004785595.1 of Juglans microcarpa x Juglans regia. Lineage (NCBI taxonomy): Eukaryota > Viridiplantae > Streptophyta > Magnoliopsida > Fagales > Juglandaceae > Juglans > Juglans microcarpa x Juglans regia. The sequence goes on along the minus strand of NC_054608.1, from coordinate 4,789,236 downwards.
AACGTAGAAAAGAGAGAGAACCCCCAACTACCGTGTTTGATTACTATCTTTTAGAATATGTTTAATGCAACCACAACAATAGTCAAATCCTTTTTTCATATTTGGATCTCGATAGCAATCTTATTGTTATCCCCAATGTGTGTTTTTGTAATGAGTGATTTTTGGATTTATTGTTTAAACTAAACTCTATAACTATATTTATATTGTTACTCTTATTATTGTTACTATTACTATTCTTGTTATTATTATTCTGATTTTGTTATTCCAGGTTGCTCTTGACACTAGTGTATGTAATTAGATTTATGCTTTATTTATAGAAGAAGTAGATATATGCTTGATAAAAAAACGTAGATATATTCTTCCTTCAATCGATTGACACAAACGTACATGCATATGAAATGTACATCCATCCACACAGAGAAACAACAAAGGAAAATATGGGAGGTAGCTTGAGGAAACTTAGTTTTATTATAAGAAATAAATACTAAGCTCCATTTTTGAATTTTCAATATCCTCAAAGCCATGCTCATTTATTTCCCTCCAAATGTACCATAAAACATAGCAGAGTGCACACTGATGGTTACTAAATTGTTTTTTCTAGTATGTTTGAATATTCAGCATTGAAGGAGGCATAACCCATTCTATCCTATAGACAAGCCATAGACCATGTTTTATAAAGTGTAGGCAACCTCGTGTCCCAATTAGGTGATCCTTTTTTTTTATTATTATTATTTATCTTCTTACACATGCAACACCTATTTATTGCTAAGACCTCCCACTTCCTTAAGTTATCCAGGTTAACATATTTAAGGCTAGTGTCTAGATGAAGAAATTCACTCCCATTTATCTTCACTGATACGTATCACAATACAATACTTGAATACAACCAGTCAAAGAACATTGTAAAGAGATCCACCTTCCAGTCATTGGTATTTCTAGCAAAATTAACATGCCACTGAGTAGAGGCATGCATGAGTAGATAATGATCTGAACCCTTTAGGGTTCCAATCCGAAACACAAAATCACAACATCAAAGATTCAAAACACATGCACAATCAAATCTCCATAGCACACAGTTCACAAAGACACAATCACATCCTCCAACTCTTCCATTTAATCTCAACCTTCCTCAAATCTCCATAACTTTAAAAAAAAAAAAAATTAAAGCTTCGGATTCGTTGACTTAACTTCGACGATGGAGATGCAGATGGATGGTGACGACATAAGCGTACGATGGACGGATGGAGAGAGAGAGAGAGAGAGAGAGAAGCAAGGGTCCAATGGAGGGGGAAGTCGCCGGGCATGGGGGCCGGGGCTCTTAACACCCTAGACAAAACCACATCGTTTTAGTCTGGAGTAGTTTTAGAAAAACCCATGTCACAACAACGACATCGTTTTGGGAGTTTTTTTTTTTTTTTTTTTTATAATTATATATATTATTAATAATATATAATATGCGGGGTGGGAGAAACCAGAGCGAGGCAGGACCCCTTTGTCCCCAGCCTTCGCTGGACGCCTCATATGCGAGCAAGGCCACTCGCCCCACCTAGGTGGGGGCGGGCGAACTGGGAGGGGCAGCAGGGTGTGGGGCCCCACTACCCACCCCTACTGCCGAGTGCCTTCTGCTATGTCGTAGGAATGCGACTCTAATACCACTGTTAAGATTGTTGTAATTTAGGAAAAATAATTTATAAATTTGTATAAACAACTGATGTACTTCATTAATAATCTTGCAGGAATTTAAATAGATACATAAACAACCCATGCACGCATGTTAACAAATAGCCCACTACCATACTAGACATTACCCAACAGATAACTGAACCAAATAACCACCGGCCCACTAAAGTCTCGTTTGTATAGTGAGATGAAATAAGATAGTTTTAGATGAAAGTTGAATAAAATATTATTAGAATATTATTTTTTAATATTATTATTATTTTGGTATTTGAAAGAGTTGAATTATTTATTATATTTTGTATGAGAATTTAAAAAAATTATAATGATGAGATGAGATAAAATGAAACCATTTCTATATCCAATCGTACCCAAATGAGATTCAGTCAAATCCTAACAATTATAACAAGCAAAATGACTTAAATACCCACAACTTAAAAACAAAAGACTTGAACACGTAAACTTCACACGATGCCCGACAAACTACGACCATCAAAGGCCTCCCCTCCAGACTAGGGTTTCAGTACATATCAGTCGCACGGGCCGCCATATCCCGCGACGTTCGTCCAGCCCCCGACAGCGTTGCGTAGAACAGCCCCACCCCCCCCCCCCCCCCCACCCCCCGGCGGAACGGCTCTCTTCTCTCCCTCTGTTTGTTACCGTCTACCGGTAAGTCCTCTCCTCCGTCTCTTTTTCTCTCTGTCATTGTCTCGCTCTCTCTTTCTCTCACTCACACCTCCCCGCTGTATCGCAGCCTCACTGGGTGCTGCGGTCGGCCAAGCCCTGCACCACGAGCACGCTGTCGCACAGTAAGTCTCATATCTCGGTCTCACTCTCCCTCTGATTTCCCTCCTCTCCCTTGTCGCCCTCTGCCTTCTTGTTGCTCTCTGCTCCACCGCGCCACGCTGCTCCTTGTCTTTCCGGCCACCATTTGCCGCAGGTAAGCCCCTCTCTCTTTTCCCGTCGGTGTCTCTCTCTCTCTCTCCCCCTCTCACATTCTCTTCCTTTTACCCCTCTCTGTCTCTCTCTCCGTTCTCTCCTCCTGCGCGCAGCCCCCTGTCCCGACGCCTCCTTGCCTCACTCTCTCTGTTCCTCTCATTTTCTCTCTATCTCTCTGTTCGGTCTTTCCTCCGTGTGTCCCTCGTCATTTCAACTTGGATCTAACTTCGTTTTTCGTTGTCACAGAGCACCTCGATCATCCCTTGACAGTGGCATTTTGCTCTCCAATCCTATCAACCACCGCACGGAGGTAAGTGACTCTCCGACTAACCTTGAAAATGGTTGTTGATGGAATTGTGAATTTGTGTTGTGTGTGACATGTGATGTGTGAAGTGATCGGATTATTGTGCATCACAAACAATGCGGTCGTGTGCCGTGTGAAGTGGTGGGATTATTGTGCAGTTTGTGATGTGGCTGTGTGCCGTGTGTAGTGATGGGATTATTGTGTAGTTTGTGATGTGGTCGTGTGCCGTGTGAAGTACTGGTTTAGGGGGGTAACCGGTGTATAATCGGTTTTTGAAAATGCAAAACCGGTACATACCGGTTCGGTCCTAAATTTTGTCTAAAACTGGACTGGACCGGACTGGTTACACCTCTATCCATACTCAAGGAAAACGGTGCCGTTTTGACTTTGGAAAGTTTTATAGAGCTTGACCTCACCCTCACACTTCACTCTTCAGTTTCGCAAAAACCCTAGTCTGATGGAGGCAGGAGACAACATATTGGAAGCCATCTACGAAGAGGATAACCTAGAAGACATCGACGATGTTGAGATGCATGATGTGGAAGAAGGAGAATTGCTGGAGCCTAATTCCCAAAATGAGAAGGTACTAGATAGTGGTGGAGATGTGAATTTAGTAAGTCAAGGATCTCAAAATAAAAACCACAAGCGCAGGGCAAGTAAGAAGAAGAATAAGAAAAAGAAGGGTGGCACAGGGTCGAATGTTACAGATATAAACAGGTAACTTTCTGCAGAACTGGGAAGAAACATGCTTGTGCTCTGTTTTGACAAGGCTCCTTTCTACAATTTATTACTTATTGGACATGGCTTCTTGGTTCAATGCATAATTCTTTCTGTATTGATAATGTGAATAATTATACTGTTGTTTCAACTTATTCAGATCACTTGTTTAGTGTGTTGTCTTTAATAAGTACGTGATGACCAAATAATCTTGGGTACCTCTGTTTAATTTGGTCAATGTTGTCAAGTGTTAAGTGCCAATAGATCTGCAATTCGTTTTCTTTTCTCTCATATCATGGAAGAAAACATCATATTTATTCTATCTCAGTTTCAATTTGTTACCCTAGGTTTCATTTTAGGCAATGAACTTCAAACATCAGGTGACAAATTCATCAGTTGTCTAATTATTTTTTATTTTTTGACAAATAGTCATCTAATTCTTTTTCCATTGCAACTATAAGAATTTAGGCACTCATGCTTTTGTACTGAAATTTTCTAGTTTCTCTTCTTTTTAGGTTTGTGTTAGATACATGTAGGTTTCTGAAAGAGAAGAAATCATATATGGTATATGCGGCTGTTGGTTGTCTGGGAATTTCTGCACTCAGTGATCTCGTCAAGGAGGTATTATACCCTTTTGTTTAATCTTGTGTTGGATTCATAGGAAATGCATGCTAGATCAATTAGCTAACCAGCAAAGTTGGTTCTGAGTAAAGAAAACATTTGTCTTAAATGTTAACTACTCATGGAGAGAAGCTATGTTATATAATATAACCCTGGAAGTAATAATTTTCCCATTCACTATATAATTATTTTCTGCTGCTTTCTTTATCTTCAGCAAATTTGAAATATGAGTCACCTTTCAGATTATTTGCACTACTTATATGCCTTTGCTGTGGTTAATTGTTTTTTTTTAATCAGTAACCTTCTAAAATATTTATTTGGTTTTTTATATCCTTCTACTCTACCTCTTTGAATACCACTGGGCTTGTGGCCTCAGTATTTTGGACCAAGTGATTGTTATTGGGTGAATGGGCTGTGGACTTAGAGTTACTTTATGTATACCCTAAAGTTCAATGTGCTTCTTGAACTATCTACCTCTTCTTTCAATCTCCCTTTAAATTGTAATATTAAGAGGAAAAGTGATCCTATGGTTTGGAGTCATTGAACATAATGTACGTGCTCATATGAGGAAAGGTGAGAATTTTGGTTGTGCTGGAATTTGGACCGGCCTAGGGCTAAAAATGCTAATCCACTCTATTTAGGGCCATATGTCCTTTCTTAGTTTCTGACGCTCAGTATTGTTTACCTACCCTTGCAGATTTCTCTTACAGAAGCCATTTTGCTCCTTTCAATCATGTGCTCTGAGCTATGATGTCCTCTGGCTAAACTACCTCGTGATTTGCTATTTGTGTATGTTGATATCATTTGTATGTTTCTTCTAGTTTTATCAGTCAGTATGCATGTAAAAAGCAATTACATTAGAGTTGAAAACATGCATCACCTATTACTACTTAACACACTCCAATCTTTTTTTTTTAATCTCAAAATGTGTCAATCATGTTTGCTATTTTAGATCCGGAAAAAAATTAGGCATAAATAAGAAATTTTGTAAGTGTAGCCAAAGGTTTTTTTATTTTGGACTTTTAAGTACCCTATTCTATGGCCTTTTCTTTTTAAAATATTTTCTCCGCTAGTGGGCTTTCTGCTGGTAATTTATGGGACCAGTTGAGTGGGTTTTCTTCTACTATGCTGTTAGAAGACTTGAGGTCTAAAACAGACCATTAACTTAGACAAAAAGTTATTTAAGAACCTATAGATTCAGGGGCTTGTGTGCTTTTTTCAAGGTTAGCAGTGCATATAAATTAAATAGGAGTATAATACACATTATGCACATTATACCTTGCTCTCTGCTTAGGCTGTTGCCTAAGCTTAGGTGAACATGTGCGCCTTTTAGAATAATTGCCTAGTTGCACATGGCCTATTTGGGCAACCATGGTTGAGCTCTACGTGGGGACAACTGACAGGAAATTTTCTTTGGCTTTGTTTACATTGTAGGAAGAGTACATATCTCAATTGAAGTATCTTTTTCACTAAATCTTTAATATTGTATGTGTTTTCTATGCGTTCAGGAGTTGAAATTCTGATTGCTCATAGGGGAGACGTATTTAATACCTGGAAAGAGTGCCTTTTGATTCTTAATATTGTTTCAGTTCCCTTTTACTTCCCCTCAGTAGGTACTTTCTGCTGTTGGGATATCTGTAATTATTGTGAGAGTTTCAGGTGGATGCAATTCAAATTTGTGGAGGTCAGATGACTGCAGATGGCAGCCGCTCTCGAACTGGTGGTGGCATATTATGGCGCATCATTAAAGCACGAGAACCAAAAGCCTATAAAGTGATAATGAATAAGGCAAAGGAGTTTGAGGTTTGCAACTATAGTTCATTTATTTTTATTTTTATGTAACATGAATTGCCATGCTTTAGCTTAACTGTATCTTTTCCCTTTCCTATTTACCTGCACATAGGTATCATGTTCATGTTTGCGTCTATCTCTAGGCTGTGTTTAATTAAGTAAATGGACCTTGGAAAGACTTACTGATAATCCCTGCTATCATATGGAGGGATGGGAGATTGTTTCTTGAAGTAAGCAAATTCCTCAATTCCAATAGGCATAATAAAAAAAGTGAGAACCTCGAACAATATAATGTTAGTCAATCTGAAAATTTAAATTGAAGTGCCTTTCCCATTCAATCATGCTTTTAGTTGCCACTTTGGTGCATTCTCTCTTTCTAGCTCTCCTTCACTTTTGGTGATGGTTGTCTACATCTCATTATTTAAATATTTATTATAATGTTTACTGACTAGTGTGGTAAAGAATCTTTTCCTTGCACTGCAGCATTGCATTGTTGCGGACCTAAAATTATCGGTATTGTTGCATCATTCATGATAATTTTAGAGAATAGAAAGTGCTAGCTAATGTTACCTTATTGTTGTGCAGAAACAATTCAAACAACCAAATATTAGGCAAGGAACAAAGCAAAAGAAAGAGGGTGGTTCAGAAGGAACTGCCAATGCATTTATGAATGGGAATGCAGTCAGTTTGTCCGATGGTTCGCAGCTCACATCTAATGTGCAGAATCAACAAGAGCAGTTGAATACTGGAATTAAACGAGTACCTGTTCATGATAGGTTAAGGATACCTGTCTCATATGATGACAACCTTCTAGGACAAGATACCAAGGATGATGCAACAGCTTGATTGTTGGAACAAAATGTTCAATGCATTTGGGTGGGGATGGGCCGTGTTCCTTGGAGGCAACAATTAATTTTCCCGTTTAACGGAGGTCGCCAGAGAATTGATGCGTTTTGAATTTTTTTTTTTTACAAAATGTGTAATAGAATCTCAATTTAAGAATTCATTTCCTAATCATTAGCTCTTAATGTATTCGTTACTTACATTAGCATTTGTTATCTTTTTAAATGTCAAATCTTGTGAAAGTTGCATGGTAAGTTTGTTGAATTAGAAATTGGAAAAAGAATCTCAAATCTCCCCCCCCTAAAGAAAACCAGGCCGCCTAATTGTTGATAATTCTCTCTCATAAACACTAATTTCTCCATGCATATGTGAAAAACCATGACAATGGTGCTACATCGCTGTTGGCATTAATGACATTTAGAGTATCGTGGTTTCTAGTGCTTTGTTTTCTATTTTTGGAGTGGTTGTTGGTTGCAATGGGATCATATAGAAATGTTATTATTGATTTTAAGTTGTTTGAATTTAGAAGGAAAAATGAAAGGTGGTGGAGAATCACGTAGATCAGCTGTCAGATTGTGAAGTATATCTCCCTTGATAAAAAAGTTTTTGTATGGTTGGTTGTAAAGGTGAAGGAATGTATAGCCTTTGGAGGATCCTTTGAGTTTCTTAGAACTTGCAGAAGGGGGAATCAAGTACTGATGCAGAGATATCTCAACTATTATGGTAGGTTCTTCTCCTTATTGGAGTTTGGACCCGAGAAGAGGCACGATCTGATAGTGGTACCGGTAGGGAGGTAGGGCGAAGGATGGAGGAATTTTGGAGAGAATTTGAAAGAGCTCTTGCTTCATCCTCTGTTTTAGGTGAGAAAGATAAAGGCAAAGGTGGAGTGATTTCATGGTTGCCTCCACCTTCGACGACGTCGCTCAAGTCTTCCACATGATCGTACGGCTCTCAAGATGCCTCGAGCAATGAAACCAGCAGATAGGGCAGGCCTGCTAAGAACAAGAGGTTCTTCCATTTCGGTGATTGCACAAAGTCGTGAGGAGGGTGGCAAGGCTATGGTGGGTTTGAATGAGGAAAACACCATTCTCATGTTGGTTGAAATGGAAAAGCAAGTGGGGCTGTTGCTAATAATATCAGATGGCTGAAACAGTGCGTAAGCAGAAAGATGTAGCACGTGGGCTTAGGCTTGGGCCAAAGCTTACTGGGGCCTCTGTAGGTTGGGCAGGCTGGTGTAGATGGGCTAGGCCAAGGCCCAGGCCCAAAGAAGGTTTGGAAAAAGAAATTTTGGCCCTCGCCCGAAATTTTGGCTCAGGGGTGTTGTCCCCTCCCCACACCGCCCATAGGTGGTCAGGCCGACCTAGTCTAGGCACAGAAAGGGTTGCCGGTCGTCGTCGACCACCCTGGTGGGTCGGTAATGACTCATCGCAGGGAGGAAGTTGAGAATTTCGAGGAAGGGGAGTTTAGAGCAGTCTGCATTGGGGTGGAAATTTTCTGATGGGGAGATCAGCAGGCTTCCACTGAAGTTCTCATCTGGGGAGCTTGTCCCAAGGATGGGGAAACTACCTTTGTCGACGGAGCAGCTCGAGGATGATGGTTGCAGTGAGAAAAGCAGTCGTGAGGTATTGTTGGGTGAGTTGCAGGTGGGTTGCTCTTCTAGGCATCTGAATGAGGTGGGCAGTCCTACCGCGCTATGTGCTATCCCATCTTATCTAGCTCCTGACTTAGTGGATTGGGTGCTGAAAAAGGTGGCAGAGCTGCAGGAGTCTGTGAGGATTTCTTGTGTAGGTTATGAAGAGCAATTTAATGCTCTTTTAGTTGCTATTGAAAATGGTTGTTTAACGGCAGTAAAGTCTGCTGCTCAAAAAGATAAAGAGTTGAAAAGATTGTTGTGCTCTATTAATTATGATAATAAGGAGGGCAATGTGGGGAGGGAAAGATTGAAGGAGAGGGGGAACAATTTTTCTTATGAAGCCTAAAATCTTATCTTGGAATGTTAGGGGGTTAACGATGCTAATAAGCGAATTCGCATTCGTTCCCTCATTCGTAGTTGGAAAGTTGATATTGTATGCCTCCAAGAGACGAAGTTGAGTCATGTTGACAGAAATATTATCTGGCATTTATGGGGTTGTTCTTTTGTGGGATGGAGTTTCTTAGTATCATTGGGTGCTTCTGGAGGAGTATTGTTGATGTGAGATATGAGAGTGGTGGAATTAGTAGAGGATTGCATTGAGAATTATTTAGTGGTCATCTCTTTCAAGAATATTGTGGATGGGTGGAGGTGGGCTCTTGCGAGAGTGTACGGGCCTAATAGGGATAGAAATAGACGATTGCTATGGGAGTAGCTGGCGGGAGTGTATTATATTTGGGAATTACCTTGGGTTGTGTGCGGGGATTTTAATGTGGTACGTTTTCCTTGTGAGAGGGCGGGAACTACTTCTTTGTCACGGGCAATGGAAGATTTCTCAGAGCTGATTTTTTTATCTCAATTTGATTGATATTCCCCTGGTAAGGGGTTTTACACTTGGTCGAATAGTAGAGGGGGTCAAGATTGGACAGGTTTCTTGTCTCTTCTTCTTGGGAGACACATTGTCCGGACCTAAGCCAAAAGCGCTTGCCTCGGGTATGTTTGGATCATTTTTCCATTTTGCTAGACTGTGGCGGTATTCATGGGGGAATGCTATATTTCAAATTTGAAAATATATGGCTCCATACAGTCGGTTTTGAGGAGAAGGTGAGGAATTGGTAGGCCTCCTACTCTTTCCATGGCACCCCTAGTTTTATTGTGGCAGGTAAACTTAAAGCTCTCAAGCTGGATTTAAAGAAGTGGAATATTGAGACTTTTAGACATACCGATGAGTAAAAGAGTCTTCTGTGGAACGAGTTGAATTCTCTAGAAGCGGGGGAGGTTAGTGAGGAGTCTTTGTTGAGAAAAATTGAGGTGGCGTCCGAAATAGAAAGAGTTTTGTTGCTGGAAGAAATCTCTTGGCGTCAGAAATCTAGGATGACGCGGTTGAAGGAGGGTGACAAATGTATTAAGTTCTTTCACAAGATGGCATACTCCCACAGGCGTAATAATGTGATTGATGTGATCCAATTTGGCAATACGGTGCATCAATCTCCAGCGGATATTCAAGACCACATAGAGAATTATTATGAAGATCTTCTCAAAGAGAAGGAGGTGTGGCAGCCTAAACTGGATGGGTTACTCTTTGAACAGCTGGATGTTAGTGCAGCGAGTTTGTTGGAGAGACCATTTGAGGAGTCCGAAGTGTAGCAGGTGGTGAGAGGTATGTGCAAAGATAAAGCCCTAAGGCTGGACGGTTTCTCTATGGCTTTTTTTCAAGAGTGTTGGGGCATAATGAAGGATGATGTGATGAGGATCTTCCATGAGTTTCATTGTTGTCACAAGTTTGAGAAGTCCCTCAATGCTACTTTTATTGCACTCATTTCGAAGATAGCGGGTGCCATTGAGCTGAAAGATTTCCACCCTATTAGTTTGATAGGTGAGATCTATAAAATCATTTCGAAGGTATTAACTAATCGAATGAGTTTGGTGATGGAAAAAATCATTTCCAAGCCTCAAAATGCCTTTGTACATGGCCGACAAATTTTGGATTCAGTTTTGGTAGCGAATGAGTGCTTGGACAGCCAGTTGAGAGATGGTATTCCGGGAGTTTTTCGCAAGTTGGATATGGAAAAGGCCTATGATTATGTGTGCTGGGATTTTCTGATTTATATGCTGAGGAGGTGTGGCTTCGGTGATAGGTGGTGTGGTTGGGTGAAACATTGTGTATCATCCGTTTGGTGTTTTGTTTTAGTTAATGGCCAACCTTGTGGATTTTTTTAGAGTTCGAGGGGATTGAGACAAGAGGATTCGTTATCTCATTTTCTCTTTGTTTTAGTGATGAAGGCTCTGAGTCGCATGGTGGAGGCGGCGGTAAGGGGAGATTTTATTGCTGATTTTTCAGTGGATAATACTAACATTGGTGCGTTTTCCATTTCCCACTTATTGTATGCGGATAACACCTTAATTTTTTGTGATGCTGACAGTGGACAGCTTTAAGCTTTAAGGGTTGTTCTTTTGTGTTTTGAAGTTGTTTCGGGGCTCAAGGTGAATTTGGAAAAGTCGAAATTGGTCCTGGTAGGGGAGGTGGAAAATATCAACCATCTAACAGAGTTGTTGGGGGTATAAAGTGGTATCTCTTCCTATGAAATACCTCGGACTTCCTTTGAGAGTCTCTTTCAAAGTAAAAAATATTTGGGATGGTGTGATAAAAAATGTAGAAAAAATATTGGCGGGGTGGAAACGGCTCTACTTATCAAAAGGGGGGAGACTAACTCTCATCAAAAGTACACTCTCCAATGTTCCTACATACTTTCTCTCATTATTCCCTTTATCGGTGGAAGTGGCCAATTGGATTGAAAAACTGTTCAGGGCTTCTTGTGGGGTGGCACGGGTGAAGAGCATAGATTTCACCTAGTGAGTTGGCAAAAAGTGTGCTGTCCAAAGGAGTTGGGCTTGAGGGTGCGCAATTTGTTCTTTTTTAATAAAGCTTTCCTTAGGAAGTGGCTGTGGAGATTCCAATTGGAAGGGGACTCATTGTGGAGATTGGTTATTGGTCGGAAGTATCGTTGTGATCGGGAGGGTTGGTGTTCCAAGGAGGGTAGGGGTACTTATGGGGTAAGCCTCTGGAAATTTATTAGAAAGGGGTGGAAGATGTTTGTAAAACACACTAATTTTAAGGTGGGAGAGGTACAAGAATCAGCTTTTGGTTTGATGTATGGTGTGGTGAGAGAGCCTTATTTTCTTTTTTTCCAGGTGTTTTCAAATTGGCGGCAAATCAGTAGGTCGCTATTTCAGTGTAATATGTTGAGCCACTGGTAATGTACATTGTAATATGATCTTATTTAGAAACGCGCAGGATTGGGAAGTGGATGAAATAGCAGGTTTTTACAGCTTTCTTTATTCCAAGAAGATAGGAGGAAATGTGAGAGATAGAATGTTGTGGAAACACTTGGGGAGCAGAAAATTCTCAGTTAAATCTTTCTACAAAGTCCTGGCAGCACATCAACCCATTTGGTTCCCTTGGAAGGGTTTTTGGAGAGTCCCCGTACCCCCGAAAGTTGCATTTTTTACTTGGGCTGTAGCTTTAGGAAAGATTTTGATGGCTGATAATTTAAGGAAACATGGTGTGATTGTGATGGAGTGGTGTTACATGTGTAAAAACAATGGCGAATCGATTGAGCATCTTTTTTTGCATTGTGAAGTGGCAAGGGAATTATGGGTGGGTATTTTCAGTCAAGCTGGGTGGGTCATGCCCAAGAGTGTGGTGGATCTTTTAGCATGTTGGAATAGGCATCATCATTGCTCCCAACTAGCAGCGTCGTGGAGGATGGTTCCTTTGTGCTTATTGTGGTGTATATGGATGGAACACAATGAGAGGTGTTTCAACATCAAGGAGAGAACTGTGGGGGAATTATGGAACTTTTTTGTATTTTCTTTAATTCAATGGTTTGTTGCTATTGTATTAAAGGAAGGGAATGTCCATGAGTTCTTGCTTTCTTTTCAGCTTTCTAGAATATAATTAGGTGTCTCTTTTGTATACTTCTTGTGTACATGGGCTGTGCCTAGTTTCATTCAATCAATAAAATTTCTTACTTATAAAAAAAATTTTGCATTATTCAATAACTTTTTGGTGCTTAACCGATAAGCGGATGATGCACCAACAGTTTTATTGTCGAAAGCAATTGTTATGGGTATTTCTTTTCAATACATATTGTTTTCTTAACAAGTGATTGCACATATTGGCGGCTTCGAAATCTTGAAAAAGTACACTGTCAATATTAAAATAACTCAAAATTTTGCCAAAAGGTCATTGCAGATACAGGAAGGGCCATTACAGAGGATGAAAGGTTTTTATGGTTTGTCCACTGGCACAAGTGTTACTTCTTTTGCAAAAAGAGGCAAGCAAACCACATTGCAGTCATTTACTTTTGCAGTATGGTACTTCTTCCTCCATGCAGTGGTAGCTGCCTCCACCACAACTCTTGCTGCTGCCTATTCACTCTCTGCAGCCCACACAATGGCTGCAACTTAGTCATTACTGAGAACATCTCAGACCAACATTTTCAATACATTAAAAGGGAAAAAAACATGTTATTCTAGGGGTTCTTGATCCTAGAAGTTCACTGAAAGGAGAATGAACACTTGAACATGTAAAAACTGGTTGTTCTACATTCAAATAACCCCTTACCCCATCAGTTGCAAGGATAATGAATTGGTCATTAGAAGTTAGGCGGTGATAGTAGACATTAGGGATGACAATGATGCCATGGTCTTTGAGTACGAAGTCTCCAAAGGCTCGTGACATGGCTAGGCCCGGAGTGTCTTCATGGGGTAGCCACACTCGTTGGATGTGTGGTTCTTGTTTCAGTGCGGCCACCCGGCCATGGCAGTTCTTTATTCTTTCTGCTTCACCTATGTCAATTGGAAATTGATCTATCACTAATGTGGCAATTTATCTGAAAGTATGGAACTCGGTAGAGACAAGGTGAATAAAAATAATATATATATAACAGCCTTGGTGAAAAGTACCCTGGAAAAATAGAACCCCATGGTTCTATAATTTCATGAGAACTCTGCTACTCACAAACCGGTTTGTAAACACACTATTTGTTTTAGAATCCATGCAAGTTGATTTAAAAAACACCAGTATATTTATATGCTATCTAATGCGCCTTCCACATCAATGATGTGTTGGGTGTCTCAATAACTAGACTTGCATATGGATTTTTTTCCTCAGTTTCTCAATGCAGTAGAGAAGGAAATGAGGTCTTACAAGGTATGCCTGGCTTTAAGTCTGTGGTTAACTGAAAGGCCGTGACTCCATTCTCGGTCATCATTCCTAAGATTGCCCTTGAATCCCCAAGATTAGCTATGACAAGATCTTCACCCTGCTTAGTTTTCCATTCATACAAAAAAGAAAAGAAAATCAAAAGAAAGATTCAGTTAACTTCTCCAAATAGATTCAGAAACAAAATGGAAGAATTCTTTGGTCTTGTTACCTGTCTTATAGCAACTACTGCAGTGGTTCCACTACAAGAGCAGTCCAAATTCTCTTGCAGCTTTATCTCCTTGTCCATGACCTTGAAGGCACTAATACAAGCCTTTTTCCATATATGGAAACTCTTGCTTGGTATTGATTCATCATCTATTCCCTCCATATGATTTTGCAAACTATCATCATCTGCTACTGCTGCATTAATCTTTGAGAGAGAGCTCTTTTGGGTTAATAAGAGTGAAGGCAGGTGGTTACATACTAGCTTGCTCACTACATGACCATTCTTCCCATGCCCATCAAAAACTCCACATAAAGCTCCGTCTTCCACTCCATAGCCCTTACCACAGAAAAACACATGCAGTTTCAATAAAGGATCTTTTAACTAATAAATTCAGTAGAAGATACTAAATTGAGAAGTGAAACTTTTCTCATGGGAATGAAAACCAGCTTGATTCTAATCTAATAACAACCTGTAAAGTTAAAGGATCATAGATACAATTTGAGAGTGAACTATTAACAAACCTGGTGAAGAATGGCAGAATCTTGGTTTAGTCCTTTGCTCCCTTGCTTAGAGTAAAGAGAACAAAGGACCAGAGCTTCATTAGAAACTTTATTTCCTTGGAAGAATATCACATTTTCATTGCAATCCTCAGCATCATGAATCTCCCGAGATTCAACTGATCTGCAGATTCCCATTGCAACTAAAAATGATTTTGTTCTGTTTTGCACTTACTTTTATAGTCCAATATTAATGATGCAGTTTCCTTAATCATGAGTTTAAGGACCCGCATGTTATAGCAAAATACATATAGAAAGAATTAGAACTGTAGAAGTGGCTCCCAGGAGTCTGAAAGCATGCTTTTGGGGTCCAATAACTCACTTTTTTTTTTAATGTTGGGTATTATTTTAGCTTGCCCCAAGATTCACTTGAAGGGGCATGTGATGTCAGGTGTATTTTTAATTGGCTGGTTCCTCCTCAGTATGAATAGTGATATCAGTTGTACATCCTATTTTACAATCAACCAATATGATAGTGCATTTCATAAAAAATACTAGGATTTTTTATTTATTAGAATTTCTAGTTTTACAAAATTACCCATTGTAAAGGTGGGGGTGGACATGCCATGAAAGAGTAAAAGCGTCTTTTTTTTTTTTCCCTTGCTATGAGAAAACATAAACATATGACCAACCAATTAAATGTTGCCATGCCTCACCTTGACACTAGTTTAATAGGGAGGTTCAATTTTCGAGCAAAAGATAGCATGATTTTGTGAGACTATACCCACTTGTGGCTTCAGCTACAAATAAAAAATGGATCACCTCTACCAATAGATGAAAAAGATAGCAGCTGACCATTGAGAACTATAGAATCTCTCTTTCCACATTACAGGAAAGAGGGATTGGATCCATACCAATTAGAATCTCTCTCTCTCTCTCTCTGTGTTTTTTGAGAACTATGGCAGTTGGAATCAGCTACAGAAGTTTGGACAAATTCATGAAAAGATGCAGATGGTCAAACTCTAAAAACAATACACAGTGACCGCTTAGTTTTTATATTCAGAGTCATAGTATTATTATAATCATCCTACATTATTGTGTGCTTGCATCTACAATTGGATAGGGACTGACCTTTGATGCGTAATGCCGGTAGATCTCTTTTAAGCCGATAAGGCTCATCATATGGACAATCATCGTATCATTTGTCTTAGTTGACTTTCTCAAATTTGCCTGCATAAGAACATATACATAAATACATATATACATACATACATACATACATATATATATTTATATATATAAATGTTGCTCTTCATCTTAAATTTTGTTATTTCGAATTACACTCATTTGATATGACACATTCCAAATGGTTTCCATTTAAATGGTTGGCATATGAAGCCACTTAAAATGTTCCACATCAACGGAAATAATAACGCAAAGAATCAGAGCCAAAGCAAGTGTGCTTGTTGTCATGATGGAAGCATGATTCTAGAATAAAAAAACATGGGAAAATAAGGGGATAATCAAAAGTTTGATATAAGTTGATAAAGACAGCATTCTATAAGGGGAAAAAAGAACTAGTCAATTAATTCTTTTTTATAATTAGTAAATTAATTCCTTTTAGTAGTAGAAAAACTTTAGCCTTACGTGAAAGGGCAATGTGTGTTGTTGAAAGATAGTTGAAGCTTTCTTTTTTTTATTTTCCAAACTTTTTTTTAAAGCTAATTTTTTTTTAATATATATAAAACTACCTCACTTGTGGCGGAGGAAAACTATGGTAATAAATATCACTTAAGGGTTACATCTCGATCAAAAATATAAAAACTTACTATCCACTCATTGATCTTTTACAACGAAGATATGGTACGCCTATTTTATCTAGTTTTATTATCCCTTGCGCTTTCTGTGGGATATCCGACCAACAACTATAAATATTTCTCTCCCTTGTAGCTCCCAACTTGGCCAAATGGTCTGCAACTTGGTTCATCTCGCGGAATACATGGTGGCATGAAGTAATCAGATTTCTTTTAACCTCTGTGATCTTATCCCACAACTCCCCGTGAAACCATGGACAGCACCCTTGCCCTTGCATCCATCGTACCACAATCATAGAGTCTGATTCTACCTTAACATTTAGAAAACTCTTTTATATGCATATCATTAATCCTTCTCGGAGTGCACTCATTAATCCTTCTAGTTGAGCTTTCCTGATTATGTTAATACTCTTTATATAATGCCTCAAATCAGTATTTGATTAAAGGCTGTACTTCAAGTTTTATATGTAACAAAGCCTCTTTAAAAGCAATACTTCACCTAATGAGTTGGCCCCACAATGCATCTGATCTCGATCCCTTGGATGATTTATATTCCAATCATTTTCAGGAAAGTATATATATTTAAATATATTACCGAATATTTTATATATATATATATATATAATTTGGAGTTTAAGTTTTAATTGATTGCTTAGAAAACTCAGATCACTTACATGTCAATTACTCCTGCAGTTAAGGGACCTGCACCAGTTGAGGAACAATTGAGTCACAAACTAGACTCTTATTCAATTATGTCGAATCCAGTTTAATAAAACTCAAATTTTATTCCAGGGAACATTCAATTTATATTACTTGCTTTGTAGATATGAAATTCCAAATATTACAAATGTGTTCGAACTTTGAGCTGTACAGTCCATCTTAGAACAAAATTGATGTTAAGAAAGACACTTGAGCCGTTTATATCATTTGAAATTGCGCACCGCATGCCGGTTTTTAAAATGGTCACGTTAAGAAGTATTGTGAACATATTTCTGCAATCTCTCCCTCACCAAGATGCTCTAGAAATTGGTAACTTTTGATTAGAGTAGTGTTACATGTACTTATAATTTTACGTGCAATGTCCATTTTATCAGTTTTCTTTTTAAATTCAAATTTTATCAAATTTTACAATCTTCAACATATTAATGGTTGACACGTCAACACGTAAATAAAAATTATAAGCACTTTCTTTTTTACTATCATACCACTTTTAGGACTATGAGCGGCCAATCCACCTAAAAGCAACTGATATTAAGAAGGCACAATCATCCTTTTTGACATTTGACGTTTACTGTCTAGACCTATTTGAAAGAAAATGAAGGAAGCGTTATAACTCTATAATGGTACAGAACAACAATCCCACCTTGTAACTTGATTTCTGTTTTAAAACTCTTTTTTGTCTCAGTTTACACTGCTGATAATATTACTTTGGGGTGACAGGTCATTCAGCTCTTATTCGATCCTTGGGATAATCTAAACATACACATTTGAGGAGCTTAATTATGTATCCAACTTTGGCAACATATACAGTAACAGATATATTGTGTATATATGATTTTACTAAAATACCCTCAACATAGTGGCACATGCCTTAGAAGGGGAAAAATAGAAGAAGCTTTAATTCAATTTGTGTTTCCTTCCTATCTCCATACCCACTGATTTTGTCATTTCGAAGCTTCAGTGAAATCGAATCAGCCTTCGGAGAGTTGCATCTGATCGGATTGCATCAATATTCCTCTTCACCATTATCATAGTTATAACCATAAACATCCTCTTCATTTTCAAAGTCCGCATGCAATTCATTGCCATATGTTCCGTTGACATCTTCCTGTTCCAAGTTTTCATACCCTTGTCCCAGTTCATCATAATTGTCTGTGATATCCCCGTCATGCTCTTTCTCACCATTACTTTGCCCTTTGGCATAGCCATCATCATTTGATGCTTTGAGTTTTTTATTCGAATCAGAAGATGGCTGCCAGAAATCAATAAAGATATAATAGTACAAACAGTGGGAAAATTTAAGAATGAAACAAAAAATCTTCAAATTCAAATCTTAAATGATCCCCCTTCCCTATGAAATGGAAACAGCATCCCAATGAGGACTTCGTTAGGTTGTCCTCGCACCCAACACTTAGGTCCCATTTGGATAGTGAGATGAGATGAGATGGTTTTAGATGAAAGTTGAAAGTTGAATAAAATATTATTAGAATATTATTTTATAATATTATTATTGTTTTGAGATTCGAAAAAGTTGAATTGTTTATTATATCTTGTGTGAGAATTTGAGAAAGTTGTAATGATGAAATGAGATGAAACCGTTTCTGTATCCAAATGGGGCCTTATGATTCCAGTAGCTGGGATTGGTTCTCTCTTGCAAACTGTATCTTTTGTTTGTAAAAAATTAAAATGGAGAGAAATCCTTGTGCTCTTACAGTTTTCCTATGTTATAAACTTAAGAAGAATACCATTAAGAATGGAATGTATCCATGCACCTGCATGCACACACGACAACTACAAAATATATATTTGTGATTTGTTTGTAACTCTACCGACGACTGATATTCAGATTTTGTTTTTGGATTATTCAGTTATTGTGAACTGGTGGATAAAATACATGAATTGTAAGAGTAAGAAGTGGTAATGTATATCATACCCTCTCAAAGCTTGTTTTATTGCTACAGCCAGGTTCAAGAAGGAATTATGTGTGCATGAGGATATACTATATTAGATATATATATATATATATATATATCCCATCACAATTTAGACTTTAACCATAAAAACAAAAGAAAATAAGCATACCTTTTCCGCAAAGAGTGTCTCCAATACATCGTAGTTGATTTTCGAACTGAGTCTCTATTAACATGAACAATGTGTGCAATCAGAACAGAGGCATTACCACGAGCAATTAAAAAAAAATAACCAACTAAAGTAATAACCATAAAGGAGTTTATGTCCGAAAACAAGACCACCACTGAAATGAATATTAAAGAAGAAAATACTGTGCCAAATAGGGGGTGTAATCGGTCCGGTCCATGATTTTTCTAGACCGGACGGGACAGGACTGATTACCCCTAAGGACCGGACCAAACTGTTAGCTATCGGTCCGGTCGGTCCAATGCGGTCTATACGAGTTAGGTACATTTTTTTTCCTCTTTTCTTTTTCAAAAAAATTAATTAATACAAAAAATTAATTAAATTAATAAAATTAAATTTAAGTGAACTCTTTAATGTGGGTTATGTAACTAACTCATTAAAAAAATAATTAATTATAATTATATCTATGATGTTAATAGTTATTAACTTAGTACTTTAGTATTTACAATAGCCAATATTAAAATTCTAACATTTAATATGTGGTTAATGAATATGAAATAATTTAATTATCCAAAGATTATTTATGCTTACTTACAACTTAGGTATCTTAAAAAATTACCTAATTACTTTAATAATAATATGATTTATCATATGATATATTAGTTAATTGATAACATATATTATTTTAACATTTTATACGGTCAATGATAGTAGATTAGATGAAAATTACATAATTAACTTATACAAATACTATATAAAATAAAATATTATATATATAAAATATTTAAAAAATTTATAACAATCTAATTCGGTTGGTTTCGGTCCGGTCTGGTCCAAAAAATCCACACCCCGGGACTGGACCGAAAACCGAATTCCTCATAGTCACAGACAAAGGACCGAAACCGACCAAAAAAAAATTTGGTCCGGTCTGGTCGATTTTTCTGGTCTGGACTGGAAATTTTTTTACCCCTAGCGCCAAACCAAGCTAAGTGGAAACAATAGACATAGATGAACCAGTAAAGATAGAACTCTGATTAATTCGGTTGAGTTGATTACCATGTGATCAAAATACCACAGGCTCCATAGCTATTTTACATATTGAGTACTCAGTTGCTTCCAGCAATGATCTCTACATGGCTTACCTTCTTGATCAGCATTTGATGAGCTGCTTCTGCAGCAGTTTGAGCAGGATTGGCATTCACATCTTGTTTTCGTTTCCGCTCCTAATTTATAGGAAACCAAACATGTCAAGGTATCATTAGAAGATAAAGAATTTGTAATAAGAATTACAAGACAAGCAAAACTATTACTTCAACACAATCATAAATAAATAGAGAGGATACACAAATGAAGTGCCGGCAGTTGATAGGAGATTACATCATGCTAAAAGACTATTTAGGCAGAAACATTCATTTTGTGTTTAACTGACAAGCAGATATTTGAAGGAATCTTAACAACGGTATAAGCAACTGTCAAGAGAAACTGCACAGGGTCAAGCCTTTTCCTTTTCATTTTTTAGTTGGAAAAAAAAGTGCAGTGTTTAGAATCAGCGGATCACATATGCCAGGGCCCTGCCTGCAGGATCAACACAAGGTAGTGCCCTATCTAAACTTGACAAGTATTTAGTCCAGAATATTGGCTACAAATTAGCCAAAACTTGTAACAGACATTATTTGATCTCAAACATTGTGTTTGAAATGAAAACTTCACCATAACTTCAGTCACATAATGTATGAAATTCACATTCTAACAAAATCAACCACACTTCAAGATGTCTTTTCACTGATATGGGCAATCAAAATTGAGGAGTTCTATGAATCGAAAATTTGGTGCAACATATGACATGTAAAAGAGCACCTTTCTTGACTTTGCAACAGCTGCCGCAGCTGCTGCAGCTAGTTCATGTGCGGCTCGCAATTCATCAGAAGAGTTCTGAAAGCTGGCCTGACTTTCCATCTTAGCAGCAGCGGCTGCTGCTTGTTCCTGGAAACCATAGAGACTAAAGTAAATTTTATTATCAAGAAAGATCAACATATAGCATCAGAATATTTATGCTTTGTTTTCATAAAAAAGCATATTCAAAGTGGCAATGAATCTTTAACCTGAAGATACTCTTTGTTCATTTCCTCCCAGATAATCTTCTTGAAATGCATCTCCTCCTCATTGTTGAGATAGCCACTCACCTAGCAATACATACATTAACACATTCCTAACATAAGTAAATATTACTCTGCATAATTGTGTTAATAAATATTACTATGCATAATTGTTTGGGACAAAGAAAATGTAACATCTAACTGACACGACGACTTTGGTTACTCATCAAAAGATTTTTTTTTTTTTTTTTTACTGGTGCTCATCTAAAGGATTTTCAAACCTTGAGAGTTAATCCCTTAAGGTTCAAACTCAAAAAAATTAAAATTCCTGACAAGTGATATTATTATTGATGGGATGAGTTTTTGTATTTATACCATATCTTGGACATTCTTATATTTAATAGTATATACATAATTTATAGCTATAAAATTCAGAATTCATAATAATTCTCGTTGTAATTCTTATTAGATTTTATGTCATGTTTTCTTTCACCACTCTATATAGGTACTCCTCTTGTATCACCTTGTGTTCTTGGGTTGCACCCCTTTGTGATGATATTGTCGACCCAAAGCTTCCTCATAAAGATACTCATATGACAACAACTGAAAGTACATAAAGGGCATATATTGTTCCACTCCTGCACCTAGTTGAAAATCTTTGTGCGGCATGTGCACGCCACTCATGAGACAAACATAATCTACAATGAGGTACAAATCTATATGGTAAATGCAATAAGCTACATACCTCAACATCATCAATATCAGAAAGGCCATCTGATTCATCATCACTGACCAAACTTGTATCCATGGATTTCTGGCATGCATCAGAAACACCATCTATTTCAATCTGATCTCCAATGGCAGCAGCTAAGATTGAATATTACTCAATATAAATTGCATGCAGATGTGTTGTTGTACAAAAGTACAGGACTAGATCTACTTTTAACAGAAGTTAAAAGTATTTTCATGTAACACTTACAATTACTATCATTCTCTCTCAGATCCAATCGTTCATTCTTGGTTGCCTTTTGGCTTCTTTCAAGCTAGAAAATAATAAATCGGATAAAAGAAGCAAAAATTAAGTTATTAATAATTAATTGGAATTAGGCATACATGTTGATAAATTCTGAGAATCAGTAATATGCTAGAAGACAGACATGGAATAGATCCAAACTAAGACTCCAAATTGTTCATTTTCAGTCTAGATGGGAATAGAAGACATGAGCCTTCACCCTCCATTTCTTTCTAATACATAAATTACCTATTTACTTCGAACTTGTTAACATAAACATAAAAAAACAAATACAAACAATAAAGAAGTTAGAAATGGCAAGATAGGACCAACCATTTCAGTTACCTGTTCAATGTTTTCTGACCCTAGTGAAGGCTTTAAGAAAACATTCGATTCGTCCCCCCGGTTATTAGCAGATTCCATGGCTATTCTCTCCCTTTCAGCCCGCTGAAATGCAGGAGGTTCTGACCCACCATGCAGTCCCCCAGAAAGTTCAACAAACTACATCAACAAACAAGCATGAACATGAAGAAGCAAAGCTTGATGAAGAGCATGGACAGATGAAAAAAGAGAGAGGAGTTACGTCTTGGTAACAACTTCTGCAAAGTCCATGAGCAAAATGAGGTTTCCCACTATTTTTATGTTCACACAGCACTTCCCCAGACTTGAGAGACCTATCCTCTGATAGCCCGCATGCCTTAACCTCTGAAGCATTCTTAATCAACTCCTCAACCTATTAGAAAGCAATATACAAATAAAACCTTCAACCTCTTACTATAACAGAATCAAGTTCCTGCAAGCACAACATTTTATCTAAACAATGATGTTGGTTAGACCCAACTTCTTGGAAAAACTAACAAGCCGAACAATGGTGCATTATCATCAAGAATACGCTCCGGCAACTGTAACAAGTACGCAACATTTACGACTGGTAGAGACAAACTTCTCTGAATTAAGTTCACATGTTAAAAAATGTAACTAATAATTCTCTGTTATGGTCAATGACAGGCCAATGTTAATGGCATGTCTTTTCATGACTTCCTTGCATCGCTAAACTAGTACGCATAGGCGACGCTTTTGTATATGTCCCATATCCTCAGAATTTAGTCTATTACATGATCAATAAAAATTTTGTTTATCGATAAAAAAAAATGAAAGGCCAATGTTTTGATGTAGGAAAGCAGCACCAGAGAGCTTCTATGACATTTCTTGAAAGGTTTCAGGGGCTGAAGGTTAGAGAAAATGTGAAGGGTCAGGCTTAGAATTTAAAAGATTTATTTAGTCTTGAAGGTTGAATCTTAATGGCTTTTATTCTGCTTACTAGAAATTGAAGAGATAGAAAAGGCCAAATAAAGGCAATGCTCAAACTTCCTCCTCCTCCAGCCATTTCTGGTAAGCAGAATAAAAGCCATTGAAACCCATTAAGATTTACAAATACACACTAACTTGAGGTTAGAATTGACAAAATCTTCTTAGAACTTTGCATATCATGACACGCTATAGCATGTCTCAAAAGTAATCACTAAAGAAAGTAACAAATAAAATAATTTTTAAAATGTGTTCAATAAAGCGTGATGCATCATGTTCTAATAGGAGTGAGACTTACCGTTAAGCTCCCTGAATCTGTATTCTCAAATTCCATCAATCGTTTTGTTAGCGTTACCTCACAAATATGTACAATTTTTACCTATTCAAAAGAGCATGGGTAGAGATTATCAAAAGTGGATCATGCTTGAAGAATTATTTTTTTTTTATAAGTAACTTGTACATATACTTGAAGAAACTTTTTGAGACAGATTATTGACCACATCTATTAAATAAAGGTGGAAGAGGCTTGAATCATAATGTAATTCAATAATTTTTTTTTTTTTTTTTATAGATAAGAAAGTTTTATTAAGACAAGTAAATAGGCATAGCCCAAGTACATAGGAAGTATAAAAATGCAGAAACCTAGTTACAAGTCAGGAACTAGAGAGAAGATGTAATTCAATAATTCATCATAATCAACTTGTTTGATGATAGCAATTTATAAATTGCTTGTAACTTTCAGACAAGAAAGATGCAAACAAAACAAAAGTTTGCTAAAATTACACAATATGGAAGCAACATTGTTAAACATAATGCCTCTAAAACTAAAGATAACATGAGAACACATGAACAATAAATCGTTGGGTAATGAGGTCGAAATTAGAGAACAAATTTGCAATATAGCAGAATAGGGGAATACTTAGGATTCTTTTACACGAGAGCAAGACAAATTGGGGTCAGGAATGCCTATTCCCAAAAAATGTAGATGCTGCCCATTATTCTTTCCTTATTTCTCTAGTTAATATTTGACAGATTGTAACTTCCATGTATAGGGCTAGAATTAGGCGCATAATGATTTATTTCCATGTATAGAATTGCTTTGTACAGATTGTATAATATACAGAATCCTCAAGGCCACGGTATTCGGCCATTCACACAATATTTTGACATGGTATCAAGAGCTGGTTGCTAAGGTTCTCCTCTCGCTTAAATTTTTTTTGTTTTCTCGGTTTCGTGTTTCGGCGTGTGCTGTTCTCGGTGCCGACGTGAAAGCTTCCTTGTTTTCGGTCTTCTCCTTCTGGGTTGGTGTTGTCGACACCTTCTATTTCTGGTTTGAGCAGTTTCGGCACCCTCTGTTTCTAGTTTGAGTAGTTTCGCCACCTTCTGGTTTGAGCATTCTTAAACACAAGTCTCTCATGTGTTTCGGTGAGGTCTGTGCTGTTTCTTGGTGAACCCGACGTGAAAAATCTCATTTTTTGGCACTTTCTCAGACTTTCGGGTTCGGCACGTCTGGTTTTCTCGGGTCTAGTGTCTCTGACGTCGCAGCAGAGACTTGTGGGATTTTTTTGGCTTCTTCTGGGTGCTCTGATGTCGCAGCAACCCCGTGGGTGTTTTTTTTTTTTTTTTTTTTTTTGGGGGGCTTGGTCTGTGAGTTTTGTGCCTCTCGGCTTCTTTGTTGAACCGTGGTTCATGACTTCCGAAACTTTCATTGTATTTTTTGGTCCCTGTTGAGATGGACTTTGCACATGTATTCGTCAAGTTTACGGGCACAAATTACTCTACTTGGACCTTTCAGTTTGAACTTTTCCTCAAGGGAAAAGATCTTTGGGGTCATATGGATGGCATGGATGTCGCTCAAACATCCACTACTAACAAATCCAAGGATCTCGGGACTTCTCCTTCATGGGCTGTACTTGACGCTCGGATAATGTCTTAGCTTCTTGGATCGGTGGAGCCACATATTGTTACCAACTTGCGGGCTCATCGCTCCACTCAATCCATGTGAAATTACTTGAAGAAGGTTTATCATCAAGCTAATGATGCTCCTCGCTTTCAGTTAGAACATGTGATTGCCATGTTTCAACATGGTAGTCTTTCCATCCAAGACTACTACTCGACATTTCTGACTCTTTGGCATGAGTATATTGATTTGGTTACAGAGTTCCCGTTGTCGCGCTTTCGACTATTCAGACTCTTCACGAGACTAGCCAGCGTGATCAGTTTCTTATGAAACTACGCATGAAATATGAATCTGTTTGCTCCTCTCTACTGAACAGATCTCCTGTTCCCTCTCTTGATATTTGCTTTGGTGAGTTACTTCGCGAAGAACAACGTCTTAGTACTCAAGCTATTCTGGAGCACTCTCATGGCAGTTCAGGAACGACAACTGTGGCTTATGCTGCCCAAGGACGAGGACCACCTATAAATTCTAAAAACTTGCAGTTCAGGGGTAAGGGCACCCCCTTTCTAGTAACCCACTGGGAGTCCAACGGCGTCCCCATCGCCTCCTCTGCTAAGCATTTGTGGTGGCCCATTAACATCTTCCTTATCACTTCCAAAGGGGGGAAAAGCATCATCGTGTGCATCATCGTGAGATTTCATTGCTGCTCATGTCTCGATATGCTCATATCTTACTGTTTCTTCGAGAAGCAGTTAACCCTGAGGGGTAGCTCAGCTGGTCTGGCCTTGGGTTTGCTCCCCAATGGTCACCAGTTCAAGTCCCCTTAGGGCCACTGGAGGCTTACCTGGTCGTTAACTTTAGGGCCTCATGGGATTAGTCGAGTTGACCGCAAGCTGGCCTGGACACCCACAGTTATAAAAAAAAAAAAAAAATCCGAAGCAAAAACCCATAGAGAAATGAAGTACACAAAAAGTTGAATAAATTATCGTCAACATGTAAAATTTGAAATTACGAAGAAACAAACCAGAATAGACAAGATGATAATGTAAGGAGAAGAGGTACAAAGAGAGCCGCTGGTAACACAGGCAAGTGGATAGGGTAATTAGCAATAAATTTCCTCCGCAACGGTGGTTGGGTCTGGGGGAATTGATGTTGTGATAATGTAGAACTCAATAGGAAAAAAATGTGAATGACAAAAATCGAGAAGGAAAGAAGAAGATGACGAAATGGAAGAGATAATTTACCAGAGGCCGGATTCTGGGACGGGAAAGACTGAGAGATGATAATGATGAATAAGATAAGAGACACCAAAATACGTGAGTTTTTTAAATTGTCCCAATCATACTTGTATAACCTCGGCTTCTGGAGGAGCTGGAGCACTGCGAGATGAAGCAGCTACATACCATCCCAGGCCAAACTTCAAAAGAAGCTATATGTGGAGCTTCGCGAGCAAATCACACGTGGGAATGGGTATAATTTGATCGCTATATAAGCAGCCAAGAGAAGAATGCGTTGGGAATTGGAAGGAAAGTAAAGGGTATGAGGATGAAGATTGATCTGTACTCAATTCGTGTAATTGATGACAAAATGAAACCAAAGTTCAAACAAACAGATTTATTCAGAATTAAGGAAAAAAAAAAAAACTGAGAAGGCTCGTAGTCAAGACATAAACGCCGATTCAAAGATGACAAACCAAAACCAAAGTTCAAATAAAGAGGACAAATAAGAAGCAACCATACATGATCCAATAGTGATACACTCAACAAAAGTCGGAGACAATCGGTGCTTACATAAGAACTTGTTATGGTCTGTGTGTTTGAGAAATTTAGTAAGCTGTGAAGGCCTTTCGAGGTGCCTCACCTCCAATACTCAATCAATTGTGGAAACACTCATAGTTTCATTAACAGATGAATTACATATTTATAAACGGGGGAAATAAACTCGGTCAATTGAATAACTGGCCACTACACTGATGGACCCACGATACTAACTGCAACTTAACCGACGGAAATGGTTGAGCCCGTGGCAGAACCCACTAAGCCCATTACATACTTAACTACCTATCGTAAAAGACTATCCCGTTCGAATTCAGAGATGAGTTAACATGATTTTAGATGACTTAAATAAAATATTATTAGAATATTATTTTTTAATATTATTATTGTTTTGGCATTTGAAAAAGTTGAATTGTTTATTATATTTTGTGTGGAAATTTGAAAAAATTGTAATGATGAGATGAGATGAGTTTCCAATCTAAACTGGGACTTAAGCAAATGAATAACAAATATCAAATGGCCACAAAGGCGCATAACACGACCCAGCCCACGTAAGCCCATAGACAGGCATCCGCATAACTAGGGTTCCATACGAGGTTCATAACAGAACTCAAAAAAGTGAGTTTATCAGAGGCTCTGGAGAATAGAAACGGCAGCAGATGAGCCGACGAATGGCTGTTTGGGCCACCGGCAAGAGAGACGTTAGAGATAGAGAGGGGAAACGAGGGGAAGAGAATGGACGAAGGGGATGGAAGCAATATTCATTGGTCGAAAGGCGTTTCTTATTAAAAAATTAGACAACGTCGTCTTAAGTCGATATTCATATTTCCCCTTTTGCTTTTCTTCAATTTGAGTTTTGTTGTACATAAGCCAATCTATTAATATATTAATATATAAGTGAGATTTATTATACAAAAATTTTATGTGTAGTCACTTTTACGTACTTCTTGCGCATTCTACTAATGTGATTGATTGCATTACTTTTTTTAATATAAAATAAATGTTTTGGCCAATTACATGTGTGAAATGCACAAACAATACGCGAAAGTGACTGTATGTAGCAGAATTCTCTATTATAACTTTAAAAAAACTAAGAAAAATACTAACTGTACTTAAGAAAAACTTTTTTTTTCCACGTGTCAGCTATTGATATGTTAAAAATTATGAAATTTCAGTTTTAATTTCAAAATAGGACTAACAAAATGAATTTTGTATGTATAGCACTAGGATATCATCAAAGAAAATCAGCACAAATTTCCTTAAATATGGTCTGAAAACCTCATTCATCAACCCTTGAAAGGTTGAGGGAGCGTTGGTAAATCCAAAAGGCATTACCAAAAACTCGTAGTGACTCTCATGAGTCCTAAAGGTACTCTTAGGGATATCATCAGGATTCATCCTGATTTGGTAGTATCCCGAATGTAAATCAAGTTTGGAAAAAATTACTACTCCACCTACCTCATCAAGCAATTCATCAATATTAGAGATCGGGTACTTATCTTTAATAGTGTCTTTGTTAAGAGCACGATAATCTACGCACATTCTCCAGCTCTCATCTGTCTTCCTTACTAGCAACATCGGTGATGAATAAGAACTTTGACTAGTTCTAATAATACCACTATGCAACATTTCAGCCACCAACATTTCTATCTCCTCTTTTTGGTAATAAGGATACATGTAGGGCCTTACACAAGTAGGTTTGGCCCCTTCCTGCAGCTGTATTTTGTTATCAAAACTTCAAGGGGGTAATTCCATGGGTTCAACAAAAATCCCATGAAATTTCTCCAGCACTTGCTTCACAGCTAGTAACATATCAATCTTTGAATTTGAGTTGGTTCCATCCATAATTTGAACCCATAAGCCCTTAGCCAAACCTCTTTTGAGTTGGTTGATATGATCCTTTTCCTCTAGACACCTGGTAGGTAACTGTAGTCCCTACAACTTAACCTTGACATCACTAAGAAAAAATTGCATGGTCAAGTCAGAAAAATTCCACAAGATAGAACCCAAATTACTTAGCCAATCCACTCCTAATACCACATCACAACCACCAAGTGTTAGCACATAAAGATTAGCTAGAAAATGAAGATCTTGTAAGATGAATGGGACTGCCTTACAATAACCAAGGCAAGAAAGAGTAGCTCCATCTGCTACTTTAACTGTCAACTGGTTATCTCCCATTGGCAGTTTAGCTTTCTTTGCCACATATGGATCAATGAAACTATGGGTACTACTTGTATCAATCAATATCAACACCTTTTGATTATTTATTTCCCCTAGTAGCCTTATAGTTTTAGGTGCCAACGATCCTGCTATAGCATGTAATGAAATTCCCAATAATTCTCCCATTTCTTCTCCTATGGGTTCATCTGTTTGCATTACAGCTAAGGTTCCATCAACTTCTTCAGATTCTTCCTCTTCCTGAATCCACATTCCTTCTAACAGAAAAATTTTGGGCCTGTCACACCTATGTCCCGGATGGAACTTCTCATCACAGTAGTAACATAACCCTCTCTCCCTTTTCTCTTTCATTTAAGTGGAGGAAGTTCTTCTAATGATTAGGGTAGGTTTTTTGGGTAGATTAAGTTGTGTGTTTCTCGATTCTTGTCTATTTGGTGGGTTTGAAAGTCTCAGTATGGGGTTTGGAGCTAGCAATTTGAGAGTGGGGTTTTGGGGTTGGTTTTTGGGTAAAAACCCTTGAGTCCTCCGAGACACCTCTTCCTCCTGTAATCTTGCTAACCCAAATGCTGCAGACAGTGATGTGGGTTTAAATATAGTAACAATAATTCTAAGATTATCTTGAAGCCCATTTAAGAAGGTACTGATTCGAAATTCTTCTGTCAACCCATTAATTTTATTAGACAAAGCCTCAAATTGTGATTGATAATCCTCCACAGCAGTGGTTTGCCTTAGTTTAGTAAATGCTCCAACTGGATCCTTATATGTTGAGGGCCCAAATCTAAGCTTTAGGATTGTTACAAACTCCCAAGTGTGAATTGGGCTTGAATCCATAAGCCAACAGTACCAAGAGAGAGTATTGCCCTCCATGTGAAAGAAGGCTATCTGTATCCTTTGGTCATTAGGTATGTGATAATAGGCGAAGAATTGCTGGGCCTTAAGAACCCATTCCATAGGTTCTGACCCATCAAACTTGGAAAAATCCAACCTAAGTGATCTGGCATGTATCCCCCATTTCTCTTAAACAAAGAATTATTACTAACCTTAGCATTCAAATTTAAAGGCCCTTCACCCAACTTTTGATTTCTAGCTGTCACTACTAATTGCTCATAACTAGATGTCAAGTTATTAATTTGCTGCAATATTGCTTCTAACATGTTCTTCTTCCTTTCTTGTTCTTCTTGCAGGTGCAAATTCTCCCCCTTCAACGACGCCACTACTTCAAATAACTGGGCCTGCCGAGTAGGAGTGCTATTCGTACCATAGGGTGCGGGGTAGCCCACCCCCCGCCCTCTGCCCCGCATGGGTCAGGGGTGAGAATTTCACCTCCCGCCCCCGCACTCGGGGAGATGCCGGTGTGGGCGGCGGACACCCCCCCTAAAAAAAAAGGGCCATCGGTCCAGAAGTTGTTTATAAGCCCAATATGACCAAGAAGTTGTTTCTAGGCTCAAAATAGCCCATGAATAACAGAAATGGCCCAAATGGTCCCAAAACGACCTAGAACCAGATTCTGGGCCATTTTGGGCCCAGAAATTAACAATATATATATAAATAATAAATAAAAATAAAAATAAATTTACAATAATAAAAATAATATACAAATTAAGATAAAATAAACTATGAAGTACTACTCCTATCTAATAAATTAATAATAATAACTAACTTATTACAGTAATACAAATTAAGAGAAAACAATTACAAAATTACAAACATAAAAGGGACATGGTATCAACATTACAAATTATTGAATCATTAAATACAACTGAACTAACTATTAACTACTAAGTGAGCTGTTTGACATTTGGGGCGGGTGGCCAAGGGTGAAAAGACGTAATTAGATTTTAGTGCTTCCTGCTGGGAGTCGTGAGATCATAAAATCTGGAATATTAACAATTTAATTATAAAAGGAAGATAAATTAGAATCATAAACAAGAAACAAAAATTAAAATTACAAAAAACTAATAGAAATGAAAAAATAAGAAACTAAAAGCTGACTAACCAAGATGAGACATTGAGAATATATCATTTGAATTTTGGTCCTTGGGCTTGGGTCATTGGGATTAGGATTGAGGCTTGAGCTGCACATTTGACAGTAAGATTATAAAAACAATTAGATACCAAAAATTATACAAATACAAAAAATAATTAAGGGACAATACAAATTGTACAAACTTATGGCAAATGGCAATGGTGGGTCGGAGTCCAATATGGTGAAGTCATACTGCAGCGGAGGTAGACGTCGTCTCATGTATTGCTACAATAATTAAATTTGAAATTAATACTGATGAAATGAATATAAATAAAATAAATCAAAATAATGAAATGAAATCAACGATTACCAGATCCAAGCTGATCACCATCATCCTCCTCGTCGACCTCCTTAAAGTCAAGAATATCTGGAGCATGAATTTCCGTCCCTTTGATCTAATTCTGCGTGCAAATCAATGCCTCTACAATTGTAGCAGACAAATAACTCTGGACTGGATCCAATATGCGTCATCCGATACTAAAGGCTGACTCTAAGGCAATAATGCTAATAGATATGGCCAAAATACTGCAGGCAATCTCTCCAAAGACGAGATATTTCACGGCATTCGTCTTCCACCATACTAATATATCAAATTCTGTCGTATATGGGAGAAGATCCCTAGCTAAATATCGGTCTACCTTCGACTTCACCTCTGTAGATTGGCGGACTAGTAGGGGGTTCTATGAGAGGCTCTCACCCTACACCAATCTACGTTTTTTTTCCACCCCGGCTTCTAAAGGAGCCTTGGGGGGGGGGGTAGGTGTAGGTGTAGGTGTAGGTGCATTACCACCCCTGATCACAGTAAACTTATCAAACAATTTACCGATGGTTTCTCTAGCCATTGTCCTAATAAGTTTAACCCATGCGGCCTCGTGCGCAAGTCCCAAGCTATATATCATGCCATCAATCTTTATCTGGGGGTCAAGAGCAATAACCATATATAACAAAATATTTAGCCTACTCAAATCCTTCCAAATACTTGTCATATTTGCCCTCATCATCAAAGTCATCTCTCGCATCCTAATATGGTCACTCATACATATTTTATCTAATTCTTCTTTTACCTTACATATTTGTTGACAGAAATTATTGGATGTAGGGTACAAAGAACCAAATAGTCTCAATGTGACCTCGTAGAAAAACCTAAAAAAATCTATAAAAATAGTAACCACCTCCCAATAATCATCAATAGCCTTTCATAATCCCTCGTGCTCATCAAAATATTTGACATATTGAATGTCTTCATCACCCAATAATTCAAAAACTGTCTTATATTCTTGGGCCACCTCCAACATCAAGAAGGTTGAGTTCCATCTTGTAGGAACATCAGTACAAAGTCCATTCTTGGATGTTATGCCCGCATTCCTAGTAATAATCTTGAATTTCTCCAATCTAGTAGGAGAAGATCTCACAAATCTCACAGCCATTTTGACTTGTGCAACTGAGTCATCAACATCTTTCAAGCCATCAGTCACAATTAAATTCAAAATATGTGCAGTACATCTAACATGCAAACAATCACCACCCAAGATTGTCTTATTTGCCTCTCTAAGATAGATCATAAGATATCCTAAGGCGACATCATTAGACGAGGTATTATTAACTGTAACCATCAAAACCCGTGCCAACCCTCACTCCTTTATTGTGGCCTCCAAGGCCTTCCCAACCGTCTTGCCCTTGTGATCGAAAATTTGATAAAACTTTACAATCTGTTTGTGTAGTGTCCAATCACAATTAATGAAATTCATAGTAAAAAACATGTAATTATAATTTTGGACTGATGTCCAAGTATCAGTAGTGAGACAAACTACTTGACTCGCCAATTGGTCCCTCAACAAATCATTCTCTTTTTTGTAATGTTTTTGAACTATCTTTTGCCACTGTGTGGTTTGAAAGAAGATTAAATCTAGGTTCCAAGCAACGAGATATTTTTGGAACCTTCTCCTCTCCACAAACTGAAAAGGTAGCTCGTCCATGATAACCTCATGAGCTAACTTTTTTCTACACTCATCAGGATCCTATTTTGTATACCCCTTCAACGTTAAACCCCCACTACTCTCATCTGACATTTTTTTTAGTCCAATCTCTAGTCTAGATTGACTCTTCTCTTGTAAGGATCTCAATATTAGACTCTTCTTACATTATTCTTCTAAGTGGACCTTTAACTATGATGTACCATATTTCTTATAGTGACATCCATAGAGTTTACCACAATGGTTACACTTTACTTGGGGGTTATTAAGGTCACCACCCTCTAATTTGGTAAAGTGAGAACAAACTATGGAAACATGTTTTTTGATTTGTGTGAGCTTGGGGGCAGGGCAAGATTCCGTCTCCGTAGGGTTAGGACTAGGGTCCGTGGGTTAGTCTCAGGTGTAGGGTTAGGTGTTGGGGTAGGGTTAAGAGAGCTATCACTAAAATTTGACAGAGTAGACATTCCCCAAAACAAGCAAAAAATTTTAAATGAAAACATAAACACCAAGAATTCACATTAAAAAAAAAAAAAAGCAATTCAATGCACATGTCTATTTAAAAAAAAAAAAGTAGAAAAGAGAGAGAAACCCCAACTACCGTGTTTGATTACTATCTTTTAGAATATGTTTAATGCAACCACAACAATAGTCAAATCCTCTTTTCGCATTTGGATCTCGGCAGCAATCTTATTGTTATCCCCAATGTGTGTTTTTGTAATGAGTGATCTTTGGATTTATTGTTTAAACTAAACTCTATAACTATATTTATATTGTTACTCTTATTATTGTTACTATTACTATTCTTGTTATTATTATTCTGATTTTGTTATTCCAGGTTGCTCTTGACACTAGTATATGTAATTAGATTTATGCTTTATTTATAGAAGAAGTAAATATATGCTTAATAAAAAAACGTAGATATATTCTTCCTTCAATTGATTGACACAAACGTACATGCATATGAAATGTACATCCATCCACATAGAGAAACAACAAAGGAAAATATGGGAGGTGGCTTGAAGAAACTTAGTTTTATTATAAGAAAAGAATACTTAAGCTCCATTTCTGAATTTTCAATATCCTCAAAGCCATGCTCATTTATTTCCCTCCAAATGTACCATAAAACACAGCAGAGTGCACACTAATGGTTACTAAATTGTTTTTTGTAGTATGTTTGAATATTCACCATTGAACATAACCCAATCTATCCTATAGACAAGCCATAGACCATGTTTTATAAAGTGTAGGCAACCTCGTGTTCCAATTAGGTGATCATTTTCTTCCTCT
This sequence comes from Juglans microcarpa x Juglans regia, assembly GCF_004785595.1. NCBI lineage: Eukaryota > Viridiplantae > Streptophyta > Magnoliopsida > Fagales > Juglandaceae > Juglans > Juglans microcarpa x Juglans regia. The sequence continues at coordinate 4,754,593 of NC_054608.1, read as the reverse complement.
CTCTCTGTACACATGCAACACCTATTTATTGCTGAGACCTACCACTTCCTGAAGTTATCCAGGTTAACATATTTAAGGCCAGTGTCTAGATGAAGAAATTCACTCTAGGGGGGCCTTGTTTCTTTAGATGGGCATAAACCATTTATCTTCACTGATATGTATCACAATACTTGAATACAGCTAGTAAAAAAACAATGTAAAGAGATCCACCTCCGTATTTCTAACAAAATTAACACGCCACTGAGCTGAGTCATGCTTGAGTAGATAATGCACAATCAAATCTCCACAACACACTGTTCACAAAGACACAATCCCATCCTCCAACTCCTCTATTTAATCTCAACATTCCTCCAATCTCCATAACTTAAAAAAAAAAAAAATTAAAGCTTTGGATTCGTTGACTTACCTTTGGTGACAGAGATGCAGATGGACGGTGACTACATAAGCTTACGACTGACGGACGGCTGCGACGTGTAGAGAGAGAGAAGTGAGAAGAGTTAGGGAAGCAGGGGCCCAAGGAGGGGGGAGTCGCGGGGAACGGGGGCGCCTGGGGGGTGGGGCCTCTTTACACCCTAGACAAAACGACGTCGTTTTAGTCTAGGGTGATTTAAAAAAATCGTCTGAAAATGGCGTCGCTTTGTGACATGGGATTTTTTTTTTATATAATTATATATATTATTAATAATATATAATATATGGAGCGGGGGAAAATCGTAGCGGAACTGAACCACTTCATCCCCCGCCTTCGTTGGATGCCCCAGATGCGGGTAGGGCGGATTTGGATGCCTCATATGCGGGCAAGGCCACCCGCCCCGCCTAGGCAGGGGCGAGGCGAACAGGGAGGGGCAATAGGGTCTGGGGCCCTGCTACCCACCCTTACTGTCGAGTGCCTTTTGCCATGTCGTAGGAATGCGGCTCTGATACCACTGTTAAGACTGTTGTAATTTAGAGAAAATGATTTAGAAATGTGTATAAACAACTAATGTACTTCATTAATCATCTTGCAGGAATTTAAATAGATACATAAACAACCCACGCATGCATGTTAACAAATAGCCCACTACCATACTAGACACTACCCAACAAATAATTGAACCAAATAACCATCGTCCCACTAAGGTCTCGTTTGGATAGTGAGATGAGATGATATGAGATAATTTTAAATGAAAGTTGAATAAAATATTATTAGAATATTATTTTATAATATTATTATTGTTTTGAGATTTGAAAAAATTAAATTTTTTATGATATTTTGTGTGAGAATTTAAAAAAATTATAATAATGAGATGAGATAAAATGAAACTATTTCTGTATCAATGAAACCCAAATGAGATTCAGTCAAACCCTAACAATTATAACAAGCAAAATGACTTAATTACCCACAACTTAAAAAAACAAAAGAAAAGACTTCAACACGTAAACTTCACACGACGCCCGACAAACTACGACCATCAAAGGCCTCCCCTCTTCAGACTAGGGTTTCAGTACAACAGTCACACGGGCCGCCATATCCCGCGACCATCTCCCCCCCCCCCCCGCGGGAACGGCTCTCTTCTCTCCCTCTGTTTGTGTTACCGTCTGCCGCTAACCGCCGCAGCGCAAGCCTTGAGCCACCGCCGCTCACGACATCGCACGAAGCTACCGGTAAGTTCTCTCCTCCGTCTCTTTTTCTCTCTGTCATTGTCTCGCTCTCTCTTTCTCTCACTCACACCTCCCCGCCGTATCGCAGCCTCACTGCGATCGGCCAAGCCCTGCACCACGAGCACGCCGTTGCACACCATCGCACAGTAAGTCTCATATCTCGTCTCACTCTCCCTCTGATTTCCCTCCTCTCCCTTGTCGCCCTCTGCCTTCTTGTTGCTCTCTGCTCCACCGCGCCACGCTGCTCCTTGTCTTTCCGGCCACCATTCGCCGCAGGTAAGCCCCTCTCTCTTCTCCCGTCGGTGTCTCTCTCTCTCTCCCCCTCTCACATTCTCTTCCTTTTACCCCTCTCTGTCTCCACCGCCCTCTGTTTCTCTCTCCGTTCTCTCCTCCTGCGCGCAGCCCCCTGTCCCGACGTCTCCTTGCCTCACTCTCTCTGTTCCTCTCATTTTCGCTCTCTTTCTCTCTCTCTCTCTCTCTCTGTTCGGTCTTTCCTCCGTGTGTCCCTCATCATTTCAACTTAAATCTAACTTCGTTTTTGGTTGTCACAGAGCAGCTCGATCATCCCTTGACAGCGGCATTTTGCTCTCCAATCCAATCAACCACCGCACGGAGGTAAGTGACTCTCGGACTAACCTTGAAAATGATTGTTGATGGAATTGTGAATTTGTGTTGTGTGTGACGTGTGATGTGTGAAGTGATCAGATTATTGTGCATCACAAACAATGCGGCCATGTGCTGTGTGCCGTGTGAAGTGGTGGGATTATTGTGCAGTTTGTGATGTGGCCGTGTGTCATGTAAAGTGATGGAATGTTGTGCAGTTTGTGATGTGGCCGTGTGCCGTGTGAAGTGATGGGATTATTGTGTAGTTTGTGATGTGGTTGTGTGCTGTGTGAAGTGATGGGACATTTGTGTAGTTGTGATGTGGCCGTGTGAAGTATCGGGATGAGCAATGTAATTTTGTGACATGTCGTGTGAAGTGTTTATTTTGTTGTTTGAGTGTTGTGGTGTTTTGTATATATTAAATGCCATTGTTGTTATGTCAAAAGGAGGGGAATTTTCCCTCAATCACACTGTCATTTAGTCGCAATGGGGAGTTGGAATTTCCCACTATTGCACGGGCTTACAACTTGTGAATGTGTGCTGTAAATCCCCTCCCTTGCACTAAATTACAGCTCGTGAATGCTTGCTGGACAATTTCTCCACGTGCACGGTTTTTGTCATGTAATTATTTGTTGAATGTTTATCATTGGCTTGTTTCATATCTATAACTGTTTGCTGAATTTCTTACTATTGAATTGGGACTTATGCATGGAAATTGAAATCTGTAAAATTGTTGGATTTTTGTAATCAAGGGCTTTTTGTGGGTGTGCACATTTCACGACCCTAATCTCGGTGGAGCTCTTTTTGTTACTTGGGAGCGCATAAAACAGAGTGACATCCCTTGGGTTGTCGCCAGACAACAACGGGCTCGGGCAAGACGGTAACCCTTTTAGGTCGTCGTTGTTGTCTCTCTGTCGGTGGAGACTAGAGGATGCTTGGCCATGCACAAGCTAGTTGAGGAACTAGGCATCGCTTGTTATGAAGTCACACTTACGATTGTTATCCGTTGTGTGGCGAAGAGAGCCAAAGTGTGTTGATGGTCCATATAGGGGAGACACTGGTACCGAAATATTCTGTTCTAGATTATTAAGTTGAGATTATGGTCCATATAGGGGAGCCACAATGAATTTGATAGATTATTAAGTATAAACTTTGTGTATATATATAGATATGTCTTAATAGCGTAAGGTCAAAGCAGTATGGCAGTACACACTGGTACCGAAATATTCTGTTCTAGTACCTAAAACTGGAACGTCCATTGGAATGGAATTCAAAAATTCTCCCTCTACTAACTATTTTCATAAACTGAACAGTGCAAACATTTACCTCTTAATGTTTTAATTTTTTTTTATAAGTCCTCTTAATGTTTTAATTCTTGCTAGGTCTACAATTTAGTTCCTTGAAATGCCAAAAAAGAGTTCTTTGAAGAAAGCTACTCAAGTGCCGCAAAATAATGTTGTGGAAGAAGAAAAACCCTCTTCAACTAAGATGAAGAAAAAGGCTCCTAGTGAGATTGATGAAATATTTGCCGGAAAAAAGAGGAAGAAATCTGAACCTGAGAAGTCCGGAAAGCCAAATGAAGAGGCAACGGGAAATTCTAAGATAAAGAAAAAGAATAAGGTTAAAATGTCTGCTGACGGTGGGTTTATGGATCCACCTTCTCGACCTAGAAAGAAGACAAATGATGGACTTGCTATCTACACAGAGGAGGAGTTGAATATCAGTAAGGCAGATGCTGGAGGTACCCCGCTTTGTCCTTTTGATTGTTCTTGTTGTTTTTGAGCCTACATGAAAAATGTTTTGGCTGATGTTACTTCTTTTGGTCCAGTGAAGCTTGAAAATTTTCCTGTAGTCTTGTAATTTTTGTTTTCATTTTCAGTTTTGCTGCCTTTTCTCACCTTCTTCTCTCTTTTTAACATTAATTTCATTTTCATATTGCTTCTAAAGATTTCGAGTCTCTATGGTCTGTGCATTTTTCCACACTTGGCATTCTCTTTACCCTAACTCTTGCATTTTCTTGTACTATGAATGGAACTTGCTGATTACTTCTTTATATCAGCGCCACCCTTTTTTTTTTTTTTTTTTTTACTGTCCCCCACCGCAGTGGTTCCTTTCAACGTCATAAATTTTCCCTTCCTACCTAAACCGTTGGGTATCTAAGGTCCTCTTTAACATCTTGGATGGGGATCCAGTCAATCGAACTGTTTGCAATCTGCTAGAATGATATTGGAACCCATTGGAGACCTGGGTAATTCCTTGTGACGGCAATCTTCACTATTACCTACCCTGAATTAAGGTCTGTGATCCACAAAGCCCGCAGTAAGCAGTATCGCCAAATATGATATTGAAATTGATACAATTATATATATATTTTTTAGAATTTTTGTACAACCATCTGTTAAAAGGTGATACTTTTATAAAAGAAACATCACTTTGCATGACAAACTGGTCTGACCTGACCTATATTGTTCAGGTCTGACCTGACCTATAAACCAGATGAACAGAAACAAATAAACCAGAAGATCCTTTAAATCTGGACTAAATACAGGAAAAGGATCCTTTAAAGATCTAACATTATTTTCAACACAACAGTATTTTCTTTACTCAGCAACATGTATATGTCTTGCACAGCAAAAGAGTTCATACTCAGCAATAGAATTTTTCTTTACTCAATGTCAGAATTAATTTTTTCCTTCGTTTTCTCATTGGCCAAACAATTAAAACCACAACAGGAACCCACTTCATTTTATTTACTCAACGTCAACATTCATTTTTTTCTTCGTTTCCTCATGAGCCAAACAACTAAAATCACAACAGATTCAGAAAAAAACCCACAAAATTCAGAAACTTGAAGACTAATTGAACCAAAAATACCAATAGAACTCTAAATCTTTTCTGTTCTACTTGAGTGACTAAAAAAAAAGAGAGAGAACCGAAACAGAGAGAGAGCTGAGAGACAGAGAGATAACTTTGAAACAAGGCAGTGGAACGGAGGCCTGGAAGCTCGAAGTCGAAGAACGGTGATGGCGACGGCGACATAGAACGGCAACGATGACTAGGGTTTCCGTAGTGGGGAGAAGACTTTTCGCCGTTCGCCGTTCTCCGTTCGCCTTTTGGTTTCGATGGGTTTCAGAAGAGATGACTGAAGAATTTTCAGTTTCGATGGGTTTCAGAAGAGAAGACTGTGAGGACTGAGGAGAAGAGAAGAGAAGACTGAGGAGAAGAGAGGACTTACGGTTTCGACGGGTTCAACGGGTTGATAGTTTAAAACCCATTATTAAACTTTGATTCGATGAACCCGTTTTTATTCGAGTGGACCAAGTCGGTTTTGACGGACTGATCGGGCCCAAGACCTTTTTTGCACAGCCCTAGGGAGGACAACAAAGTGCGGGGATAGTTGAAGTGAACCACGCTTCCCATTCAACAAAGTGAGTGCCAATTGTTTTAAATCCCATTTGGATAAAAATATTTTATCTTATCTCAATTTATTTTATAATTTTTTTAAATTTTCACACAAAATATAATAAACAATTCAATTTTTTCAAATATTAAAAAAATAATAATATTAAAAAAATAATATTCTAATAATATTTTATTCAACTTTCAACTTTTCTCTCAACTCATCTTATCTCAACTCACAATTCAAACGACACTTAGTAAAATTTTAAACCAGATATTTCTCATATGATTGTTCTAACATAATGTACTGTTTAAAAAAAAATTTTAGGTTTGCAACATTAAACACATGTTAACTGCCCAAAAAAAAAAAATATGCGTATTCAAGAACGGTACAAGATTTTCCTCTATATTTTCCTCAATAGGATTAGATCCCTATTCTAAAAAAACAGGAGAATCACCTGCTTAACACAACCAACATCTCTATCTATTAAGATCCAACTGTTAAAATTGTAGTACCTATACATTTTTTTTATCCATTGTAAACAGTTAAAATGCAAAACTTAAATCTTTAGTAATATAATTTTATAAAATATTTCTATTTAAAATGTAATTATAAAAAGAGTAGTGTCTCTATCATTTTTCTTATCTTAATAGCTTAAGATTTTTTTTTTATTATTATTGAATTAGTTCGGATCCCGCTCTCTCTTAGAGTTCTCTGTGCTTTCCTAGAATTCTCTCTGCTTTTCGTAAGTGCAAAACACTCTGCATCTCTTGGTAGATGCTAAGACTTCCATAAAACTCAAACTCTCCTCTCACAAACTTCTCACAAATCTCAACAATGGATATGGAGCAGCTAATACATAAAACTGAGGCCCTCGCCTGGGAAGGTTTAAATCTCACTCCAGAACCATCCAATGGTGATCCTGAGTTACCACTCATAGGAAGAATTGTTGCTACTCGCCCTCTGAACAGAATTTCCCTACATGCCTCTTTCAGAGCTACTTGGAGCTTTCTCAGTAAGTTCCACATTGAAGATCTTGAGGCAAATCTTTTTCTATTTACATTCCAAAATGCTAGGGACAAAAAGAGAATTCTGGATCAAATCCCTTGGAACTTCAAAGGGCATCTCCTCATTCTCAAAAACAGTCCTGCAGAATCTGCATGGAAATAAATTCGGCTCAATACATCACCTTTCCATTTTCAAATCCATGGACTCACCAGAAATCATATAACGGAGGAAAATGTTTCTAAAATAGGGAATGCCCTTGGAACTTATCTAGGAGTGGATGTGGATCCCCTATTTGGTTTAGCTTGTAAGAAATTTGTTAGAATTAAAGTATACATTGACATTACGAAGCCTCTGAAACAAGGACTCTGGGAACCAAGGGATTACAATTTCAACACTTGGGTCTCGTTTAAATACGAGCGCCTATCTGACTTCTGCTATGCTTGTGGTAGGATCGATCACTCCCAAACTTTCTGTAATTTTCTAAATTCCACCCCAGAACAGATGCCTTTTGGGCCTTGGCTACGTGCGAAATCTCCTATTTTTATGACGGTTAATCCTACACGCAGTGCTCAAGCAAGAGTCCCTAGACTCTCTATGGATTATTTTCCAAAAGAAGGGAGAGGCCAAGAAACCACTTACTCAGACACGGAAATGATGGAAAGCAGGGGCTTCGGTTCGTCTGCACTCTTTCTACCAATGTACCCTCCGAATGAAAAAAGGGTAGAACCTCAAATGGAAAAATCATATGGGAAAGGAAAAGCAATTATAGAAGAGGAAAGTCTCTCCGTAAGAGGAAATGATTATGTTAGAGGAGAGTTGGAAACTAATTGGTTTCTTCATCAAGAAAATCCAAAAATTTTCAATTCCCAGAATCAACCGATCAGGGTGAACTCGCCATATGAACTTTTTTCAAGCCCAATCCCACCGATACAATCAGATGCAAGCAGTGGTTCAAGAAGTTCAAGAAATCCAAGAAATGAAACCCTCACCTTTATAGAATCGGACAGGCAGAGGAAAGCAGACCCATTATCGGCATCTCCACCGATTCTTTCAGCCCATGGTAGCGGCGACTCAGTGAGTACCAAACCCACGGTTTGGATGGTGGGGATGAACCCTTCTACTATAGAATACAGTAAAACCTTCATAGAAATTAATGGCCCTCCACCAACTAGAAAATCCACATTTAATCCGAGAGTTAATTTCCCTCCTCCGAATATCTCCCCATCAATCACTCAGGATTCTCAAGCCTCTCAATCAATCGATCCACAACATCACCACATGGACGAACTGGAATCAAAGAGATTCACTCTCCCAGTAACTGAAGATTGGGTTTCTCGTTGGCTTAAGACAAGTGCCGATCTTCTTGTGCAAACTAATAGATCGGATCCTTCGTTGGCTAATACTTTTGACTCACAGAAGGTACAGCAGGCACTCCTTGTCGCAACTGGGCCTGAAGCTCACGTAAAATCTACAAGCACTCAAAGCCCAAGTAAACATCAGTCGGGCACTCACTCGGAAGTTATGATCAGAAGCAGTATTTGGAAATTCGGCCAACCTTTTAATGCTCAAAGCCCGCTGGGTACTAAACCAAAGGATTTAAAATTTGTGCCTTCAATAACTTATCTCCCGGTTAAGCTGAGTGCACCACAAGTCGTCCCATACGACAAGTCTGCTCCAAAGAAGTCAGGGCCTACCACACGTCTTACGGTAAATAATAACACTTCTGCTCAGGATGGTTCCCTAGACCACGACCTTTCTCACTATACTTTAGGAGGCTCCATCACACTCCCTCCACCTTCTGAGTTGGAATCTCCTCTGAAAAGATCGGCTCCTCTAACTATCTAGGAAGCTAACTCATCAAGATCAAAAGTGCAGAAAACTTCTGAGGTAGAAAATTCACAGTTAGGGAACTCTTTGAAAGTCATTGGAGATGAGGAGAAAGAAGCGGCAATTATGTTACTATCTATTAAATCAAAGTCTTCAGGGAAAGCTAAAAAAACAAAGGAAGCTGTAAGATCCAAACCATATAGCAGAACTGCACCAAAGGCATATTTGTCTGGAAAAACCAAGAAAGCTGACGAGGCGGGCTCTACCATGCCTCCGAGCATTCCATGAAGTCTTTGGTATGGAATTGCAGGGGTTTAGCCCGCCCCAAAGCAATCAGAAGTTTAAGGGCTTTTATAAATAAGTTTAACCCGGATATTATCTTTTTGTCGGAAACCTTGGTGTCTAATGATAACACCCCTATTATTGTAAATAGACTAGGTTTCCACCATTTTGTATATGTCCCCACCTCGGGAAAGAAAGGAGGTCATTTGTTATTATGGCGACCAGGTGTGGATATTGAACCGGTCCATACTAATGATAATGCTATTTCTATTTTGGTTTATTCTGATCCTCCAAATAATCCTTGGCTAGTAACTTTTGTCTATGCCCCAGCACAATGGCAACAAAAAGCAAATTTCTGAACTCATATGGACTCAACTCACAACTCCTTTACTGGTCCCTGGCTCTGTATAGGCGATTTCAACGACTTATTAAACCAACAAGACAAGCATGGCGGTAGATCAGTATCCTCCTCCTCCATAGGCGGCCTAAAATGCTTAATGAACTCTCATGGGCTTATCGACATTGGTTTCTCGGGACCCACTTTCACATGGACAAATAATCGGATTGGAAGAGCGATGATAAGAGAACGGCTGGATCGTGGTATAGCAAATGCAAAATGGCGACTTCTCTTCCCAGACGCCACTATCCAACACATTGTTTCCTCAACTTCGGATCATAATCCTCTCATGCTCAATACTATGAAGATAAAGAAGAATTTTTCTCCTTTTAAATTCGAGGAATTCTAGATCCGAGAACCACTCAGCAATGTTATAATTCAAGAAGCATGGCGTCATCAAGTCCATGGGAATCCAGCCTTTATTCTATGCAGTAAAATCAAGGAAACAAAAAAGCTCTCAAACACTGGAATAAAACCCACTTTGGGAAGATTCAGACCAATATCCAGAACCTTGAGGAGGAGCTCAGTAGTCTACAAAGCAACCCATCAAATCCTTGGAGCTTACAGCGAGAGAAATTCCTTTATTCCAAGCTTCAAGAACAACTAAAAAATGAGGAAACTCTCTGGAGACAAAAGTCAAGAATCAACTGGCTCACCACAACAGATCTGAACACAAAGTTTTACCATTTGTCAATGACAATCTGTCGAAGAAGAAACGGAATTGACTCAATCAAACTGAGCCCAGGTAACTGGACAATGGATCAGGATGTTATTGAATCTACTTTCATATATTACTTTAAATCCATTTATACCTCCACAAATCCTACTTTTCCGGAGCACCTCGATAACCTATTTGAAAGACAGATCTCAGAGGATGAAAACCAATCCCTAATAGCTATGCCTTCGGAAACTAAGATTTATGGAGCACTCAAACAAATCCCAAACCATAAAGCTCCAGCTCCATATGGGATGACAGCTCTTTTTTACAAACATTACTGGCATATTATCAAAAGGGATGTGATCGTGACAGTTCAAAATTTTTTTAGAAGTGGGAAACTCCTAAAACAAATAAACCATACCCATATAGCGCTCATTCCAAAAATAGTAAGCCCAGTAGGCCCTCAACACTTCCGACCCATAAGCCTGACCAATGTCATTTATAAAGTCATCACAAAAATCCTTGCAAACAAGCTGAAAAAACCCCTTCCAGCTATAATCTCCCCTTTCCAAACAACCTTTGTTCCTAGTCGTAACATTAAGGAAAATTCCATAATTGCTCATGAGATGTTTCATCATCTAAAGCACCACAAAGGAAAAAAGGGTCAGATGGCTTTAAAGCTAAACATGAAAAAAAACTTTTGATTTCATCGAATGGAACTTCTTATTTGTTGTCATGAGAGTTTTGGGTTTCAACTCCATCTGGATAAATCTCATAAAGGAATGCATCTCGACGGCCTCTTACTCTATTCTCATCAATGGCTCTCCAAAAGGCTTCTTCAGAGCACAAAGGGAACTCCGGCAAGGTAACCCTATCTCACCTTTCCTGTTTATTCTGCAAAGACTAGAAGGCATCAAAATCAATAGGGATAGTCCCCGAATTTCTCACCTCCTTTTTGCAGATGATTTAATTATCTTTGCGAAATCAAAGGAAAAATCAATTCAAGCGGTCAATCATTCGTTAGAGAAATATCAAGCATGGTCAGGCCAACGAATAAATCAAAGCAAATCGTCTATCTTCATTACCCAAAATACCAGTCAAGCAACAAGAAGGAAAATCTCAGAGAATATGCCATACAAAGAGTCAACCTCAAAAATAAAATACTTGGGAATGCTAACAACTTTTGGTCGATCTAGGAAAGAGGACTACAAAGAAATGCTAGAGAAGATAAATAAAAGGCTGGATGGTTGGAAATAAAAAATGCTCTCTCAAGCTGGTAGAACTATGCTCATCAGAATCGTAGCAAGTGCCATCCCCACCTATCAAATGGCAACGCACATGCTTCCAAAATCAATCTGCAAGCAACTAGATGCTAGTTTCAAAAATTTTTGGTGGGGAAAATCAAAAGACCAAAAGCACAAGCTCTGCCTAAAATCATGGAAAACCATTTGCCAACCAAAAAAAGATGGAGGACTGGGATTGCGACTAATGGGAAACATGAATGTAGCTTTGCTATCGAAGACAGGATGGGAAATGAGCCAACCAAATAATGGCATCTGGCACAAACTATTAACCAAGAAATATCTTAAAGCTAGCGCTTTGAACTGGCAACCAAAAAGGTGACTGGCTTGAGTCTCTGGAAAGGCATCCTACAAACTAGATCATTGCTGAAAAAAGGTACATGTTTCAAAATTGCAAATGGTTTATCTGTAAGAGCTTGGCTAGACCCATGGATCCCAACACTGGGAAATTTCAAGCCATTCCCTCTAACCCATACAGCTTATCTCTCGACTACCCTTAAGGTCTCAAACCTTATTATCCAAAATGATAGATCTTGGAATATCCCAATGTTAACTTCTCTCTTCCAACAAGAAAGCATAAATGAGACTTTAAAAATTCCATTACCAAGCTCCTCACAAATTCCGGATTGCCCCATTTGGACCAAAACTCAAAATGGGAAATTCTCAATTAAATTCTCAAAATGGGAAATCCCATGGAGGAAAATATGAAATCTAAAAATCCATGACCGACATAAGCTCCTCCTATGGAAGATACTTTGGGATATTCTACCAACAAGAGAGCGCATTAAAAGATTTATCACAACCATTCCCTCCATAAACTGTCCACTTTGTGATGAAAAAGAAGAGACCCTCATTCACCTTTTCATTGAATGCCCTATAACAAGAATACTTTGGATTCAAAGTAGATGGCCTTTAAATCTCGCTACCCTCTCCATAAACTCAATGAAAGATTGGTTTCAATTCATCCTATACCCTAAGCAAAAGCTCGGTCTTAACACCCAGGAAGAACACCCTTTCAAAGTTTTTGCAGGTCTCATTCTAGACTTCATCTGGCGGCTCCGAAATGAACAAGTCCACAATCACAAGGATCTCTCTCTCCACAACTTATCTCAACAGCTTAATCTCTCTTATCAAGTAAATCTACAGGCTTGGAAAGAAAAGATCAACACTAAAGTGGCAAAAGAATGGGAAACCTCTCACAAACCAATTCTGTATATCCTTTGTTGCAGCAGTTAGAAACTCCTTCTCTTTGGCTTCAGCAGTGAGCAGAAACTCCAAGGGGGAAGTCATTGAAATCTAGACGGAAAAAAATGTCACCACAACCCCAGTGGTTGCAGAAGCACTAGCGGCAAAATTGGCTCTCAGAATGGTGGAACATCTCAACTATCCATCCATCTCTTTAGCTGGAGACTCTCAGTTGGTGATTTCTTCCATCTACAATGAGGAGCAGATCTGGCAAATAGCATCAATCACGGTCGACATTGCAAACTCTTTGAAACTTCCCGTTGGATGGAGCTTTAACAAAATAGATCGATCCCAAAATCGATTAGCGCATTCAGTTGCGCAATGGGCAACTACAAACTCTTTGTTTGGTAACATTCCGTTAGAAGTTATTCCTAGTACTATTTTGTATATTGATAGCGGAAAAGACCCTCCTTAGATGTCTATATTGCTCTTTATTAACATATGCAAGCTTGCTTGGGAAAAAAAAAAAAGCTTAAGAACTTTTTTTATAATTTATAACACAATTTGCAAGGTGTTTTTACTTGAGGATTGTATCCTAATAATGTTAACATGAATATAAACATTCAGCAAAAAAGTGAAAAAAGTGACCATGAATCTAAACTGTAAAATATGCAAGTAAAATATTACTCATCGACCTTTATTTTTTTTTCTAAAAAAAATTATTCAATAAATTTACAACGTTTGCAAAGTGAGTTGAAAATGAAAACATAATGCATTACTGTACTTGCATAATAACATAATGCATTTCTATATTTGAATAAATTCAATTAAGTAAATGATCATCCTTAAAGAGAAATCGCATTATTGTGATACCTCGTATGATAAGATAAAGATAAATGGTGTATAAGATTCAACATTACTTGAGAAGAAAAATTTTTTATTCTTTATAAGGTTCTAATGAGACTCCAATTGTATTATTAATTAATCATTTTAAAATATAGACCATGTAATTTCAATCTTCTATTGAGGCATTAAATACCATTTTTTAAATTGCTCCTTTTTTTTTAATGTTATCTCACTGATATATAAATGTAGGGCTGTTAAAAAAAAGGGCATGACCGATCCGGACCGCAAACCCTACCAGTTTTGAGGTGTAAAAAGGGAACCGGTTATAACCGATACTCGTTTGCTTTTTAACCGGGTAATACCCAATACCCGTTTTTAGCCAAAAACAGCATCCGAAGGGACACACTCTCTCGATCCTCGCAGATCTCACTCTCTCCCAATCCCTCAAAGCCAGTGTTGAATTCAGATCAATTCACGTAATGGTCTTCCCATTTACCCTCGCATGGAGGGTAGCTGCTCTCTCTCCCCAATAGCGGCCTCCTCTTCCTCTTTCACAGCAACCGAACCTCACAGGACTAGCTCATAAAGGCTGATATCGCCCTACCAACCAACTTAATCGTAGGTAAATCTTTGTTTCTTTCACTAGCTCCAATCCTTTTCACCAATCGGACTCTAGTCTATAATTCACAAGTGAGGTCCTTGCTCAATGAGCATTTCTTGTTCGGCTCAACCCATTTTATGCATCTGGGCCTTTTCGTTTTTAATTGATATCTCGAAATTTGATTGTACAAACCTTTTGGATCTGTATATACTAAGATTTCTCGATCTTTTGGTAAGCTTCTTCAGTTTGTTGGGTACTGTAGAGTTCCAAAGATAATGGATATTTATCTATTTAGTCATTTCTTGAGAGTTATGCGATAGCAGCTTTGATGGTGGTAAGGTTGATAATGGGTTTCGAATAATGGAGGTACCGTTGAAAAGAGCATAGAGATATTCAGATTTCATATTTTGAAAGAAAAACCGAGAACTAATGTGGATGAAACTGAGCACCAATGGGTTTTCTTTGATAATGTCAAGATTGATGCCAGGAGGGTTCTTGATGTTCTCGAGCAAGATGGCCCATGGTTTGATACAAAATTGACTCTAGACGAATTGTATATAAGGCTTTCGAGGCTTCTCAGCAAGGGAAGTTCTATTGGGAATTTTGCAAAATGTACATCATATTTGTTCCTGCTTTGATTGCTGTAAACTAAAAAACATAAATAAATATATTAAATAATAATAATAATAATAATAGTAATAAAACGGGTCAGGTCAGAATATCCGTTTTCCATAAGTATTTCTCAGATTGGGTATTCGGTTAACGGCTAAATGGAATAGATCGCTTTCGGGTCGGGTCGGAAATGGCCACTTACAGGTCAGGTCGGAGAACAGCCCTATATAAATGGGTTCGGAGATCCTATTATTGAAGAAACGAGCACTGGAGAATCCAGAGAGGAAAAGATGACTGCTTGACCATGGAAGTGATGGAACCTTAATCTGATCATCATATCTTCAAATTGATCGAGGCTTAAACTTTTACAGGTTTTACAATTTTACCTTCCAACTTAGCAAAGTCTCTCCTCTATTTTTTTTTTTTTTTTGTTTTTTCTTAATGAAACCCCCAGGACCTCTGCATCCACCTTCACTTTGTCCCAACTGTCCGTCCTCTCTTTTCTCCAATCGCTCTATGAGATTCTTTAGAGCCTTCGAGGATGGGAAAGGAATGGACCGCTTCCCCCCTTTCCCGGTCCATTCCTTTCCCCCCATTAATGTCTTAGATTTTGTCATCACAGTCATAGTCATTACATCTTCTTCCCCTTTGCTCAGAAAGATGTTAATGGACGATGCAAAATAGACCCCAGTATTTTGCACTTTAGAACTGACACAAATCTCAGATTTTTCCCATTTTCCTGCCTCAAAGAGGTAAGCAGCATGTGAGGGCAGAACGCCTGGCCTCAAGATCTCCAGTCAGGCTGCAGTAACGTGCAACCTGCAATCAAAGACAAAAAGCAAGCTCAACAAATCTGTAATAGGGAAAACATCCATACAGAGTACTGCAAAACAGACACCATCTTACAACAACAAATTCAAGGTGAAGGTCAAATTATAAACCAATAATGTCAAGTATAAAGCACCTAAGATCTAATTTATGCTTAATAGATACTACTAAGGAAATAGATGAAATTTGTAAAGCTCTTTTTTTCCCTACAATTAAAGAAGCGTGTTAATTAATCTTTACAAAATTGAAAGGCCGTTCTTAAAATTCGTTCAGATGAGTTTTGAAAAATGATATGGGTTTGGCAACAAACCCAACGAAAACGTATCGAACTCATCTAGGAATCTAGACCATGACATTGTTAACAATTTAGCTGCTTTAAATTTGCAGGAAACCACAAAGTAATGGCTCCCTACCATCGTGACAAGTAGCTCTTTCTAGGCACCATGCAAAAGGTGGATTGTTATGAGATTGACTAACAAACACCCGTGTCTGACTGAGTGCCATTAGCTACAAAACTAAACAAAGACCAAATAACTGACCCTTGTGAACCCAAAAACAGCCAACTCGAGTAAACGAAACAAAGCTAGCAAAAACTGAAACATATATATATGTACACACGCTGATGTTTTATATAATGTGACCAGAGTATTGTGTCATGAAACAACGATGAGTTTCAAGGATCTTCCTCCGGTAAAGTTCATTTGGGCTCCAAGCGGCAGACAGGTCACCACCAATGGGTCCCCGCTGTTGACTCGAAAAATGGAGCCCGCCTTAAAATCTCATTCATCTCTCATCGCACATCATCTTTACCATGATCAGATCTCATAATACATCAATTAAACAAACCTTCCGTCATCTTAAAAATGGTCAGCCACATAACAAGGAAACCAAACCAAACAACATTTTTGCAAATCCAAGACATTAACACAACACAGAAAAGTGGCTCAAGAACATATTCGACAGATTTGAGGAAAAGATTTTCAAGCACCTGTTTTGCTACGAGTGTTAGCCAATATCTACTAA
The DNA here is from genome assembly GCF_004785595.1 of Juglans microcarpa x Juglans regia. Lineage (NCBI taxonomy): Eukaryota > Viridiplantae > Streptophyta > Magnoliopsida > Fagales > Juglandaceae > Juglans > Juglans microcarpa x Juglans regia. The sequence goes on along the minus strand of NC_054608.1, from coordinate 4,738,381 downwards.
ACATTGCAATTGTTCTGAACCGTTCCAGCAGAGTATTAAGACGATCATATTGCCCGCAAGGCGTTTGAAGCACGAGAACAAGAAAGAGGAGAGGGTATTCTCGAGCGTATCCTCGAGCGAGGGATGCAGAACAGATGCCTGCTGCGGAAGTGCGGAGGCTAAAATGCACTGATTTATAGTGGTTCTCAGAAACCCTAGTGCAAGGAGAGCGGAATTACTAAAACGGACAGACAGGAGCTCAAGTAATGTTGTTAGTCATATGTAAATGAATCCAGCCCACTACCAAGCCGAAAAGGCTGTTAAATGCGACTGGTCTGGGCCTTTAGTTCAAGAGTTGTGCAAACATGCCGTCTAGGAGTGAAAAACCGGCCTATCGGTTCGGTTTTGAACAAATACCGAAACCGACCGATAGGATTATTTGGTGGGACAAATCTGTTGAAACCGACCGTGTAAGGAGGGGAAAACTGGCCGGTTCAGTTACCGGCCAGTTCATGGTCTGTTTAACGGTTTGGGGCACACTTTTTAGGTCGGTTTGGGCCATTTTAAAACCAAATTCAACATTTTTTGGGGCTCAATTTATTATTCAAGATCATCTACATTTTGAACTTTTTTTGCAGAATTTTTAAAATTAATTTTATATATTCAATTTCTTTTTAATTTTAATGTCATGTATATACTATTAGCAACTAATAACTGCTACATATATAATACTTATACTTTATAGTAGGGGTGATCTCGGTCCGGTCCGGTCCGGTCCGGTCTTGGGTGATATTGTGGACCGGACCGGACCTATTCGGTCTAAGAATTCTCCACCTTGGACCAGACCGAGTCACATATAGGACTGATTCGGTCCGGTCCATTTCGGTCCGGTCCGGTCCAGTCGGTCTGGACATGCCTAAGATGGGTCTTTCAACCCATTTAAATCTGATTTTTTGCCCAATTTCAATTATTTTCGGCCCATTTCAAATTTTGTACATTTTTTAGCTAAAACTACTAAAAAAACTTGATCTTGGAAAATACAATGATAAAAAAAAAACTAATCTATATAAAAAACAAAAAAAAAAAAAAAACCAAAAAAAAAAATAATACAAAAGTTATTACAAATTACAAATTATAATCCAAAACTTAACAACTTAAGTACTTAACAAATAACGGGTAATTTACAGAGCTTTGAAAGACTAAAATATTATAACAAAGTTGAAAGTTCGCATCAATGAAAATTTCTAGTAATCTTCAACTCAGGACTAGCCCATATTTCTGTCTGAAATTAAGACACTACAGTATATCAAGTAGGGCTGTGACAAAAAAAGAAAAAAAAAGTATCACGTAGGGACCAAATGAAGATCAGGACATAATTTCAGAGCCTAGCTTACCAATAATCTTCTCACCTCTTTAGTCTTTAATCATCATTGGGTGTAGGGCCAGTAGGCATTGGATTTGACCCCTCCACAGAATCAGCAAAGTTCGAATCTCCAACAAGTTCTATCCATAAAAATTTAAAACAAAACAAATTAAATATAGTTACATAACATAGAAGATAAAACAAAATAAACCACAAAAGATATCAAAGATAATTTTATTACATACCCATATCCAACTGCTTCTCAAATTCCTCCACTTCATTCGTTAAAGTCCTAAGGCTTATTGGAGTAAATGAAGAACGAAGCCAGTTTTGTGCACATATGAGACCCTCAACACTCATTGGATTTAAACTACTTTGGAAACGGTCAAGTACACGACCCGCAGTGCTAAATGTAGATTCAGAGGCCACAATAGATACCGGTATTGCAAGAACATCGCGTGACCTTTGAAAGTACACGATATCTAACTGAATTCACATTCCACCAAATTAGAAGGTCAAAACTATCATCTTTATCCTCACATCTTTCAGCTAGATATTTATCAACCTCTGACTTACTTTCCAAACTATCTTCTGACTACAACTGTTGCTTAAATTCAGTCATCATTTTTGCCTTTCTACTAGCCACCTTGTCAGCTGAAGGAACTACATATTCATGTTAGGAACTTGTGCGCTGAGAAGAATGCCCTTCTTCATTTTCCATGTATGTCTCATATATGCGGATAAATGCAATTTTCACCTTCCAACTGAAATCAATTTCTTTTGCATGATCATGTGCATACATTTTTCTCAACCCAAAATCAAGATATCGCATCTTGTAGCGAGGATCAAGAAGAACACCAACATAGAGCAACATATTCTGATTTTCCAAGTTCTCTTAATACTTGTCAAACTTTCTCTTCATATTTGTGACCATTAATCCCACCACGAGGTTTCGTTCTTCATACTCAATGTTAATGGCATCTTTAATAATAACCAATTCTGGGAAAAAAACATTACAACTTACATATTCACCTCCCGAGAATTTTAAAGTTGTATCATGAAATAATGCAAAAAACCTCACAAACAACTATACTTTCGCCCAATCGGATGCATTGGGAGGCCCTAACTTCTTTGACTTTCTCATATTCACTACATGGTCTACATTTTCATCATCGACATCGTCGTCATCATCATCTCTACTACTACTAAGGAAGCATGGATCTTCTTCCTCCAACCGATCAAAAGCTCTTTTAAATTTTGAAACCCTCTCCAACATAAGATAGGTGGAGTTCCACCTAGTCGGTACATCTAGGCAAACTTGACTTTTAGATTGAATATCTTCCAACCCCACAAATTTATGAAATGTAATCCACCTTTGAGAGGAGGATTTAACGTACTTCACAACACCCCCACCTTCGTAATAGACTCATCATATTCTTTTAACCCCTCACGAACGATTAAGTTCAAAATGTGGGCACAACATCGAACATGTAAGAATTTATGTTCCAAGATCATCTCTCTCCTATACTTTGTTTTTTTTTTTCAAATAAGAAACAACCTCATTATTAGAACTTGCATTATCAAGTATGAGTGCAAGTAGTTTTGGTCGCCCCCAATCATGCAAACACATCTCTATGCCCTTACCAAGGGTATCACCCTTGTGATTTTCAACCAAACAAAAGGAAAGAATCCTCTTGTGTAACTTCCAGTCATCATCAATAAAATGTGCTGTGAGACACATATAGTTTAGGTTTTGCACGGATGTCCATGTATCCGTGGTGAGAGAAACACGCTGCCCTCGAAGAGCATTTCTCAACTTTTATTTTTCTTTTAAAAATAAATTAAAGCAATTCTTGGCAATTGTCATACGGGATGAAATCTCTACCCACTTAGGGCAAATCACAAGCATAAACTTCATGAAACCCTTCTCTTCAGCATGCCTAAAGGGCAACTCATCAAGAATAATCATATCTGCTAAGGCTTGTCGGCAAGCCTCAACACTAAATGCAATAGGCACAAGTCCCCCACTACCACTACCACTTCCTCCCTCCACCTTCAAACCTAGAGTCGTCTGAAATTTATCCGTCTTCTTAAATGGACATTTCTTATATTGGTACTCAATGTGATACTTCATGTTTTTCGTACCATTGGTCTTCGTATCACATGCATACGAAGCACTACAATAATTACATGCAGCCCTAGGTTTACTTGGATTACCTTTTGAAATTTTTGTAAAGTGATTCCAAACAAAAGACCTAACTCTATCTCTTTGTGACCCACCAACTGATTGATCACTTACATTGGATGGGGGTGAGGGTGGGGGTGGAGGCATGTTTGGTATTGACTCTTTCACATCATTTGTAGAAGACTCCATATATAAAAAGGAGTCAGGACAAACAAGACAAATGGACAAAAGAATTAGAAAATAAATATTAAAATATAGTGTTAAAGCCTTGTAAAAGAAAATAAGTATATTACATTATTATTATATATATGTGTATATATATATATATATATTTACAAGACTTTTTCCACCAAGAAAGGATGTTTTTTTTTTTCCAAATTAGTCCGACTCTCGAATTTTAAGTTTTTGGATTATTCGTGAGTATAGTACTACACCATAAACTATAGAATCATTTACAATATATAATTGCTTATCTAATTTAAACATTTGGACACGAATCCTAGCTAGATTAATTTAAAGGATCCCATAGTTATAAAATTAATTAATAAATTCGTAGATGGAATGAATGACACATTGAAAATTGCAAACTTCCATTGTGCTTCGAATAAAATACAACTAGTTCAAGTCTTCAACCAACAAAAACAGTAACCATGCAACAAAGTCACAAACCCCACTCCAACAAAGTCACAATATCAACCATAAAACAAGTCATAAAACCATATTCAACCAACCATAATGCTAGACATTACTTTTAAAAGTATTGTTGGTTGAAAACAATATTAGTTTGGTGCATGTAAAAGCATGCACACACACACACTCACATTCACAATAACACGTGCACTACCATGTTCAAACAAAAAATTAAGAAATCTCCATGTTCAACGTCAATTACCATGTTCAAACAAAAAATCAACAAATCTCCATCAAAATCAAAAAGTCTCTGTTTTTCTCCGTAACTATACAACCAAAATACACTGGGCCACATCACAATTCCAAAATACATCAGAAACGAGTAGGTTAGTAACCACTAACCACAAACTGAGTCACTGACAATTGGCGATAAAAACCAAAATCAACACTCAAGCAACACATTACATTTACATTATCAAAATTGAAAATAAAAACTAGAGAGAGAGAGAGAGAGAGAGAGAGAGAGAGAGTACCAAGATACGCGACGAAGGGAGGCTTCCGATGGGCTAGAGGAGGGGGGGATGCAACGGAGAGGGGCTAGGGTTTCCCACTTCACAAAATCGCTTTTCGGGAGAGAGGGGGGCGAACTGGGGAAGTGAGGGGGGACCAAAGATCCAAAACTGATGTTGAAACGGCGCCGTTTCAACAAATGGTTTATTAAAAAAAAAAAACTGAGTTGCGTGAAACGACGCCGTTTCATGCAACTCAGTTTCAAAATTCTCCCCCTCCTGGACTTAAACGGCGCCGTTTAGGTCTTGTTTTATACTAAACGACACCGTTTTGGCTTCTTAGGCCTTGGCTTCTTAGTTCTTAGTGTTTATTATTGTTTTATTCTTTTATACTAAATTTGCTTTATAGTATAAAGTTTATAATCTTATTATCTTATATACTAATTACTAGATAAATAAAAATAAATAAATAAAAACTCCACTAGATGTTAATACACATTACAAACAAAACCAAATTATCTTAAGCAAGTAAGTAACAAATAACAACTCTTCTTGGATAAAATTTCATAAATCTTCATTCTTCAAGATTCCAAATAGATTCCCAATGCAGTCTTCGACTCTTCAGTCATCAATAGTTGTGATGAATGATACTCCTAACTCTATATAGAAAAATATCAAATAATCAATATTAATAAATTAAGATAATGAAAAATAAATAAATTAAATTATAAAAATAATGAATATGAAAATTGAATGAGAAAAACACATTACTAGATTTTACTACAAAGCTCTAAACATTATCCATGGAGTCTCGAATATCAATTGGCGTTGACGGATGTCACTACCAATTCTGAGTACAAATAAGTTCGTTAACAGTTCTCGGAGCCAAGGAACTCTGAAAAGGATCAAGTACACGACCTCTCGTACTAAATGCTGACTCTAATGCAATCGTGGAAATAGACATGACTAACACGTCTCGTGCAATCTTTGCAAGTATATGATAGTTAGGCTCATTCACTTTCCACCAATTCTACAAGTCAAAAGATTGGTTGAATGCCTCACAACCATCTGATAAATACCAGTCTATCTCTGTTTTGGTAGCTGTAGATCCAGAGGCAGTCGATGCTAGCAACCACTCATACAAAAATTGTGACTCATGATTGTCTTCAGCATCATTTGGAAGTGCAGATGCCGGAGGGGGAACATGTTCTCTGCTAGTCGAGATAGAACCGAACGTAGCATTGTACTTAGCATACATGTCTGATAATAAATGTCTCACCCTTGACAACAAATCTTCAACCCAATTCTCATCATAAATTTTTTTTCAAGTGGAAAGTAAGAAGTCTCAATTTACTACGTGGATCAAGGACAACTGCAATCAACAACAACAAATTCATCCTATCCAATGAACCTCAATACTTATAAAATTTTATTCTCATGCTTATGGTCATGCTCATCAAACAAGTATTCTCACTCTCACTCAGCCTAACTAACTCTTTTTGGAGCATACAAATCTCCAAAAACCTTGTATTTGCCGTGATATGTAAAGACCCAGAAAATCAACAAGTGACATAATAAAACATCTTCAAAAATTTCACAAAAATTCGCACCAACTCCCACTCGTCAGCTCTAGGAGGCTTAATGTTTTCATCCTTAAAGTAAGAGAGAAAATTGTAGTCCTCACTCTCCATCCGCCTAAAAGCCTTCTCAAATTTCTCAGCAGCCTCCAACATTATGTAAGTTGAATTTCATCGGGTTTGCACATCAAGACACAACATTTTTTTACAATCAATTTTCTCATTTTCTGCACATCTCTTAAACTTGTCTAATCTTACAGGGGAGGAGCGCATATATCTAATCGCATTTCTAACCATTGTAATGGCATCATCACACTCCTTAAGACCCTCATTCATGGCAAGGTTCAGAATATGAGCACAACATCTTATGTGCATATACTTTCCCCCAACATATTCTCTGTAAAAAAATACCTCAAATATGAAATTGCAGTATCATTTGAGCTAGCATTATCAATAGCAACAATAAATATCTTATCAATACCCCAACGAAGGAGGCACAATTCAACATATATTCCAATAGTATCCCCTCGATGATTAGGGATTAAACAAAAATTAATGATTTTTTTTGTAATTTTCAATCACTATCAATGAAATGGGCAGTTACGCACATATAATTAAAATTTTGTACCGATGTCCACGTATCGGTAGTTAATGAAATCCCCATTCCCCTATATTTAAAGAACTTTTTAAGTTTGACATTTTCACATGCAATAGTTTCATACAATCTCTTGCAATCGTCACTCGACATGACACTTTAAATCTAGATTCAAGCAATCAAACCATCTTCTTAAATCTTTGTCTTTCAACAATTCTAAATGGTAATTTATCGAGGATTATCATCTCCGCAAGTGCCAACCTCACAGCCTCCTCACTATATTTGTGGGTTACAAGATTTCTTAACGAACTATCACTCTCTCCAAACGCCTCCGAGGATGCCTTACCTGCCAATGTTATTTGGTATTTATTCAAAGGCCCATGTTTATGAGGATTTTTGGGACATAAAGGTAGATGATTTTGTGTGGTTGAAGTTTTGTTCCTCTTCGAGTGGCAAACGTATATCTTGCTACAATAATTACACTTGGCCTTAGGATTATCTATAGAACAACCCTCAACTTTTGTAAAATGGTCCCAAACAATTGACGGATCATTTCCCTTCCGTTTCTTAAGAAGTGGACAATTACTGCTATTAGGGGCACTTGAGGCCTGGGGTTTTGGTATTTGGGAGTTTGAATCAAGATCAATTGGACTTGAGAAGAATCCATCTAACATGTAAAATAAAGAAAGAACAAAAAAATCAACACAATTGTCAATTACACAGCAGTTAGTTTGCAACGTGGCAAACATCACAAATCTAAGATTCTAATCTATATTTTAGATCGCTCATAAACCTCACAAATTAATTTAAGAATCAAAATAAATTTATAACAAAATTGTCAATCAACACAAGTTAATAATTTGAAATTTCTATTAATTAGATTTGTATCCCCTCTATTGAGTTACTGAGTCTTATAAATTAAAAACCTAATTGTACAAATTATCAAAATTTATCAAAATCAAAAAACTTGTGTTTGAGTCTTATGAACATTTATCAAATTAAAAACCTAATTGTACAAAATCACTAGTCCAAATTCTCATCAACATGGTGTTCAATGTTCATCACCGATTCACCATCCCAAACTAGAAATCCCAATCCCTAACCCTAGACCCAAATACCACAACGGCACAACCACTTATCAAAAAATAAATTACAATAAAATTAGACTCATTAGTCGACAGTCATCACTAAAATTAAAACACAATCTCAGAATCAGAGTATTCAAATTTCAAAATCATACCTAAATAAACGTGGAGTGGTGGAGGCTGCGCCGTTTGCCGGAAGAACGTGGAGCAGTGGAGGCTACATTGCTGCCGTTGGAGAGCTGCGGAAGGTTGAAGCTGGAGAGCTCGGAGCCTGGACGGCGTGGAGTCGTGGACGCTGGAGTGTTTGTGAAGTAGTGTTGAGGGCTCGAATGAGAAGAGAAGAAGATGGGAGAGGATTTGAATAAGCCCTAGTAGAAATGACGTCGTTTGGCTTATGTCAAATGACGCTGTTCTCTTTATTTTTTTCTAAACTAAAGAAGCAGAATGACGCCGTTTTACTTATTTAAGTGAAACGACGTCGTTTAATAATGATATATATATATTAAAAAAAAAGCTACTGACGTCGACCAGTTTATCAGGTTTTGGCTGGTTTAAATCGGGATCGAACCTACCGACGCCGGTTTTGTTAATTTACCATCGATGGCCGACCGGTTCCTTGTTGGTTTCGGCCAGTTCTAAGCTCCGGCGGCCAGTCTGAGTCGGTCCCGATCGGTTGGCAAGTTTTTTGTACAGCACTAGTGCCGTCCAGCTTTGACTCTTGGGTGTGCCCACTAGTACAAAGTTGCTATTTTATTTTTATTTTTTTTATATATCTTTTTAATATATTTAAATATACTAATACACTAAAAACATTTTCTTAATTATTAAGTAAAAATATAATAAATATATGAGCAATAAAAAATGATGGTAAACTCAAGACATATTAGCATTTTCCTTAGCACTATGGGAACAGAACCCAATCCCCACGCCCCCACTTGTTTGGTGAAAATGAAATGTGAAACGTGTACAACTGAGAAAATGGAAGAAAATGTAGTAGGTAAAGAAAGACAGTTGTGGGGTTGTTAGCCCGCTCTTATACACTTGGCTATGCGCAATCCCTCCAATGTCAGTTGTGTAGCTGGTAGGCTTGTTAGAGAAGTTGTGATTCTTGATTATGAGTTTATAACTTTATAGACGTGGATGTTGTTGTACCTTGTAAAATAATATGAATGCAATTTTGTTTTTAAAAATTTTATTTCTACATCTACAAAAGTATTATATAAAATAATCTTATAAATTGATATGATTTTATCTGATTTATTAAATCTATTTTACAAGAAAATTAATTTTACAATCTGACGAACTATATCAAGCCATATCAATTTGTTAGAGTATTTTTATATAATTTGTTTGTAATTAGAGTATTTCCCTATTTAGAAAGATAAGAAAGAAAGACATAATTTAAAATATTCAAAAATATGAATTTTGATATTGATATTTGTATATGAGTAATGTTGATAAAGTAATTATATAAACTCCAAATTAAACTATCTAAAATTTTAAATAAATCATATATTCTGTGATAAAATCATTTATGATATCGGCTATAATTTTATTTTTTTATTAATTTGTGAATACAATATACTTTTTTAGTGTTGTAGTTTGATAATAATCAAGTAATTAATATTAGTCACGATCCCATGGAAAATGTATAAAATTCATAATTATATTTATTTCGAAAAAAAAAATCATAAATAGAAAAACAAAATAAGCTTTAATATTTATTAAATAGAGGAATACTTGGTTTACTAAGAGATTTTATAAAAATAAGTTCATAAGTTAATATGGCCTAGCATAGTACGTTGGATTGTAACGTAGATTTGAAATGATATATGAAAAGTTTTTATTTACAAACCTATGTAGAGGATACACTTTTCACATAATTGGTTTGGCATGATTTGATTTGTAAGATAAATTTAAAAATAAAATCACTTATAAAAGAAATATTATTATTTAAGCAGTATAGATGATATGTCCACTACACTACCTTGTAAATAGAAGAATAAGTCATATTAAATTATGCTAATTTTAAATTAAATTTTTTTTTTAATTTTATAAAATTTCTTTCATGAACTTAGACTACGTTTAGATGTTGAACTAAGTTAAGTTGAATTGATAAAATATTATTAGAATATTATTTTTATTATTATTATTATTTTAAGATTTAAAAAAATTATAATGATAAATTGAGATGAGTTAAAATAATTTTAAGTTCCAAACATACCCTTAGTCTACCTAATAGTTAACTAGGGTGGCTCTACAGCCGAGCGGGAAGGGTAGTTATAGTAGTTTTTTTTTTTCACGTATATTTTTTTAATACTTTTAAATATTTTAAAAAAAATCATAATATTATTAAAAAATATTTTTTTAATCACTAAAAAAAAAAAAAAAGTCGTCCAGGGAGCAGAGGTAGCTACGGAAGAATAGGTTTTTCCAATTAAATATGTATGACTTATTCATGTAGCCAACCTAAGGGGTAGAGCCCAACTTCCACGAAAGACCTAAGCGTCACGCGTACGTTTACCGACTCCATCACAGAGAGAGCGAGCTCGTCCCAAAACACGGTCTGCAGGGAGAGTCGGTGGAGGCTCTTGATGATTCTTCACTCTCCGCTTTTGACTTTTTCAATTCGCATTTATTCTTCCTGCTTCAACCAGCCCTAGAAAAGTTGAGCACTCTTCTTCTTTTTCTTCTTCTTCTCATAACGAGTTCCTTGATTTTCTTTCCTCGAGGATTCGAAGCGTTTCGGGTTTCTAGGGGTTCTTCTTGTTCTTTTTTAAGGAGAGTACCTTTTTGCAATTACGACGCCATGTCCGCGACGTCATGCGCCGGTGTTCTTCCCCGTACGAAGCTCTTCGGCTCGAATCTCTGCAAATCGAGTCATAGAGTTCCAACGTAAGCTTTATACGATCGATTCTTATTTAAGTTCTGTCTGTTTCGAAAATTGTGTTATAGACATTCACGCCCTCCTGAAATCGGACGGTTCGGGATCGAGCACAAAACTTGATTTTTTTGTTTTGATTATAGTATGACATGGAAATGGCTGCTGATTTGATGCTAATATTTGGACACCATTGAGGAAAACCTTCCACTGGTTCTAATGGAATCCATAAGAAACTTCTTTCGTCTCATTTTGTTATTTTACCTTGGTTTGTTAGATGGATGGTTAACGGGTTAATCTGTGTACTGTTGAAATATCAAGATTACTGAGCTACTTTTGGAAACGTTGGAGGAAATTGCCCCTTAGAGATTAGCATTGTTAGAATGAGAAAGAAAGTCGTTAGTATTAGCATTTGCAAGAGCGGAAAAAGAATAGAAAGAAGTACAATCAGCTAAATACCACTATCATCGTAACAATACCACCATTTTTGGGATATGCTTTCTTCTCAAACATCAATGGGCTCTTGGTGTTATGATTTTCTCAGGTGAAGAAATATAAGACCAAACTTTTTTGAAAACTGAAATGATGCAAGAGCAAACTCTTTAGTTTGATTTTTGTAATAATGAAGTTGAGCTGAACATTTTTTATGAAAAATGAACCTGCTCGTTTTTCAGTAGTGCGGCAATCTCAACTTTTCAGCTGTTCATTTCCTTAAAGCTAAGATATTTATAAAGGTTATTATTTGTTGGCAGGTCGTGCTCTTATACCAGATCTCTCAAGTCTGTCTCGTGCCATTTATCCGAGGGATTACGTGATCATAATAAATCTTCCTCTAAAGAAATTGTCGTTTCATCTTCTAGCTCAAGTGATAAAGGAAGTAGCCTGGTTGGCAGATCACATCACTGTGGCCCAATTGATAAGAGAAATACAGTGGGGCAAACATTTTGCTCTGCGGGTGTGAGCACGTACGGTGGAGCTCAGATAGATTCTGATTCGCATGCCATGGAAGAGAAGATTGGGGTGCTACTTCTGAATCTAGGAGGACCAGAGACTCTTGATGATGTTCAACCATTCTTGTTCAATCTATTTGCTGATCCAGTACGTTAATTGCTTATGCTTGCCTAATTGTGCCAGCTTCAAAGGTTGTGGTATTTTGGGCCCTAACAATAGTTTTCTTGCTTCGAATTAGGATATCATTCGTCTCCCAAGGTTATTTCAATTTCTCCGGCAACCATTGGCTAAGCTAATATCTGTGTTTCGGGCTCCCAAAAGCAAGGAAGGCTATGCTGCTATAGGTGGTGGCTCTCCCTTGCGTAAAATAACTGATGAGCAGGTAGAATGCATGTCTTGTTCAAATGCATGTGTTATTCTTGTTGAACGTTGATAATACTTTTAGGTTTGCATACATCTAATTTGAGTAGGTTTATTTATGGTTTGTTATACTTGTTGCAGGCACATGCACTTAAAAGGGCATTGGAAGCCAAGAACATGCCTGTAAATGTCTATGTTGGAATGCGGTATTGGTACCCATTCACCGAGGAAGCAATTCAGCAAGTGAGTTTTATTTCTATAGTTCAAAACTTTTACTTTTGGGTGATGTTAAGACACTGGGAAGTTCATGCAGTCTACTATCTTAGTGATATTGAGAGAGAGAGAGAAAGAGAAGCTTAATAAGTAAAAATGATAACTAAAATAATGAAGATATCTTTAACATTGTTAAAGTTTATCAATTGTGCATCCCATATATCCTCCAATTGGTTGGGTCAAAAGGTTGAACTTTATCTTATTGTCGTTGGCAGATTAAAAAGGACAAAATAACCAGGCTTGTTGTGCTGCCTCTGTATCCCCAGTTCTCCATATCCACAACTGGGTCAAGCATTGGTGTACTCCAGAGAATATTCAGGTGATAATCTTGTCTGTTTGTGACCTGCATCTATAAGCGGGTAATTAGATTTTTATCCCCCTTTATAAATCTGTTTGAAGTCTGACTGTGAGTCCTATATCAGAGAAGATGCATATCTATCAGAGTTGCCTGTTTCTATCATAAATTCTTGGTATCAACGAGAAGGTTACATTAAGTCAATGGCTGACTTGATTGAGAAGGAGTTTAAGAGTTTTTTGAAGCCTGAGGAGGTGGGTTTAGTTCTCACAACCAACTGATTTGACACTACTATTTTAATGTGTCTGGAAACTTTTTTGTCCTTGTCAAATGGTGAATTCTTCCATTGCGGGAACTGTTACTTATTGCTTTGTGGTATTTTAGGTTATGATACTCTTCAGTGCTCATGGAGTACCAGTCAGCTATGTTGAGGATGCCGGAGATCCATACAAGGATCAAATGGAGGAGTGCATCTACTTAATCATGCAGGAGTTGAAAGCCAGAGGAATTAACAATGAACATACTCTTTGTTATCAGGTTGGTCATCTTATGTTTTAGCTTTGAGGTTCTTTACTTGGTTCTTGACACAATCTTGTGTTACTTACCTCCAAGCTAGCTACAAGATCCTTTTTTGCTCGTTACTAGATCAAGGCTATCCTATCTTTAATTTCTTATATCCTTGCCTTTTCCTTTTCTCTAATTCTTTTCCTCCCCCCTCTTGTGCTTTCAAACAGAGCCGAGTTGGCCCTATTCAATGGCTGAAGCCATACACCGATGAAGTTCTTGTTGAGCTTGGCCAGAAAGGTGTGAAGAGTCTCCTAGCTGTTCCAGTGAGGTATATCCTTCATGTTGAAGTAGAATCATATTGCTTGCTATACTTGAAAATGTTACTTTTTCACAATATCTGATGTCTTTTATTTTACTAGTTTATGGAATAAAAAGTGCATTTAGTTTTATAATAGATGTTATTTGGATTCTGGAAGATAATTACCATTTAGCCTGTTTGGGAATTGATTTTGACCAGGAATTCTAGATTGTCTTTGAATATTTACCCTTGTTGGTGCATTTCTTTCATTCCTACCTCTGATAAATATGTTAATCTTCAGGCTACAGAAAAATTTAACTTTTTTTTAATGTCTGTTTATATTCCAGCTTTGTGAGTGAACACATAGAGACTCTTGAAGAGATTGATATGGAGTACAAGCACTTGGCGCTTGAATCTGGGATTGAGAACTGGGGCCGCGTCCCTGCCCTTGGATGCACCTCTACTTTCATCATGGATCTTGCAGATGCTGTAATAGAAGCTCTACCATCAGCAACAGCCATCTCAACCTCAAGGAGCGCCTCCAGAGTTGTTGATCATGACCCAATGCAATATATTATCAAAATGTTCTTTGGTTCCATCTTGGCAGTTTTCTTGTTGCTGTCTCCAAAAATGGTACAGGCATTTAGGAATCACCTCTTTTGAAGTAAGATCAAAAGCCTCGTTACCTTTATATTTTGAAGATGCTGCACTTAACAGAGAGTAAGGTTGAAACAAGGTAACAGAATTTGTATGTGGATTATATGGAGACATTCTCTTTCTCTTTTTTGCTTTTTCAACAAATCTATACAAAGAAGACAATTTTTTGAACTGAAAATTTTGTAAGGAAGCAATCGTTATGATCAGTGATTCTTATTCGTGGAAAGGATGGATTTATCCCCCCGTGCTCTGTCATTGTTATCATTTGATTGTAGAGCACAGCATCAAGGCATCAATATTCTTGCTGGCTGTTTTTGACCTCTCCACGTCAACTTATAATTTATTACTGCATATTTTGGTGGATGATATAGCAGGGCATTGCAATCTGCCACTTGCTTCTGTCCCACAAAATGCCATTGGTTGGAACAGTTCATTCAGCCATGGATGACTTTCAATGAGGCACTTCACTTCAAACCTCACCACGTGAATGTTTGGGTAATAAGATGATACGAGAATTATGTGGATAGTAGTAAAATAGTTTGTGAATAGTAGTAAAATGATTCGAGTTAAGATGATTTATAAAATTAAAAAATTGTTTTGAGTATAATTTTTGTTTTGAATTTGAAAAAAATTGTATTATTTTTTTTGTTTTGTTTGGAACTTTGAAAAAATTGTAATGATTAGATGAAAAAATCAAATTTGAAATTGAAAAATATTTTATATTTAAGTTTATTTTTGAAAAGAAAATAAAGAGAAGCTTTGAGATGAAAAGATCTCATCTCATCTAAGTTTCCATACAATCGCTAAGACAGGCTCCGGTGCGTAATTATAGATATAAGACTTTCTTTGAAGCAAAAAGATTTTTCACTTTCTGGATATCTAAAAGTTTGTAAAAAATAAAAAAAAACAATGTGCTTGTTCCGCCAAGTTTTGGAAAAAAAATAGGATATAGCCGAGCTCATTATTTCCATAAATTGGAGCATGTCCAGTTTCATGATTATGTCAACTCTTTAGAAACCGTAGACATCACTTGATATGAATGAGGAAAACTAGTAACACCAAATCCAAAAAGATCAACTCTATTCTAAAATCTCTACACTCCACACCAGACATAATTTTATTTGAAAGATAAATTTTAAATTTTGAATATTACAAATCAAATTATGCCACGTGGATGGTATGTAGTGTACAAGTCTTAGAATAACATTTTCCAAAAATATCTTAGATCTTATATACAACTAGAACTAACCATGATTCCTCAGTCAAAATTTACCTGATAGGAAAAAAATGTGCATTTGATTGAAGAAAAGTGTCCACACACAACCTGACACTTCCCCAACGCGTTACTGAATCAATCCACAGAATAAATTCTCTTTAAAAGATCATATAGCAGAAGGGTAGAAGAACATTATCCATGATGTAGCTTATAATAGGGTTCATTGGAAGGAAAAACAGAATGGATAGACGAAAACATGA
This sequence comes from Juglans microcarpa x Juglans regia, assembly GCF_004785595.1. Taxonomy (NCBI): domain Eukaryota; kingdom Viridiplantae; phylum Streptophyta; class Magnoliopsida; order Fagales; family Juglandaceae; genus Juglans; species Juglans microcarpa x Juglans regia. The sequence goes on along the minus strand of NC_054608.1, from coordinate 4,722,760 downwards.
TATTGGAAGAGATTATTGATGCTAATGACTTTGTTCGTCTACACAATTGCCATAAATCCCAGAGGATAATATTTTAACATATATGTATGTTATTGTCCCTTGATAGCAATTCAAACATAAAATTAAACGATGAGTAGCTCAATCAAATCAACTTCAAAAGCAGTCTTCCTGATGCAGCATTTAAACATAGTAGCCCGTGAATGTAAATCCTCGACCTACGATCTCACCAGCACAGTACCAGGCAAAGCATTCTAGCCCAAACAAGGCAGCAATGCCAGCATCCTCAACTTTTAGTTCCTGCCTGTTCTTCCATAGATGCTTGACATAATCAAGCTCCTTCCAGAATGCTTCCTGGCGCCCACGAGTACTGTATCACAAACAAGTTAATTAAATCTATTTTACTGAATAAACCAATTTTATTTTTATATAACTGGAACCACCTTAGAAATGTATGGCATGCACCGTCCACAGTATCTCAACATGGAAGCAAATTTTATCTGAACACAACTCATATGAAGCAATATCATACAAAATTTGCAAATACGAAAACACAGACTTTAACAACAGTGTATAACAAATACTAATAAAATGTAGTCCTGCTTCAACAGGGAAGAAGTACCAAAATTCCAAAGTACTTAACAATATGTCGGAAGCAGCAAAATTTAGGATTGTCAAAGTGAATACAACTGGAAATTGTTATAAAAGTTATAGTTTTATAGGTGATGCAATCAACCATTTTAGAGGATAAGAGAAGTCTTGTCACTATACGTTAGTAGCGATAAACCATCATCGAAGAGAGTCGGAGTGATCAAGATGACTACACATCACATTCAGACTATCAGTTAATGATAGTCATCTATGCATTCCAAACTAAGAAGAGAAGAATAATGATTTCTATCTAAGATAATTCAAAATATATTTGCAAACACATATTTTGTTTTTCTTTTTTCTAATTTACAAAGAAAAAAACACAATAACAGCCACATCAGTGGAAAGAACAATGCAACAGAATAACGGCTTTCACATATACAGTTTCATGCTCTACGTCCACCTGCTAAAGATGACTGCTGATTTAAAGAATAGGTCTCATTAGCCATTACTTTCTTCTTTACTGTTATTCTCCTCAATGCAGTAATACATCATATCACGCTTAAAACAACCACACAAGTTTTGGTCCGGCCCTGCAAGGGACATTTGTAGCACCCCATATTTACTTTCTGACCAGACAATTCTCATCCATCAACAAGAAAGGGAATAGTCACTTGGTGTTTTCTCACCTTAGCTGACCTGATATCCCACTGGGGGAGGGGGAAAGGGTGGGAACTTATGTTTTAGGGTCTCAAAAGGGCATGAAAATGCACAAGAAGTATCATATTTTGTTTAAAGCCCTAGTTCGTGGCAATTGATGAAGCTTGAAAGTCACAGTGGCTAAGTTGTACTCACTAGAAAATATTCAAGCCAGCCTTCGGCAGATGCATTTTGTCAAGGAACCTATTTATCTTATTAAGTATCAACGGATATAATGGGGTCCAACCGTGCTCCATGCTTTTAAAACTAACATGACCCAGCGATAGTTTCACTCCACACTAAGTGAAACAAGCTTTACTCATAATTTTTTTTTTGATAAGTTGAAACAAGCTTTCCTCATAAATCAACCAAAGGGAAAACGAAAAAAGAAAATTGGGTGGATATTATCGCCACTCTTAACTTGTGGACTCAATTACTCCTAGGGAAATTTCTTATATATCAACAAAGACAAATATATGCACAATGCGCAATGAAGATCAGACAATGACTGTCTAAAATTAAATATGCCCACTGAGATACCATGGAAGTATATAAAAAATATTTTTTTTCCAATGGGCCAAACCGTCATTACAGCTTGATTGGGATTGGAAGGACACGCCCATATGACATATTTAGAATATGTTTTGATCAGACTATAAGAGAAATTGTTGGTTTTAACAAGGTAAGCAAATTCCATATACATAAGAACCAACAAGAATCTGCACATTTGGATTGATTAAATTCTAGAGCAAGGGAATCAAGTTCAGGCAGGAAACCAGTCAATCTTGCATAAATATTCCAAACCAGTCGCAGATATTATAAAACATTATAAATGGATGAGCTACATATTACACACATAACATTATGAATTTTCACAAGAAAGTCCATGTTGAAAGTATCAAAGTATGATATCCCAAGCCACACCATTACTAAATAACAAATGGAACCAATTCATTGATAAAATGGACCTGAGAATTCATGCTTCAAGAACCAAATTGACACATAAAATCGTTAGGGAAAGCTAGAATGAATTGCAAATCGTGGCTGACCTGGCAAGGCGAGTATAGAACAATTGTTTTGACAAAAGATTGCATTTCTCGACGGTGGGCGGCTCTTGAATGTACTGCTTGTTTTGCTCCAATAACTGCCTGTAGTAGGCACATCCATGCTTGGCCACAAACTGTGAAGCCTGAGCAGCCTTGGATTGCAATTGAACCAGCTTGGACGCCATCAACTCTCCAAGCTAAAAACTACTATGCAAAACAATACATTTAGGCATCCGTCAGAATATATCTCCCAACATAATGGCCAAGAATTTATTCTCTCATCAATCAAAAATGTATTCACAATTCACTTATTTCTTCAGTGCGTCAGCTTTTTTGAAGCTAATACTGAAAGGAAATTCCCCAAGTCTTTACCATAAGTTCAGGGGACCATAATGATGATAATGTACAAAGCCTTGCTACTTTAAAAATGGTAAGAAGCCTTACAAGAGAATATTATCCCAAGAAATAAGCAAATCAGCTCTGGCTCAAATGGCATGTCCTCCCTTGACCCAAAATTCACTGGTTGATTTTGTAATAAATATAACAATTTCCAAAAAATGATTATTTTCTATGTAGGCATACAGAAGTATATTTGGTTTTCAAACAATTACAATAAGAACCCCCTGAACCGCAAAGGTGGACCTAGCTGATTCATCAAACAGAATAAATTGTATTACGAATGAGGCATCCAATTTTACATTTTTTATATGGTCGTTCAAATAAAAAGTGCTTCTACACTCTGTAATCACGATATCACTACGTGCTTTTTTCTTGATATCCCTATAACAATTACGGGATGAAAAATAAAAGGAAAAAAATTGCAGTCACTACAAGCCGTTCCGATAATGAAATCGAACTAAGAAATATCACCCAGCAGGAAATGGACAGGAATCCAGAATTCATACCAATAACCCGTTAGGTGTTTGGGTATAACAATATATTATAGTGAATGAAATCAAAATTGATTTTGCGACATCATGGACTCCAATGCAACCCTATATATGAATCGGCGTTGTGTGTGTGTGTGTGTGTGTGTGTGTGTGTGTGATTCAAGCTTCAAGAATCCTAGATTTCAGAAAAACGGCAGCAAAAAACAAAGAAAAATCAACTAACGAAGCAAGAAAGAACGTTTTAATCAAAAGTTTTCAGATCGTATATATAAGCTTATGTACCTTACAACTTTCTTGGTCTTCACACAGAGAGAGAGAGAGAGAGAGATGGAGAGAAGGGTTTTATGCTTCACTCGCTGAGAGCAGAAGCTTGGGTTGGGTTGGTTCTCTCCGGTGAAGTTCATCCATTGCTTCCCTGGTTACCACTAAAATTCTGCCACGTCTATCTTAAGCCTCATTTGTTTTTATAATTTTTCTCAACTCATCTCATTTAATCATTATAAATTTCTATACAAAATAAAATAAACAATTCAACTTTTTCAAATTTTAAAATAAAAATAATATTAAAAAAATATATTTTAATAATATTTTATTTAATTTTTAATTTTAATTTTAATTTTAATTATGAAAACAAACTAGGCATGAGTCTTCTTTATAACTTAATTGATAAAGCATATAACTTATTGATATGATTATAATGGCAATTCAATAATATTTATTTATTTTTACCTAATTTAGAATTTAGAAAAGTAAAATTCATCAACTTTATATGGTAACAGATCATATCAATTAATTCCCAATAAAATAAATCTATTTAACTAGATCAAACGACTTTTACATTGTAAATAATAATTATTTAATTATGTCTGAGTGGGAAATGGATAGTATTTATTTAATAAAAAATAAACTTGCTGAATGGCCAGCCTATTTGATAAGGAGAAGTCTCAATTTTGACCGCTGCTGATTTTATTAAAGTAAATTTATAAATTAACTTAATTTTATATAATACATTAAATAAAAATAACTTAAAAAATTTAATTAAATCTATTTATAAATTTAATTTTGTAAAAACCCTTTTTTCAACTAAAAAGATAAATCTGGATTGTGAAATAACACCGAACTCAATCAAATGATGAGAATCTTGAGATGGCGAGGACTTTATTTTAACAAAACGAAACATTACTGAGGATTCATAGATCCATGGGCTAATTAATGGCGCCAGAGCTCCAATTGAAACTCAGATTCCCATATGTTCCAACTTTGTATAGAGATTTATCATCTTATCTGTTTCAACCAAAAGGCAAAGGTTGTATTACAAATGGAGTGCGCATTCATCAATCTCCACGTTATAAAAATATTACAAATGGAGAAATCAATCACAGTATTTAAATCCGTAGGTTGTATGTATCTCTCCCATAATTGTTCTTGTATTAGGTGTTTGGGTAAGAAATTGAGACGAGCCCCATTTAGGTTAGGAGTGTGCAACTGAGCTGGATTTATTTTCCAATTTGATCCGAAATCCAAAAATTTGGGTGAATTCGGATGGTTATCCGCCCGGATTGAACCCGGCAGGATAAGATGAACCCAGCTCCGGTATAAATCCGATTAAAGATCTAGTTATATAACTAATTATCCGTAATCGCGTCTTGTTTTAAAAAAATAATAATAATAAAAATAATTTTTTCAAATCTCAAAATAAAAATAATATTATAATATTATAATATTTTTATTAAACATTTTATCTCTCATCTCTCAAAACTTCATAAAACATATTAACTCGAATCATTTATTATTATTCATAAATTATTTCACTACTATTAACAAATCATCTAATTTCATTTTACTATCCAAACCAAGTAATTTCATCTCAACATCTAAAACCAAGAGAAATGTTTAAATAAAAATTCACGGCGCAACATAAATTTAGTGCAAAATTTACGTTGTCCCATAATTTTTTTGTGAACGTAAGAGACTTTCGTTAACACATCTTTAAAGCTAAATTCATTAAAACCCCCGACACCATCGAGACTCACTAAAGCCCTATATGATTGTTTGGAACTTTAAAAAATGAATAAAAGGAAAATCAAACACTAATGTTTTATTTTTTGGAGTAAATTAAATCAAAACGCTAATATTACTTATTATCGTAAATATGTAGCTTTTAGTTTAAAGATCATATTTGAAATGTGGTCATATTAATATGATTAAAAATATTTTATTTTAAAACATAGATCATGAGAACAGGGCTCGGTATTGGTTTCACCGAAGTCCACTGACAGCACTATCATACTAAGTAAACTGAAACAGTCACTTTAAATAAGTTTATATTAGAGGCAGAACATTGAGGGTTACATCTTGATATTATTGTAATGTATTATTATTTATTTTGTTCTTTGCAAATTGATATTTTGCATTATGATGTAAACAACAATGTAATATGTAGTATGCATGTCTTGTGTGTGTTGATGTATTATTATTTATTTTGTATAAAAAGAAAATAAAAAAACATAAAGGCCTATAAAAAAGGCCTTTTGAATTGTTAAAAAGATTTTTTAAAAAACAAACTTTTAAAAAGTGTTCACAGTAATTTTTTTTTAAAATTTGGGTATTAAACATGATATCTGAATTTTTAAAAAAGAATACTATTAAAACTTTTTTAAAAGTTTGAAAAATCTACTTTTGTAAAAAGATAAAAAAGCAAAAAAAAAAAAAAAGTAATAAATCTGGATATCCGGGTTTACATCAGGTTATTGCCCGAATTTTTTTCGGGCTTCTCAGGGCGGATAATTTAAAACCCAAATACAGATCCGGTAATGGCCAGATATCCGGATTTGGTTCTACAACCCTAATTTAGGCTACACTGCCTCGTGTAACTAGCACCAATTACGACCAAACCAAGTAAACCTCAACATTCAGAATGGCAGTACCAAAAACAAAAGCTGGATGTACTTCGGAAAACGGCATTGAGAAGTATATGACCAGAAATAAAAGCTGAAAGATTATTATACTAGCAGAGTTATAATATTAAAGAACCAGTCGACATCAAAGCACAGGAAAAGAAACCACAGGAATACAAATTCCTTACCTTAGATCAATCGCTTCGGCGATACAAACCTAACTAGACCTAACCACAGGAATATAAAAACCATTCATCAAAGCATCAAAATGACCCCAACTCACCAGATATCATCAGCTCTGGGGTGATGTCTTGGCGGATACACTCTGCTGAGAAGTCTGAGCAGCAGGTGTTGCATCATAAGTCCCCCGATTGTTCCCACCTGTATTACCATCAGCAGAATAGACTGGGGGCTGTGAGTAGGCAGTACCATAGTTGTACGGTGGTGGTGCCTGTCCATAACCTGGCTGACTGACAGGCGGCGCACCATAAGTTGGAGGTCCATAACCTGGCTGACCAGCTGCAGCACCATAATTGGATGGTGGGCGTTGCAGACCAGTCTCTAGTTGGGCATAACTAGACGGTGGTGCTTGAGAATGGGGATATCCTTGCTGCACTGGGGCAGGCTGGCCATAGCCTCCAGGAGTGCTTGGTGACTGACTAGCCTGTCCATAAACTGGGGGATTGGCAAGAGGTTTCTGAGACTGAGGTGGTCCATAGCCAGGCCCATATCCAGACTGAGCCGGAGCTTGATTTCCATAGCCAGTTTGGGAAGTTGGGGGCATTCCATAACCTTGCTGAGTTGTTCCTTGAGGTGGATAACTTGCAGCACTTGGGCTAGGCAGTTGAGCACTAGTGTATGCTTGCTGCCCTACGGAAGCAGGCTGGACAGGTGGAGCCTGAGCTGATTCCCCTTGGGACCCATAAGAGGGAGTGTGCCCATCTTGTGTTGGGTTGGTCACATTCCCGTAGCCAGATGCAGAAGGATAACCTTGCTGTTGATCATATGGTGGTGGCTGACCATATCCAGATTGTTGTGGTGCATGATACCCACCATAGCCATCCTGAGGATAACCTTGTCCCTGTTGATTATAACTCGGAGGCTGTGGCTGAGTGTAATTGTAACCAGAATTATCAGCTGGAGCTGCAGGACCACCAGGGGTTTGCGGTTGCTGTGAAGCCGGCTGTTGACTGTAATAATCATAACCACTACCCTGAGAGGTCTGCTGAGATGATGCGACAGCTGACTGGTCCCAATTGGAGGGGTATCCACCAGATGCAGGTTGGGGAGGGTAGCCTGGATAAGAAGGCTGAGACATGTTATACTGGGGAGATGGGCCCGGATATGCTCCAGGCTGCACATAGCCATAACCTGATTGTTGCATGGGAGGTGCCCCAGGTGTGCCCAAGCCGTAGGAGGTCGTGCTTGGTAACCTTGTTGAGAATATCCACCAGACATTGCTGGATTTCTGGCACGATTCTGCACAAAATTGTTTCCGCAGATAATGATGGTAAACTCTTTTGCAATGCTAGGAACATCTACCAATACATAAACCCACAGGATGCACACACACATATATATTCAAATAAACATAAAATGGGGAAAATATCCAAAAATCCTACACAGAACAGCCTCTATAGCAAATTTTACCACACAAACATTATCATATTTCAGAGAATACTAGAAAGGGGGGATAAATGCCTACATACCGTACTGGTTGAGGAGATATTGAGTTACTCCAGCAGAAGCCCAACCTCTCCCTATTGAAGTGAAAGGGTACCAAAAGGACCACAATACTATACAAACTTTTACATAAAACAAACAGAGACATACAAGCCCTATCGCTATGAAGAGGAAACAAGTTTATGCTGAAGTGCAAACCAGAAAGCATCTTTCCATACAATCCATTAAAGCATTGTAATTGCTAAACACAAGCATCAGAATAAGAATAAAGGTAACCTAGAATATCAACATTTTGAGCCAAGTAGACATTGATCAAGTAAATGATATCTCCTTAAAAGAAATTGCCAGGTTTTGGTAGACACACATTCGACACCTGTCACTTTAAACTAGAAACACTCTAAAATATACCATGAGCATGCTTGCTCATAAAAAACTGAGAAAAAGTTTTTAGGTGCATTTTGTGTTTTTGTACGAGTGGTGTTCTTTAAGAAGATGTTTAGGAAGTACAAAATTATTAAGATGTGCTTTTTGTGCTTGTGAAAGTGGTGGGATTTCAACTTTTAATTTTGTAAAAGTGGCTATGATTTTTTACAATATTTGAGGAAGTAGAAAACGAAAAAAGCTTTTACTGAGTCTATATGCATTACATATATTTTGGTAGGTACTGGCATAGTCTATATTAGAAAGAACAATTTTTTTTTAATCAGTAAAACAAGGATTTATTGAAGATATAAATAGGCATAGCCCAAGTACATGGCAGATATACAAGAGCAACACCTAAGCAAAGTGTCCAACAATATGAGAGAACAAAATATCTCATGAACAATGTTAAAGATTACTTTTTATTCAAACTAGTGACCAAAATCAGGATTATGTAAGATCTCAGTTCAGTTTTATATTGAGAGGAGTACTAGATAAACAAGACAAAGACATGAGAAGTAAACATAGGACAGAATAAATAAAACTTCTATATAGCATTACAATAAGGTGAACTGGATATTCTAATTGTTGTAACCACCGAGCAATGCACCAAGAACAACATTAGAAGGAACTTTCTCATAATAGACACTAATGGCAATAATCCTTAAGGTTCCTCATCCAATGACAAATAATCCAGTCCAATGGCCCTGTGTTTCCATCAACAGAGACTCACAGCTTCTCTCCACAATATATTACTAATATCAGAAATTAGGATTTAGAACCATACCAGAGTGATGCTGGGGGAACACCAACACAAAGAATTCCATGTTGGTGTCACCACTGGTCCAACAGACACTAACCCTACAATAGTTCCCAATAATAAAATCAGTCATAGGTACAGAATCAATAAGCACATTTGACGGTTGAACAAGCTATAATCCCAATCATTGTTCACTTGGACATAGAGCTCAGAAGGATTGTAGACTTGGACCAATATAAATCAATGGAATTAAGGAATTTTCATGATACCTTAATAACCTAAATAAAAAGTATGAACGAAAGGCCTGCCTCAGAAACTAAATATCCAGTAAATCTTCATAGCACTATATGACGATAACAAGCACTCTTAAGAGACCTTAATAACCTAAACATAAAAGCATGGCCGAAAGGCCTGCCTTAGGCAGAAACCAATTATCCAATACATCTGCACATCACTTAGAAATGACAATTATAAGAACTTATAATAGACTAGCAGTTCAAAGGGCATTCTGAGGATGTATTTCTTCAGCCAGGCACCCGTATATTGATTTGTTGAAATCAGCTCACCGTTATAACCTCAATCTATCCCTCAAACACATATATCCACCATCCAACAAAATCAACACTTACATAAAAATCTAACTACAGCATATGATAAATTTAGCTGGTAGACAAGAAAAAACACGCTGCAAGTTCATAGTCTATATAAGTTCAGAAATCGATCTATAAGATCCATCTGCATATTGACCATTGCAAATTATTGTGCTACATAGGTCCTAAATAAAAAACTAGAAACGCTACGAAATTGAAGAAATATGTCAAGAAGTTAGTATTGCAGATGCTCACTCATCTTCCAGATAATTTTAACACAATTGAGGTCTCCATGCATGCCAACAAGAACAGCAGCACCAGCAACATTTTGGATTTAAAGTCCAATAAAGTAAAGAATGGCAATTGATAAAAAATAAACATATCCAATCCTTTCGAAATTAACCATATGCCCACCAAAAGGGAATCCAGAAGTCTTGATGATATCCAGCACAATAGATGGAGTTAGATTAACAAATAGGACGAGAAGAAAAAATGTAAAAATCACCAATTTCTTTCTTTGATAAAAAAAAAAAAAAGAGTGAGAGGGAGGAACATAAACAGTATTTTGGTATAACAAATGGAGATTAATTGATAGAGTACTACATAGCTAATAACAAATAACATCACAATCCTTTCTTCAACATAAACACAAGTAGCTTTCGCAAGAATTCCAGAACTATCAGACAATAAAAATGCAGGACCCATCCAAAAGTCAGAGATTATATGTTAGAGAAGGAACATCTACAAATGATATTTTCAGGAAATGATAGGAATGCTAAAAAATGGAGAAGCTATTAACAGAGAGAAGAGTGCAGCTGAAACTTGACCATAAGATTCTCAAGAATATGATCGAGGGGTTGCACATTACATATGTGTGCATGCACAAAGAGAGGATATGAAAAATATGAAAAATGAAGAGCCGAAGGGAGTTATGTCCCGCACTATATCAAAATAAACAGAAAACGTCTCACCGTCTAAAAACATTTGCAGTAACAGTACAACATATGAAGATCCCAACTTCAAAGTAATCGATAATAAAAGGTTGCAATAAAAAAAACTTATAAAAGAAATTGCAAAAAAATGATTCCAAGGGCCTGAAATTGTTGCTGCAGAAACAAATTACTAAACAGTGTACTCTCATCCAAGCAACACAGTAATAATTATCAAACCAAAGTAACAAATTTTTTTAAAAAATAATAATACATCCAATTACACAATCAAGAAGGCAAAATTCCTTTTTTTTTCTTCAAGAAGCTACATAAGATCCATACAATTATTACACCTGCGAAAATTGCTGCAATAGATTTCGTTTTCTCATAAAAATAATTTAATGTCCGAAGAAAACTTTTACTAACCATATAAGAAGTAAACAGTCTCTAGCCGTGGTCAAATATGCAATCTAACATTAACCAACATACCTCACTAATGACTTCATTGACCAACTGTTTAGCAGACTCAATTTGTTCATTGGTCCCATCAATCTGTAGTGTCCTTTCTGTCGATGGATCACCAGGGGGAAGATGCAAAGGTATCACCTGGAATAAATTAGGAATACAATCAGAAAACATCGAATCCACAAATAAAATAAGATCAAGTATAGGTAGTACATAAAATTTGGACACAAACCTGAATACGAGCTCCAGTCCTGGCTTGCATATTTTTAATTGTTTCTCCTCCTTTACCAATTACTAAACCAACCTGAAACAAGGAACGAATCGCTTACCATCCTTAATGAAACCGATAAAGTACGCTGACAAATAAAAATCTTCCTCATTACCTTGTTATTTGGAACTTTCATCACAAATGTATCAGAGCCCGTTTGTCCAGTAAATCTTCGAGAAACTACGCCAGAACCGCCTGCTTCAGCCTGGCCCAAACATTTGGCAGAGGGAGAGATAGTAAACACTTACAAGAACATTGGAAATGAGATCTGAAAAAGCACTCCCACATACCACCATAAAGGGGGCCATGCAAAATTTGGGGTAGGCATGCAGCTGTTTAGCATTTAAAGAAATAAATGCACAAAAAAACAGACGGGGTAAATTTAGTACCACCTCTCCAAGAACTTCGTTTATCAGCTGCTCAGCCTTTATAATCTGTTCTTGAGTACCCATGAGCTCCACCATCCTAGTCAGAGAATTGGGGTCCGCATCCAGATCTCGAGTGACTTGGATCTTTGCTCCAGACTGAAGCTGAAGATATTTGATTGTCTCTCCTCCTTTCCCAATAATAACACCAACTCTACCATTCGGAATATCGATCTTTTTGCTCGAGCTCAAACCCTGGAAGCCATATGGAATGGGTGCTGAAGGAGCCGAGTGCAGAGTATGAGGTTTCACATCTGTAAAATGATAGCCAGTAGAGTCTTGCATTAGATCAAATACTTGCACATCATGCAAACAAAACCCATAGAATATGTTGATATAATATCATAACTAAACCAAAAAATAATCTAAATTAGAGCTAAAAAATAAAATCAATCCATCTACCACCAAAACCAAGTCAAACGCTAAAAAGCTGCAAAAAGACGTCCCAGAAAGCACAACACCAAAAGCCTAGAAACAAGCAACAAAGTTGATACAGACAAAGAAATGAACTAGACCAGAGGGAGCGGAGCTAAATCCAGAATCGTTGGAATCGAAGCCAGAAGCGCCATTCTCAATCTTAGGGCGCTTGGCGTCAAGAGCACCAGCGCCAGCGGCGGCACCAGAGTTGTTAAAGAGCCTAGCAGCGACCTCCTGAGCACGCTGCTTGGCAAGAGTTAACCCGTCTACGGGCGGCGGTACGCTGTTGTACGAGGCCGGTGGAGCGTGGCCCGAGTCGGGTGACTGAGGCACGATCGGGGCGGAGAAGCCAGTGGGCCGGCGAGCACCAGTAGATGGCACCGTTGGGTCCTCGTACTTGCGCTTGTTGGTGGTTGTGTCACTGCCGGACGAGTACTGAGCTTCGTCGGCCATTGCAACCGAGAGACAGAGATGAGAGAAACCCTAGGGGCAAAGAGAGAGACTGCGTTAGACGCGAGATAAGAACACGGGTGGTATATATTATATATATATATATATATATATATATATATATATATTTATATTTATATGTTTTAGCGGCCAAGCAAATTCATAAAATTAAACTAAGATAATGATTTGATGTGATATATAAAATTATAAAATTATTATTATTAAAATATAAATCTAATATAACTCTGAATAAATTTATTAATTTATTTTTATAAAATATTTTTGTAATTGTAGCATTACTTATATATATAAGAATAAGAAAAATGTTAAGTATACATACAAATCTTATGCAATAAAATTTAGACTCTAACGTAGCTTATTATATTATGTTATATTTATTTTATAATAAAAAGAGTTGTATAGTGCTATGTGATGGAGTCAAACAGTACATTAGACTGGACTCATCCTTGAAATTTGGACACTTGATGAAGGTAGAGCGGTGGTGGGAGTCTTCCTGGTCAACTCAACCATAAATGAGTTCTGGGGCGATACGCCTTCTAGGAGGGCGACAAGAGTGATCTTCTTATCTTGATCATCGGTAGTCATGCGCTTCTTGTTGAATCTGGCCAAGTGGGCCTTCAAGCTCTCGTCCTCTTGTTGATTAATGGTCAAGAGGTAAGCCAATGGACGTCTTCTCCTTATGATGGCCATAAACTGTGTGATAAAGAGGTGATCTAGGTCTTCAAAGCTGTAGATTGAGTTTGGTGCCAGAGACGCGAACCACTCTCGCACTGCATCTTTCAGGGTCAACGGGAAGGCCTTGCATGCAATCTCTTTGGAGAATCTGTGTAGAGTCATATGAGCCTTAAAGGTGTCTAGATGCTTCAAAGGATCATTGGTTCCGTCATACAGATCTATTTGAGGAACCCTAAACTTTGGTGGTAGTGGCATGACCATCAATTCTATTGTGTAAGGTAGATTCGTGCTGTGAGCATCTGATCTACCGAGGATGAGTCTCACACCTTCTTGGCCATCTCCTCATCACTTGTGTGGTCAGGGTGTTTATCAACTGCTTCATTTATGCAAAACTGGCTTCCATGTCTTCCGATAAAGCTTCGAGTCCTCGAGTTGTCTAAGAATGGGTTGTCGTTGGCGTACAAAGGACACGTTAGACTTATAGGAAAGATCTCACAAATGGCGCCATTGTTAATGTCATGTTTCGTATGCTTGGACAAGGTCCTAGCAACTTGAGTCGGGGTCTTCACCAGTGAAGACAACAGAGAAAATGGGGTCGGGGTGGTTCGGGAAACCTTCAATACCTAAGTTAGTCTTTTCATGTGTACAGTAAGGGCTAGAGCATCATCGAAATCAGAGAGAGTTTTGGGGCTTGGCCCGGAACGGGCCCCGGTATTTTGCATAGGCCCAACTCGTGGGTTCGAGGGGAATTTCCCCCTTCTGAGTAGTATCAAAATTTTTAGAATTTTACCAATTCTTCATCTTTTTGCTTTATAAATCATAATTTTTGTCAAAGAGCTTTGAACTGAAACACTACTCCAATGCACATTGCTTGAGCTAGCCATATTTTGTCCTTAAAGACTATTTTTCTCTCCAAGTTAATTCTATTGTCCAGATATCTCAAACACATATAACATGTAACGTCACAAGGGAAAGACCGAACTACATCTAGGCGTATGCTTTAAAAAGACTAATCAATTATAATTAAAACTCTATTAAAATTATTATAAAAAAAAATAAGAACTTCTTCCTCTCGAATAATGTGAGGTCGTACACCACTTACACTCATGAGTCAAAATAAATATCGTATAACATATGAAATAAATGGAAATAAGCAGTCACAAAAAGAATTGTTGATGTAGAAATTATGTAGAGAAAACCGAGTAATAAGTCAGAGTTTAAGGCTATGTTTGGGTAGTGAGGTGATTTCAGATGATCTGTAAATAATAGTATAAAAGTGTTGAAAAAATAATGATAAAATATTAAATAGTAATGAATAGTAATAAAAAGTAGTGAAAAATAATGATAAAATATTAAATAGTAATACTCTACTACCCAAACATAGCCTAAAACTTTATAATATTTTTTTAACAATACTAGATATAGTTATGGGTTGTGCAAGTGCCGCACACTCATTTCGAAAAAGAGTAGGATCCACCATATTAATTCTTTTTATATAGGTCTCATATTTATTCACTTTTAGTTAAAAGGAATGCACGAAGTTTGTACACTTATGAAATATCATTTCTCTCTCTCTGTTGATCTTCAATAAATATATTTTTCAATCGTCTTAATTTTGCAGGGATGAGCCAACAGTTATTGAAAATATCATAGGAGAGATACTTGCTAAATTAAATTCTACATTCTTGACTATTTCCAAGAAGCTTGTTGGGATACACTCTCGTTTAGAGAAATTGATGAATTTATATTTAAATAATAGGCCGGATGATGTTTGCTTTCTAGGTATCTAGGGGATGGGTGGTATTGGGAAGGCCAATCTTGCACATACTGTTTATGTCAAAATTTCTAGTCAATTTGAAGTTAGTAACTTTAGTTTTATTGCCAATGTTAGAGAAAAAAGTGGAGGAAATGGTCTAATTGATTTACAAAAACAACTTCTGTGAAGAAGGTAATTCCCAGTGTTAGGCCAAACCATAAGGGACCCGGTCTCCAAGGCATCGATGGGTTTAAGGGTAGCCCGGTAGAAGGAAAGCAGTACTAAAGGATATGATGTGCCGGACCAGGAAAAGCGAGGTCGGCCCAGGAAGCCCAGAAAGAAGCAGCAAAGTAGCACGTGTGGGACGTGGACCCTAAGTCAGAAGCCTGACACCACTACGGGCCGACAACCCATATATGTAGGATCAGGGACAACCCTAGTCTCTGAACACCGACGACTTGACAAACCTGGAAGGTGGGAGTGCCAGGTTGAGATCACACTGCATTTAATGAATGTCGGAGATGGACACGCCAAGACGTGAACCCTAGGCTATCAGTGATTGCCATGATAAAAAATGGATGACCTGTTGCGTGGCGAAACATTAGAAGATGGCACGACCTGAGTACGGAGTGACATCACCACGATCGGCTTACCAGGAGACCACCCCTACCAGGTATATATATACCCCCCTCGCCGGGGCAGAAAACTCTCTAAGCACTCTCGCCTGATCTCTCTCAAATTATAGACTGAAACCCAAACTGACTTAGGTATAGGAGATGTTTCTCACCACCGTGAGCCCTCTTTCCTCCATTCCCGCAGGAACGAATCGACCATCGCAGAGTTGCTCAATCTGCGAAACATGACATCAACAGTGGTGCTGTCTGTGAGATATTTCATATAGAAGCGTGTCCTTCATATGCTGACAATGACACGTTCCCAGACCACGTGAAGAGAAGAAGACCAACCTGGGACCATGGAGGCGAGGTTCACTGAGATGGGAGACATGATCAAGAAATTAATGGAAGAAGTGGGAGGTTTTTGACAGAAAAATGTAGTGCTGCAATGAAGAATTGGCAGAAGGAGCAAACCCAGCCACAATGAACACGCGGAGTCACAACGCGCCCCAAAGGCCAACGCTGTAGAGGAGAAAGGCTCCAGATGCACCTCGAGCTCCGGGAGCTTGGGGACAAGTATGCCGAAATGGCCAAGTGGATGGGCGCATTGTCTTCCATTGATCAGCTACTCATCAGCACAGACTTACCGTACAATGTGGAGGTCATGGCCGTCCCTCTACTGCCCAAATTCAAAGTTCCCCAGGTGGAGGGATATGACGGGTCCAAGGATCCGCTAGAACACCTGGAAACATTCAAAGCCCACAAGACCCTCCACAGGTTCCTGGGCGAAATCTCTTGCCGAGCCTTCCCATTGACTTTGAAGGGAGCATCAATGGCTTGGATTGGATCCCTGCCACTAGGGTCTGTTGATAGTTTCAGCGAATTGGCTCGCCTCTTCCTAATGTAGTTTATGGCAAGCCGAAAGAGAAGATGCCCAGCTACTTACCTCTTAACAGTGAAGCAGCGCTACGACAAGAGCCTTAAGTGATGGAAACCAAGTTGGGCCTACTCTTAAAGATCATTTGCAAATTCCAGATGGGCCAATTACAAGATCAAGGGCCAAGAAGATCAAGGAAGCAATACACGGATTGGTGTAATCCACTTGGGATGAAGCTAGCAAGAGCCCAACACACAAGATGCGCTTGAAAGAAGGAGAACCAGCTTTGATTCACTTGATTCAAACTGTGGAAGACATGACTTAGAGATAGGGCCTATTGTTATTGGAGACTTCCAATTTGGTTAAATGATTTATTTTATTAGTTTAGAATAAGTGGGCTTGAAGATGCCTGGCCCACACGTCTTATTTTCAATGAACTAGGGTTTTCAAGAAGGCTTTGTATTTTGGCCAATGGCTTATTTGGAAAGTTACTTTTTAGGAATTAGGGTTTTAAGAGGTACTATAGCGTTACTGTAGCCGCGGGTACTGTAGCGTGACACTGTTCATCAGGGGCATTTTGGGTAAAAATGGGGTTTATTTTGGCTAGGGTTTTAATTAGGTTTAGTTTAAATACTCCTTGTAGCCTCATTTGAAGGGTAGACAATATTGAATATTATTTGTGAGTTGGGGTTTTTCCTCTTGTTCTTGATTGAACTCTTGAACTTATCAAAGGTAATTTACAATCTTTGTGGCGTTCCTCCTTTGTCATCTAAGTTCTTGAGACGGGTTCTTCAATGGGTCTAGATTTTGATATAATCTAGGTTCTTGAAACGAGTTCTCATCAGGTATAGGTTTTTTCATCCATTGACTTGAATTTGGCTTTCTTGGGGAGTTTTCAAATTGATTGTAGGTTCAAGCGATTTCTTTCCCGCGGGTTCATATCATTTGGTATTCAGAGCAAGGTTTCCAATCATTTCTGATTCTATCTTTTATTTCTTGCATATTTCATTCTAGGGTTTCATTGCTCTAGGATTGATTACAAAAAAAAAAAAAAATAGTGGTTGTTGTATTTCTTCACTATTGTTAGGGTTTCTGAATCTCATTGTTCTAAGGTTTGTGTTGGCTAAAATCTCTTGTTCTAGGGGTTGCCATATAACACTTGTGTTAGGGTTTTTGAGTTATTGTTAGGGTTTTCTTAATTGCTTATTCTTGATTGTGATCAAATCAGTTGGTGAAAAAAAAAAAGACAGAAAAGAAAAAAAAAGAATCATCCAGGAAAAAAAAAAAGAAAAAAAAAAAGAAAAAAGAAAACCGAAATTTCTCTTGAGCCTTATCATCAAAGGGGTTGCATACATTATTCTAGTTGGTATCTTGTCTTATAGTTACTGTTTCATTCGTATAATTTCTTGGATTCACGTGTCATTTTTTTTTTATTCCTTCCGTCTTACTCTTGTTCTTGTTTCTTGGACCTAATTACTAGTTGAGATAAAACATGGTTGCTTTGTCTTGATTGAGTTCAATTAGTTCTTAAAGAACTTGAGTGGGAAACCTCTTGAGGTAAAAGGCAAGAGAGTGTGAGACTATTATCGGGAAAAAGCCAATTAAGAGTGAAACACGAGTGGAGTGCCATTGTTCGAGTGTAAACACGTAAGGGAGTGTGTGAGGTTTACTTTTTTGCCACTAACATTCTTTTGTGCAGCACCTTATAATGTCTCAGCGGAGTAACGCATCACCAAGGGGGAGAGCAGATAACTCATCCTATGTGTTGCAAGCCATGCAACAACAGTTTGAGCGGTTGAACTTTGTGTTGGGTGAAGTGAGAGATAGGATGGATCATCAAGAAGCAGCGATTAGAAATCTGCAAGGAAATAGGAGGCGATGTGAGCATATAGTTGAAAATGAGTATGAGAATGAGGGAGATGGTGAGAATGAGGAAGACTTAGCATCTGAAGTTGGGTTGGGTAGATATGGAAGAGTTAGGCATAAAAGACGACTTGAGGGGAATCTCAGGGGTATGGATGGTGTAGATAGAGACCTTGGGAGCATCAAAATGAAAATACCATCTTTCTAAGGTAGAGCTGACCCTGAGGTTTATCTAGAGTGGGAGAAAAAAATAGAGTTGGTGTTTGATTGCCATAATTACTCTGAGGAGAAGAAAGTGAAGTTGGCGGTAATTGAGTTCATTGATTATGCTATTATTTGGTGGGATCAATTAGTGATCAATAGGAGGAGGAATTATGAGAGGCCAATAGAGACATGAGGAGAGTTGAAAGCTCTCATGAGGCGAAGATTTATACCTAGCCATTACTATAGAGACCTTTACCAGAAATTACAAAATCTTACACAGGGGTCTAGGAGTGTGGAGGATTATCATAAGGAGATGGAGGTGACAATGATTCGGGCTAATGTAGAGGAGGACCGGGAGGCCACGATGGCTAGATTTTTGAGTGGTTTAAATAGGGACATAGCCAATGTAATTGAATTGCAACATTATGTAGAGATAGAAGACATGGTACACATGGCAATGAAGGTGGAGAGGCAGTTAAAGAGAAAAGGGACAGCAAGGTACACTTTGGTTTCTAGCACTACTTGGAAATCAAAGTGGGATAGGAATAATACAGCTGAAGCAAAAAGAAAGACCGAACCACCTAAGCGAAAATATGAGGGAACTAGCAACAAACCCAAGGTAGAATCCCAACCTTCACGGAATAGAGATATTAAATGTTTTAAGTGTTTGGGTTCAGGGCACATTGCTTCTCAATGTCCAAATAGGAGGGTGATGATTATGCGTGACAATGGGGAGGTGATGACTGAGAGTGAGGATGATAGTGATGAGGTGCCCGAGTTGGTTGATGCTAGTGATGATGATGGAGTGGTATACCCGTGACCGGTGAGTCTCTTGTTGCCAGGCGTGCTCTCAATGCACACATTAAGGTGGATGATATAGAGCAACAAAGAGAGAACATTTTCCATACTAGATGCCATGTCAACAATAAGGTATGTAGCATGATCATTGATGGGGGAGTTGTACTAATGTGGCTAGCACTACTTTAGTTGAGAAATTGAATTTACTAACCTTAAAACACTCTAGACCATACAAATTGTAGTGGTTGAATGATTGTGGAGAGATTAGGGTGGACAAACAAGCGTTAGTTACTTTTTCTATTGGAAAGTATCAGGATGAGGTGCTTTGTGATGTTGTGCCTATGCATGCTGGCCATATTTTGTTGGGGAGGCCGTGGCAGTATGATAGGAAGGTGACACATGATGGATTCAAGAACATGTGCAGCTTTGAGAATGAGGGCAAAACAATCAAGCTTGCTCCTTTAACTCAAAGTCAGGTCTATAAGGACCAACTGAAATTGAAAAGTGAGGTTACTCAAAAAAGAAAGAGTGAAAATGAGAGTGATCAAAAGAGAAAAGAGTAAAAATGAGAGTGATCAAAAAAGAAAGAGTGAAGAAGTGATTGAGCAAAAAAGAAAGAGTGAGAGTGCAAATGAGCATAAAAGAAAGAGTGAAAAAGAAAGTAGAGAGGTGGCTGAGAGTAAAGAAAAAAGAGTGAAGCCACGAGAGAAAAAAGAAAGAGAGTCTGCAGAGAAAAAAGGAAAGGCAAAAGTGAGTTTCTATGCAAGAGAAAGTGAGGTTAAGAGGGCTTTCTTCGCAGATTGCCCAATGATTTTTCTTGTCTATAAAGAGTCCTATCTTACTCTTGATGAAACTAACCAGTCTCTTCCTAGTTTGGCTGTTTCTTTGTTGCAGGAGTTTGAGGATGTATTTCCGGAGGAGATGCCAAATGAGTTGCCACCCATTAGAGGCATTGAGCACCAGATTGATTTTGTGCCCGGGGCTGCCATTCCAAACCGACCAGCCTATAGGAGTAATCCAGAGGAGACAAAGGAGTTTCAAAGGCAAGTTGAGGATTTGATGGGCAAGGGGTACGTGAGGGAGAGCATGAGCCCTTGTGCAGTACTAGTGCTACTAGTGCCAAAGAAGGATGGGACGTGGAGGATGTGCGTTGATTGCAGGGCAGTCAACAATATCACGGTAAAGTATCGCCATCTCATTCCTAGATTGGATGATATGCTTGATGAATTGCATGGCTCGTGTATTTTCAGTAAAATTAATCTTAAAAGTGGGTACCATCAAATTAGAATGAAAGAGGGTGATGAATAGAAAACTGCTTTTAAGACTAAGTATGGGCTTTATGAATGGTTGGTTATGCCATTTGGACTTACAAATGCGCCTAGTACTTTCATGAGATTAATGAACCATGTCCTACATGCATTCATAGGCAAGTTTGTGGTTGTGAACTTTGATGATATCTTAGTGTACAACAAGGACTTAAATGAACATATTGAGTATTTGAGATATGTGTTTGATGTGTTGAGATGTGAAAAGTTGTATGCTAATTTCAAGAAATGTGCCTTTTGCATGGAAAAAGTTGTTTTTCTTGGTTATGTTGTTAGCACAAAAGGTATTGAGCTGGATGAAGAGAAAGTCAAGGCCATCAAGGGATGGCTAACACCAAAAAACATGACTGAGGTAAGAAGCTTTCATGGCTTAGCTAGCTTTTATCGGTGTTTTGTTAAAGGCTTTAGCACTATTGCTGCACCACTCACTGAGGTAATTAAAAAGAATGTTGGGTTTCAGTGGGGGGCTAATCAAGAGAATGCTTTTGCCACTATTAAAGAAAGGTTGTGCTCTTCACCTGTGTTAGCATTACCTGATTTTAACAAAGTTTTTGAGATTGAATGTGATGCCTCAGGAATAGGGATTGGAGCCGTTTTGATGCAGGATAGGCGACCCATAGCCTTCTTCAGTGAAAAGTTAAGTGGGGCATCCCTGAAGTACCCTACTTATGACAAAGAGCTTTATGCTCTTGTTCGTACATTAGAGACTTGACAGCACTACCTATGGCCAGGGGAATTTGTAATCCACACCGATCATGAATCATTGAAGCATCTCAAGGGTCAAGGTAAGTTGAATAAAAGGCATGCTAGATGGATGGAATACATTGAGACATTTCCCTATGTCATCAGTTACAAGCAAGGTAAGGAGAACATTGTTGCTGATGCTCTATCCTGGAGGAGTAGCTTGGATGGACAAAAGAAGGTGGAGTTGGTGAAGTCACTTCATGAGAGGGTACGACTTCAAATTGCCCAAAAGAATGAAAGGGTTGCTTTCCAAGCCAATAAAGGGCGAAGGCGTGTCATCTTTGAACCGGGAGATTGAGTTTGGGTTCACATGCGCAAAGAAAGATTCTCAGCCCAAAGAAGGACGAAGTTACATCCTCGAGGAGATGGACCTTTCCAAGTTCTTGAGAAAATTAATGACAACGCATATAAAGTGGATCTTCCAGGTGAGTATAATGTTTCTGCTACTTTCAATGTTTCTGATCTTTCTCCTTTTGATGTAGGTGAAAATTCGAGGTCGAATCCTTTTGAGGAGATGGGGAATGATGGAAACCAAGTTGGGCCTACTCTTAAAGATCATTTGCAAATTCCAGATGAGCCAATTACAAGATTAAGGGCCAAGAAGATCAAGGAATCAATGCACGGATTGGTGCAATCCACTTGGGATGAAGCTAGCAAGAGCCCAACACTTAAGATGAGCTTGAAAGAAGGAGAACCAGCTTTGATCCACTTGATTCAAGCTGTGGAAGACATGACTTAGAGATAGGGCTTATTGTTATTGGAGACTTCCAATTTGGTTAAATGATTTATTTTATTAGTTTAGAATAAGTGGGCTTGAAGATGCTTGGCCCACACGTCTTATTTTCAATGAACTAGAGTTTTCAAGAAGGCCTTGTATTTTGGCCAAGGGCTTATTTGGAAAGTTACATTTTAGGAATTAGGGTTTTAAGAGGTACTGTAGCGTTACTGTAGCCATATTGTAGCCGCGGATACTGTAGCGCGACACTGTTCATCAGGGGCATTTTGGGTAAAAATGGTCCTGATTTAATCGGGAGTGCATGACCACGGATGACCCAGATAAGAAAATCACCTTGGTGGCCCTGCTGGTGAAATTTGGCCGCAAAATCCATTTATGATCGAAATAGCACGGAAGACCCTCCACAAAGCTAAGGCAGTTTATGGATTGGGTCAACGACTTCATCAACGTCGAAGATACCTTCTGGACCTTGACGATGCCTCGAAAAACTGAACTGGAGTAGGTGGATAGGAGAGCAGCAGGGCGAATAGTGAGAAGAATAAGAAGGGCATTCAAGAAGCCAAAAGAAGGAATGAGGCACTGCTAGGGCACATGGTAGAGCCCGAGCACATGCAAGTATGATTGTGGAGGGGGAAAGCGCTCGAGCTTGCGCAAGGGGCCTCAGCAGGGATAGAAGAACAACAAGTACTGCACCTAACACAGGATGGACAGACATCGCGCCGAAGATTGCTATACACTAAAGCGGAAAGTGGAAGAACTTGGAAGCTTGCTGGACCAACAATGCTGGGAAGATGAACGACTGACACGACGGGCTAACGAGCACCTAAGACCTCGGTGAAGTGAAAGCCAGAGGAGACGAAAGGTCAGCAGGGAAGACTAAAGGAGCCCGCGGCGTCGAAGCTCGATTAGGGCAGACAACCTGGTCCGATAAATCTACACCATTGCGGGGGATACGCTGGAGGAGGTCCCACTTCGTTGGCACTAAGGGCCCACGCCTGTAGGGCCCGGTATGAGGAAGTATTCACAAATGAGAGAACAACTATCGGGGCGAGGAGGCACGCAGGAGGGGCCGTCATAACATTTATTGAAAAGGACGAG
Source organism: Juglans microcarpa x Juglans regia (assembly GCF_004785595.1). NCBI lineage: Eukaryota > Viridiplantae > Streptophyta > Magnoliopsida > Fagales > Juglandaceae > Juglans > Juglans microcarpa x Juglans regia. Next base: position 4,699,522 of record NC_054608.1, on the reverse strand, counting down.
GAGGGCATCCTCCACCCCATGAAGATGCCCTGGTGGTCGCTGTACAAATCACCAACTTCACAACACGAAGGATCTTGATCAACAACGGCAGTTCAACTGACATCCTGTTCTGGGAAGCATTAATCAGGATGGGAATCAGCCCTGACCGTCTACGACCGGTGCCGATGCTGCTTAAAGGTTTTACGAGGGACGTCATCTAGCCGATGAGAGCTATCACCCTATCCATCCTGGCCGGGAAGGCCCTTAGAACCTTGGCCACAATGGCCGACTTCTTGGTGGTGAATGCCTCATCCTTGTACAATGTGATATTGGGTTGATCGACCTTGAACAGTCTGAAGGCGGTGACGTCCACCTACCACCTCAAGATGAAATTTCCACATAATCGAGGGTGGGTGAAGTCCGAGGTGAGCAGGTGTTGTCCTAGGAGTGTTATGGGCAAGAGTTGCGACACGGGGGCCAGGACGTCAAGGCAATTGAAGAAGAAGGGCGACTACTGAACCTCCTCCCCCACCGACCTTGACAGACTGGGACGAAGAGGATCGAGATGAGCAGACCTTACAGTAGGCAGAGTCCAATGTACCCCTGGAGTTGATTACTGTAGGTGACCAGAGGCGCGAATGCACCGTACGGGTAGGGACTAAGATGGCCCCCGAATTAAGGCAGTCTATGAAGAAATTCCTCATCGAGCACCAGGACGTCTTTGCGTGGAGTCACGAAGAGATGCCCGGGATTGATAACGCAATCATCAAACATCGCCTTTGCGTAGATCCCGGGGCCAGGATAGTCAAGTAAAAATTTCGGAGCTTCAATGTCGAAAAGTATGACGCCATAGCCAAGGAAGTAGACCAACTTCTCGTAGCGGGTCTCATCAGAGCAGCCCACTATCTTGAGTGGCTATCCAACGTAGTATTGGTAAAAAAGATGAACGGGAAATGAAGGATGCCGAACCTAAACAAGGCTTTTCCAAAAGACAGTTTCCCCCTACCTCACATCAATTTGACCGTTGACTCGACCGTGGGCCACCAACTGCTCACCTTCATGGATGCATACCTCGGGCTATAACCATATCCGCATGAGCCCGGACGACGAAGAAAAGACGGCCTTCATCACTAACTGGGGACTATACTGCTACAAGGCACCCTTTGGGCTAAAAAATGTTGGCGCCACGTACCAGTGACTGGTCAACTGAATGTTAAATGATTAGATTGGCCGGAGCATGGAGGTCTACGTGGAAGACCTGTTGGTCAAGAGCAAAAAGCCCGAGCAACATCTGTCCAATCTACGAGAAACCTTTACGGTGTTACAACGCAAGATGAAGCTTAACCCACTAAAGTGCGCCTTCGGCATTGAGTCAGGTAAGTTTTTGGGATTCATGTCTCCGAACGAGGAATCGAGGCCAATCTGGAGAAAGTTGGAGCAATAGTGAGCATGCCCCCTCCCCACAATATTAATGAAGTGCAAAGGCTCGTGAGGTGGGTAGTGGCCTTGAATCGCATCATCACTCGCTCGACTGACCAATGTCTCAATTTCTTCAAAGTTCTGAGGAAAGCGCAAGACTGAGACGCCGACCACGACCATGCTTCGGCGAACTAAATAAGTACTTGACTCACTCGCTGCTTCTCAACCAAACCGAATCGGTTGAAAAACTGACTATGTACCTGGTTGTATCGCCGCCCTTGCTGTCTGCAGTCCTGGTCCATGATAGGAAGAAGGGACAACAGCTTGTCTGCTACATGAGTCGAGCATTCCACGAGGTCAAGGCGAGATACCTACGAATAGAAATGTTAAAGTTCGCGCTCATGGTCCCTGCCAGAAGGCTAAGGCCCTACTTCCAAGCCCACTCGATGAAGGTGCTCACTAACGTCCCCCTTAAGAAAATCTTGTAGAAAGCTGACATATCTGGCCGACTGATGAACTGAGCAATTGAATTGAGCAAGTTCGATATAGAGTACCTCCCTCGGACAACTATCAAGGGACAAGTGCTGGCAGGTCTATGTCAATAGCTCATCATGTCGTGCTGGAAGGGGTGTAGGGGTGCACATTTTCACTGAGCTCGGGGAGGAGCACAACTATGCGATAAAGCTCACTTTTAAAATGACCAACAATGAGGTTGAGTACGAGGCCTTGCTGGCGGGAATGTTGGTGGCCAGATTGCTAGGGGCCACCGAAGTAAAATTAAAATCAGATTCCCAAATAGTTGTTAGCCAGGTGAGAGGGGAGTTCGCCCCAAAGGGCAAAAAGTTGGAAAAGTATCTCCAATAAGTGGGCGAGGAGTGTGACCTTTTCCGCTACTTTCGCATCTAGCAAATTTCAAGAGGAGAAAATCAAAAGGCAGACCGGTCGGAGAGCATCATTTGAACCGCTACTTTTGCATCCAACACTAGTACCCTTTCATGCGTTGCAGCGCCTTGTGCTCTGGTGTTGAGCCACACGCTATGGTCTGTGTGTAACATGCTCTCCATAAATCAATAAAAACCCCTCTTGTCATGGGGGGTAACCCCAGCCCTCCGGGTAAACCAAGGGCATCAATACCACTAAGCTAGTGAATGACTTACAATACATATATGGACCCAAAATGATATAAGGCTAATAAACTTTCCATGACTCTCTCTTCCTAAAATAATTCATAACTTTTAAAATAAATCCCAACATATTATTAATAATAAATATAATATATATTATTGTTAAAAATATTGCCAACACATCTCAATCATCAATTATAAGAAGGAGATCGTCATGGGGATAGAAGTAATGAGCAATATTTCCGTGTTGATGATCAAGGGGAATTCAACAAAAAAAGCAGTAATCATCTCAGCATACTTCACCAGAAGATGAGAAAATGTACAAAGTTTCTGGGTAATTACTTCAATCTTACTGCTCATGCATTTTAATTTTTTAATTTTTTTACTTAATGGTTAAGGAAGTGATTATTAGTGACATTATATATTTTTTTATTTTTTCTTAATGATTAAGAATATTAAAAAAATACTTGAAAGAAAATCAAAAGAAAAATAATAATAAATTTATAACTAGCGGTACGCTCAACAGTAAATCAGCCCACTAGCACCATTATATATATATATATATATATAGCCAAGTGTTTGTTTAAATTTAAGGTTTTAAGTGGGAGATATGCATAGATCACATCATGATCAATTATTTCTTACAATATTTAATATTATTATTCGTGTAGACTTTTTCATATGGTATTAAATGTTTGATAAATATTATAGATGTATTTTACATGTTTATACTTCCAATGCCTTCAAATTTAGGTAAGGAATTGATGAGAAAATTCTTGAATTCCAAACTGACCTGGGTAAGTTTGAGGGGCTTCCATATATAGATATATATGTACATGATCTCACTTTCACATGACTGGCTATTTCACTTATTATTATTATTATTATTATTTAATGGCCATTTTTCTTCTATTCTTCAGGAATTTCATTTCTCTTTTGTTTGTGATGATTGTTTCCCCCCAAGTGAGAATATTCCAGACTTCTTTACCCATCGCGGCATTGGGCCATCAGTCACAATCCAACTACCTTCAGATCTGCATAATGGTTCTGGACTTGTTAACTGTGCTTCATTCTCAGTGCAAGATAATCGACTAGAAGTTCTTGACAGTCCAAAATCAGAAACTCCTCACCACCTATCTGCCTTTTTGAATCAGATATAGAGGATTTAAGACCTATTCATGCATATCGAACTGCCAAAAAAGAATTCAAGTGGTTAAATTTACATGGATTCATTTACATAAAGGTTTCAATTGTGAGCGATTGGCCTGCAGGTTGGACGGTGAACAGTTTTGGAGTCCGCTTCTTTAATGAGGAAGATCGGGAAGAGCTTTTGCAATTACGGCTCCACTTCCAGGTCTCATTTTTGGACTATTGGGATTTCTTTTGTAAGAAATTATGGAACAAGATTGTACATATGAACTGGAGCCATTCTCACATCAAACAGAAGGATGCACTTCATTAGATTCGGCTAAGAACCATGGCTATGAATGGGAAACATCAACCATCTCTCTCAAAAGAAAGCTTGAGATCTAGTATGTTTTCAACACTCTTTGAGCTCTCTCGAACATCAATTCTTCATAATTCTGTATGTTACTGGGGCTCCAAAACGATTATCATGCATATTTCTTTTCTCAAGGCGAAATACCATCGTGGTTCAGTAATCGAAATGGTCCCTCAATAGAATTCCAGCTGCCACCGAACATATATAATGACGAGCTGGATGGGATTTGCTAAATGTGCTGTTTTGGATTGTCCACCTGACTCCCGCAACAATTCAAATCAAGAAACTTCTGCCAGCTGCATTCTTCATTTGGATAGCAATGAAGGTTGTTTGAAACCTGACCTAGTCCTTGGCATCCCCATATCCATATTGCTGAAGTCAAATCAATTGCTTGTCTTACATTATATATCACCAACAATTCTTCCTAGTAAGGTAAACCAATGGAGTCAGATGAAGGCTATAGTTGAATGCAATATCCCAAGCGTGGCGCTCAAATTTGCGGGATACGGCTAATTATGTACAAACAAGATGCGGAAGAGTTTGTTCAAACAACGTTAGAATTTGCATTATCTATTCCAAACAATGAGCTTTGCTGCTATAGTCTATCTTTCGTACATATGCTGAACTTTCTAAAAAGACGTGCATGGTAACAGAACTAAATCCAGGGTGCACAACTTTTCTAGTCACTCTCCCATGATTGTAAGGTAATGATCCATGTTATCAGCCATTCTCTTTTTCGCGAATGCATCATTAATGATATACCAAGCCAACATAAAACATCTTTAATTACTTGAACTGCTTTGCAGGAGTTTTAATTCAATCCTCGCCGCAGCCTCCATCTATTTGTAAACATGAAGCAAATCAACAATTTTTTTCGTCAAAAACATTCTCAAAGGAATTGTTTTTTCGTCAAAAACAATTTCTAGTCGCCGCAGCACCAATCACTCTGTTTTCCCATTGAAAAGTGATCTCCAGTACTTCCTTCAAAACGACCACAAAGGTTTTTTTTTTCTCTCACGAGGCTTCTCTCTCTCTCTCTCTCTCTGATCTCTAATCGAAACTAGGTTATATTTTACAGGTTTTTCATGCATGTTGTGTAAATAACACTTGCCTCAGACAAAAATTCTGGGGCGGTTCAACCATCAAATTAGTAGGGGTGCTTTTGTGAATATCCAGCTACCTCCAAATATCAACAAAGATAGAAATTGGACGGGACTTGCTCTGTGTGCTGTTTTTTCAGTCCAAGATCATTGGACTAATCCCTCTCATGAAAATCTTGACTCCCATGTTTCTCACAATCTTATTTGTGGATTGGATACTGATCTAGGTGGGCTAGCACCTCCACATATCTATCCCATTACTGAAGAAGAATGCATGTGGTTTTATCTACGCGGATTCCTCTGGCTGGCCTACATACCGCTCCAGTTTTTGAGAGGCTTGTGTAACCAATGCAGTCAGATTAAGGCTTTATTTGGAAGCAATTGCCCTTCCTTGAGAATGCAAAATTGTAGCCTCCGTCTGTTATACCGTCAAGATATGGAAGAGTACTTTGAGCAAACAATTTTCAAGTGCTTTACCCCACCTTTTCAGCAACAAAACCTTGTGCCCGAGGTAATAAATTAAACTATATATATATATATGTATATATATGCATTAATTTCTTTGAAATACTACTAAGGAAACATTTACATCATGAACGTTCTTTTGCTATTCCTGCGAGTTTTCAATTCCTTAGATGAAAAAAAAAATGCCATTCTTCTACCCTTTTTCGAAATTTTGAAACACAAAATTAATATTTATTTGAGTTTTATTATGTACAAACAAGTTTGCGTACTAATCTGCATACTAATATTATTACCTTCATATTTCAAATTCAAATTAGCATTATTTTCAATAAAATTTACTTTCTGACCAATCATATTGAATGATTTCGTGTATTAGTGCGTAGAATCGTTTATAATTAGATTTTTCATATTTTTTAATTAGGTAAGTTGTATATATATGAAAATTGAGGATCGGAATTATTTTATTTCATCAAAAAAGGGAAATGACTAGATTTCAATATTTGATTAGAAACAAAAATGAAAATTATTTCAAGATATACATAGTTTTATATATCCCCCTCCCCCCCCCCTCCAAAAAAAAAAAAAAACCCACTATTTATATATATTTTTATTCCTTGTCTTTTTTTAATTTAAGTTTCTAGACATTTTGTATCAAATAGTGATCATATGTATTTTAGGAGAAAAAAATAAGAATACTTGGGGATGATGATAAATATATTAGAATTCTTACATGATGGTTAAAAATAAATCAAATTATATAGATATTCATTCTTAAGGATGATCAAATTAATCACGTCCTTATGAAGTTAAATTTTCAATCATCAAATTCCTTAAAATATGAACGTTTAATGAAAAAGAATATCACGTTCTTTGAATCATGAGTTAGGTCACGTTAGCAGCTTCCTTTCCCACTTCTGTCTCTCACTACGGTTCCATAGAAACTTATAATTCTTGTTTCAGTCCATGTGAAATAATGGAGTGGTCCAGCTATCATATCACAACAACGAGCCATCAGTGGTATTGATGTACTTTCAGGTTTATACAACATCACTCTTATTCGATCAGTTAAAATTAAAAGTTAAATCTATTAAATATTTTATTATTATAAAATAAAATATATTTATAATAGATTAGTTAAATTCTAAATATAATATAACTATAATGATTTTTAAATTTTTTTTTTTAAAATTTAAAAATTACTGTACACACATTAAATATATATTTTATTAATTATTTCTCTTTTTTTTTCTTTCTATCATATATTTTATCACAATTAATATATTAATTTAAGTTAGTGATATATTAATTTAATAAGCATATGATTATTAATTAATATATAATAGGTAGAATAGTAAAATATGATAAAATAAAATAAATTAATAATTAAAAAATTAAATATTTTTAAAATTATTAGTTATTTATTACTATATAATAAATAAATGTATAATCTAATATGAAAACTTGATGTGAATAACTAAAATTAAATTTATCTTATATTATTTTATTGTTATATATGCATTAATTTCTTTGAAATACTAATAAGGAAATATTTACATCATGAACGGTCTTTTGCTATTCCTGCTAGCTTTCAATTCCTTAGATGGAAAACAAAATACCATCCTTCCAATACCCTTTTTCGAAATTTTAAAAAACAAAATTGATATTTTTTAATTAGGTAAATACAAGGAATCGGTACTAGCGGTTCAATTCCCTAGTGATCTCTTTTCAATGCTGAATTCAAAGAAGTGAAAGAACGCATTATAGAAGAGCAAGCGAGGGAAGCGAAGCGCTAAAGACAGCAAGAGATCGGGAAGCAGCAGTGTCAGGAGGTAGTTCAACCAAAGCAGTAGGGTAAGCCGCGGTACCATAAGGCATAGTCGTTAGCTATATGGGAAGCAAGGCAGGAAAGAGCATAGGCGGCTAGTCCTGATTTTCAGCAGTAAAGTAGTCCGGTAAGAAACGTAAGCTGAGAACATAAGCTGTATTTATATGAAAATTGAGGAATTATTTTATTTCATAAAAAAAAAAGGTTTCATTTGATTAGAAACAAAGAAACATAAAACCCACTATTTATATATAGTTTTTATTCCTTATCTTTTTTTTTTTTTTTTTTTTTTAATTTAAGTTTCTAGACATTTTGTGTCAAATAGTCATATGTATTTTAAGAGAAAAAAAAAATAAGGATAATTGGGGATGCTAAAATTAGAATTCTTATATGATGTTTAAAAATAAATCAAATTATATAGATTGTCATTCTTAAGCGTGGTCAATTTAATCACATCCTTACGAATTTTACTAAGAAAAAAGAGGAAGAGGCAGAGAAAATGTTTGTGAAAAGTCTTCAATGACATTTCTGTATTCTCTAGTTTCCATATATTTTCCCACTACACTTTACAACGATTCACAAGTCTTATTTATACAGTGTATTGAATTAAAGCTGAAATTACATTTACATAAAATTTCATTTGCAATTTACAAACAACCTTGGCACCACTTGCATCCATTCTGTTATTGTAGTGTATGCCCATATTCTTATAGATTATTCTCTTGCTGAGCGGGTAGCACAGTTGCCTTAATAGTCCCATGTGATTCAAGCACCACAAGACAAATTGTGAGGCTTGATCGTAATTGAATAAAGCGACTTGAAGATAAAGGCTTGGTGAAAATATCTGCAAGTTGGTTATACTAGACACAAAGGAAACTTGTAGGGATTTAGCTGCCACACGATTTCTAATAAAATGATAATCAAGTTTAATATGCTTAGTGCGAGCATGCGTAATAGAATTGAGAGTTAATTAAGTAACACCTAAATTATCACACCATAAAATAGGTGGATCCTTAAGAAATATACCAAATTCTTTTAAAAGAGATTGCATTCAAATAAGTTCACAAGCAGTGTTAGCAATTGCTTTGTATTCGGCTTCAGTGGAAGACTGAGCAATTGTGCGTTATTTCTTAGAGCCCCAAGAAAAAAGATGAGATCTAAAGTAAATACAAAAACCACAAGTGGACTTACGATCATCAGGATAGCCACCCCAATCAGCATCAAAGAAAGCATAAAAAATTAGTGAAAAAGATGCACTGAAATGGAGGCCAAAATGTTGAGTAAGATTGAGGTACCGAAGAATACGTTTTACAGCTTGCCAGTAGAGAAGCTGTGGATAATGCATAAATTGACATACGTTGTTGACAACAAATGAGATATCTGGCCTAGTAAAGGCCATATATTGAAGGCTACCTACTACACTACGATAAAGCTGAAGATCCTCAAAAGAGAAACCGCCTAGTGCAGTGAGTTTAATAGTGAAAGACATAGGTGTTGTGAAAGACTTGGTTCTGTGCCTATTGGTGCGCAATAACAGATGAGAGATATATTTATATTGCGAAATAGAAAGACCATTGACATTCTGAGTGACCTCAATACCCAGAAGATAATGTAAGGCACCAAGATCTTTGACAGGAAAATAAGACCCAAGTGCAGCAATGAAGTTAGAAATGAACAAGTTATTTCAACCAGTAACAATAATATCATTGACATAGACTAAAACATAGAGACAATCAAACTGAGTATGCAAGATAAAAAATGAGGAATCAGATTTAGAATCACGAAAGCCAAGAGAAAATAATCTGTCAGCGAGTTTAGAAAACAATGCCCGAGGGGCTTATTTTAAACCATAGATAGATTTCTTCAACTTATAGACGTGGGTAGGAAGATTCGGATTCACAAACCCAGATGGCTTTGCATGTAAACATCTTCTTCAAGGTATCCGTATAAAAATGCATTCTGAATATCCAACTGATGCAACGACCATTTGGAAGCAGCGGTAAGGGAAAGAATATGACAGATGGTGACGGGCTTGACTATAGGACTGAAGGTTTCGTTGTAGTTGAGCTCGGGTTGTTAATGGAAACCCTTGGCAACAAGGCGTGCCTTGAGACACTCAAGAGTGTCATCAGACTTTCGCTTGGTTTTTAAGACCCATTTGGAACCAAGGATATTGAAATTTGAAGAGGAAGGGACCAAAACCTAGGTTTGATTTTGAAGTAGAGCTTGAAACTTGACAATCATGGCTACGCGCCACTTCGGATATTTAGAGACCTTTGTATAAGAGGAAGGTTCCTCTGGAATAGTGGAAGAGGAAAATGAGGTGAGGGAAAGCGAAGGTCTGGGAGCTAGCCAGGGTATGGTGCCATCGGAACGGATGAGAAGGCACTGGATGCTTGATTTAGACTGTGAGACCATAGGGTGTGAGGGAGTCGAAATAGAGGGCAGTGGCTGACTGTTAGTGGATGGTAAATCAGATGAAGTGGGTAAGGAGCTTGTTGAGGGAGGAGAGAAAAGACGAGTTGTGCAAGGCTCATGTTGAGAGAAGGAAGACGGCACAGTAAATGATTCTCGGGAAGAAGAAGTAACACACAGAGGGGAATCAGAAATGATAGGGTTAGAAGTCGTGGAGGGTGAGACCGAAGTGGACTGGGTTGGTGGGCTTAATTGAGAGAGAGGGGCAGGACTTATCATAGGAAAATGGGAAGTGGCCAATTCAGAAGAGGAAGAGTTGGGCAACGCGAATGAAGTGGATTTGAAAGGAAATTCAGTTTTAAAAAATAGAACATCCCAAGAGGCATAAGTTCTGCCTGTGGGTAAGTGTAGACAAGAGTAGCCTTTGTGATCTGGGCTATAGCCCATAAATACACAAAGTTGAGACCGAAAATCAATTTTGTGTTGATTGAAGGGCCTTAAATTGAGCCAACAAGCTGTACAAAAAATGCATAAAATTTGGTAGTCTGGATTTTGTTGAAACAACATTTGAAATGGAGATGAGTTATGAAGAACTGGTGTGGGCACGCGATTGATTAAAAAAATTTCAGTTTGAAAAGCTTCAACCCAGTATTTATGAAGAACAAAAGCATGGGCTAGAAGAGACAATCCGGTTTCAACAATGTGACGGCGGTGTCTTTCGACATTGCCATTTTGTGCATGAGAATATAGACAAGTGACCCGATGAGTAATGCCAAAAGATTTAGTAGAGGATTAAGTGGGCGAAATTTCCCACCCCAATCCATTTGCACATAAATAACAATAGTAGAAAAAGTGTTTCTAACATAGCGCAAAAATGCCAAGAAAATAGAAGAAATATTTGATTTGGATTGTAAAGGAAACATCCAGAAATATTTAGAGAAATCATCCACTATTAAAAAATAACACCCCTAGGGAGGACATCACAGGCGCTGGTCCCCATATATCAAGAAAGAGAAGTTGAATTGGCTTCTCAGATCGAGATGGAGAAGGGGGATGTGGTAAAGCATGAGACTTAGCTTGGGCACAAGCATGACAACTAGACAATCCCAATTTATTTAAAACATGAAGATTCAACTGGCTAAGAGTAAGAAAAGTAATTCGAGGTGAAGGATGCCCAAGAAGGGCGTGCCATAGTTGAGAAGTAGTTCTTTCTCCAATAAAGGCCTGTGGAGACAGGGTAGGGACAGATGCAGGAGGTTCCAAAGGGGTTGAAGAATTTTATTGAGAAGATAATTGTCAGAGGGAGTGGTGAATTGACTGGAACCAATATTCTATATTGGTAGAGTGGAGTCATCTCCAATGCTGACTTGATCAATGTCTTGATATGGTGTAGAGGCCAGTGTAAGGTTTGAGAAATCTGAAGTAAGAGCATCCTCAATGGATTGCCAAAGCTAAATGACACTTTTTGATGAATGTAAGATAAATTTAGCTTTTGGCTATTCCATTTACATAAGTCCTCACATTGGAATAACTATTTCTTCATTATATAACAATAAAATAATATAAGATGAATTTGGTTTTGGTTATTCACATTAAATCTCCACATTAAATTATCCATTTATTAATTATATAGTAATGAGTAATTAATAATTAAAGAATATTTACTTTTTTAATTATTAATTTATTTTATTTGATCATATTTTACCATATTTTTACCCATTATATGTTAATTAGTAATCATAATCTAATTAAATTACGGATTAAAAAATTATATTTTTCCAATTATTATTTAATGCTAATTGTCATTCCAAAAAAAAAAAAAAATTAAATAACAAAAAAGCCAAATCCACAAAGCCCCAAAAAGAAAGAAGCAGTTGATGGAGAAAGAGAAAAGAGAAATAAATGATAAAATATACATTTGGTGTATCTATAATAATTAGCAAATTTGAAAATGATTTTGGTGTTCACTATAGCTAAAGTCTAAATATTTAAATTTTAGCTAATCCGTTGTAATGATATTTTGGGGTCTAATAACTAAATATATGATGGACTTTGGCTAATCCATTGAGGATGCTCTAAAATGGTTGCTAGCCGGGGTGATCTCGGTCCGGTCTTAAGCAGTTTTGTGGACCGGATCGGACCTATTCAGTCTAGGGATTTTCTACCCTGGACTGGACCGAATAATGTATAGGAATAGACCGGTCCGATCTATTTCGGTCCTGTCCGATCAGGTCGGTCCATTCGGTCTGGACCATGCTCAAAATGGGTCATTCAGCCCATCTAAATTTGGTTTTTTTTTTTTGCCCAATTTCAATTATTTTCAGCCCACTTCAAATTTGTACATTTTTTAGCTAAAAATTCTAAAAAAAATACTTGATATTGAAAAATACAATGATAAAAGAAAACTAATCTATATAAAAAACTAGAAAAAAAATAATAATACAAAAGTTATTACAAATTACAAATTACAATCCAAAACTTAACAACTTAACATATAATGGATACATGGCATGAAGACCATATTTTCCAACAATATGAAGACCATATTTTTCAGCAATATGAAGATGTTCCTGCACAAAAAGAGAGAGAGAATATAGAGGAATCAATCGTAATGAAACTCCATATTTATCTATTCATTTGTTTTCTTAAAAAACCAAGTCTTTTCATAATTATACTATCACACCATATCAAAATAAAATGAAAAGGAAGTAAATATCAGGATTTGTTATGGTATATAAACTTATTGTACTCGTCACTTCTATTGTAAAGATTCAAAAAATTTATAATGAAGGTATATCAAACTATATGTGGTTTCATTACAATCAAAGGGAAAATGTAAACATTAATTCATAATTGATCATAAAAATACTGAATTATTTATTTTTTACTTCATTTTTTGTGTGTAATCTAATATTCTCTGTAGAAAAAGATGGTTTCAGTAACTTGATTACACACAATTTATTCTTAACTAGTAATTCTATATACGATGTGTCTGTAATAATCCAATGAATACAACCGTTTGTAAGATATTTTATGACTGTATATATATGGATGTGATGCCATAAGACTGCAGCCACCAAATATATGCATATATGGCTGTGCTTTGTGGTCAACTCTAACCCACATCGTGACTGTCCATGATCATGTCCCCAATATTGTAGCCATAATATATTTCTCTTTTGTGGTCCATTCCAACCCACATGACCATTATATTTTCTAAAAAAATGAAATTTGCTCGATGATAAAATTCAAGACTTAAAATGATAATCAATAATCTTCTCACCTCTTTAGTCATTAATCAACATTGGGTGTAGGGCCAGTAGGCATTGAATTTGACGCCTCCACAGAATCAACAAAATTCGGGTTCCCAACAAGTTCTATCCAACAAAATTTAAAACAAAACAAGTTAAATAAAGTTACATAACATAGAAGATAAAACAAAATAAACAACAAAATATATTAAAGGTAATTTTATTACATACTCATATTCAGCTGTTTCTCAAATTCATCCACTTCATCCATTAAAGTCCTAAGGCTTATTGGAGTAGAAGAAGAACGAAGCCAATTTTGTGCACAAATGAGACTCTCAACACTTGTTGGATTTAAACTATTTTGGAAATAGTTAAATACATGACCCGTAGTGCTAAATGTAGATTCAGAGACCACAATAGATACCGGTATTGCAAGTACGTCGCGTGCAACCTTTGAAAGTATCCGATATCTAACTGAATTCACATTCCACCAAATTAAAAGGTCAAAACTATCATCTTGATCCTCATATCTTTCAGCTAGATATCTATCAACCTGTGACTTACTTTCCAAACTGTCTTTTGACTGTAACTGTTGCCTAAATTGGGTCATCAAATGTGCCTTTCGCCATCTTGTCAATTGAAGGAGCTACATCTTCATGTGGGGAAATTGAGTGCTGAGGATAATGCCCTTCTTTATTTTCCTTGTATGCCTCATACATGCGGATAAATGCATTTCTCACCTTCCAACTGAAATCAAATTTTTTTGCATGATCATGTGCATACATTTTTTTTAACTCAAAATCAAGATATCGCATCTTGTAGCAAGGATCAAGAAGAACGCCAACATAGAGCAACATATTTTGTTTTCCAAGTTCTCCCAATACTTGTCAAACTTTCTCTTCATATTTGTGGCCATTAATCTCACCATGGGGTCTCGTTCTTCACATTCCATGTTAATGGCATCTTTAATAGTAACCAACTCCAGAAAAAAAATTACAAGTTACATATTCACCCCCCAAGAAGTATAAAGTTGTATTATGAAATAATTGAAAAAAAACCTCACAAACAACTGTATCTTCTCCCAATCGGATGCATTGGGAGGCCCTAACTTCTTTGACTTTCTCTTATTCACCACATGGTCCACATTTTCATCATCGATATCGTCATCATTGTCATCTCCATTATTATCAAGGAAGCATGAATCTTCTTCCTCCAACCGATTAAAAATCCTTTTAAATTTTGAAACCCTCTCCAACATAAGATAGGAGGAGTTCCACCTAGTCGGTACATCTAGGAAAACTTGGCTTTTTGATTGAATCTCTTCTAACCCGACACATTTCTTAAATATATTCCACCTTTGAGGGGATGATTCAACATACTTCACAACGCCCCTCACCTTCGCAATAGACTCATCATATTATTTTAACCCCTCACGAACGATTAAGTTCAAAATGTGAGCACAACATCGAACATGCAAGAATCCATGTTCCAAGACCGTATCTCTCCTATACTTGATTTTTTTTTTCAAATAAGAAACAACCCCATTATTAGAACTTGCATTATCAAGAATGAGTACAAGTATTTTTAGTCACCCCCAATCATGCAAACACATCTCTATGCCTTTACCAAGGGTATCACCCTTGTGATTTTCAACCAAACAAAAGGAAAGAATTACTCTTGTGTAACTTCTAGTCATCATCAATAAAGTGTGCTGTGAGACACATATAGTTTAGGTTTTGCACAGATGTCTATGTATCCGTGGTGAGGAAAATTCGCTACCCTCGAAGAGCATTTCTCAACTTTTATTTTTTCTTAAAAAACAAACTAAAGCAATCATTGACAACCGTCATATGGGATGAAATCGTTACCCTGTTAGGGCTAACCATAAACATAAACTTCCTGAAACTCTCCCCTTCAACATGCCTAAAAGGCAACTCATCAAGAATAATCATCTCTACTAGGGCTTGCTGGCAAGCCTCAACACTAAATGCAATATGCACAAGTCCCCCACTATCATTATCACTACCACTTCCTCCCTCCACCTTCTAACCTGGAGTTGCCTGGAATTTATCTGTCTTCTTAAACTGACATTTCTTACATTGATGTTCAATGTGATACTTCATGTTTTTCGTGCCATTGGTCTTCGTATCACATGCATACGAAGCACCACAATAATGACATGCAGCCCTAGGTTTACTTGGATCACCTTTTGGTATTATTGTAAAGTGATCCCAAACAAACGACCTAACTCTACCTCTTTGTGACCCACCAATTGATTTATCACTTACATTGGATGGGGGTGGGGGTGGATGCATGTCTGGTGTTGACTCTTGCACATCATTTGTAGAAGACTCCATCTATAAAAAGGACAAAAGGACAAAAGAATTAGAAAACAAACATTAATTCATGTACAAGCTAAAAGATGATGAATAACACTTTGAAGAGTAAAGAAGATATATAGTTAAGGAGGTTCAATACAATATTGTTAGCTCACAAAGTTAGAGTTAAGTCATGCATATGTCTTTAAGAGAAGATGTGGGAGTTGTTTTCATCTCTCTCTCTCTCTCTCTCTCTCTCTCTCATTTCATTTTAGCAATGGATAGTTTGCAGATTGAAGCATTACAACCTAATTAAGATCACAAATCATAAGGTTCAATTCCATTGCATTGCTGATGGCATGGAGGTTTGTGATGATTATTGAAAGGGTATATGGTTGAGAAGTAGATCTAATGACCCAAGTTATGAATGAACAATATAATAAAACTGCCCCCGGTAATGTAAGCTCTTAGAAAAATAAGAAAGACAAAGTGGTCATGGGGGTGACTTGTTTGGCGTGCAATATTGTCCATTGTGCATATTATTATTCTAAAATAAATACAAAGATAACACCCTAAAACTCTAGCCATCTATATTATTAATTTATTATTCTAAAATTATTGACATGGCAGATGCATGCGAGCAAGCTGTTTCCCTTTGAAAAAAACACACCACTCTCTCTCACCCTTGTGAATCATGATCACAAGCATGCATCTGCCATCTATACACTACCAACCTTAAAGTAGAGATTCAGAGAACAAAAGAAGGACCAAAGACAATTTGCCTACAAAATTAGAGAGAGAGTACCAATCAGCTGCGACGGAGGGGACGAAGGGAGTATTGCGAAACTTAGGGTTCGCGGGAGGGGAATTGGGGAAAAGTAAAACTGAAGTGTAAATCAATCTCGAGGGGAGGGGGGAGGGGGGAAGATGATAGAGTCGATAGGTTATTCCAGAATGGACCCGAACGGCGCTGTTTTAGGGACATTAAATTGAAAAAAAAAATAACTAGGTCAGTTATTGTTTTCGCCTGCAGTGACTAAAACGGCGTTGTTTGGGTCCAATTTTGTACCAAATGACGTCGTTTCTGAGAAGGCAGGTTAGTAGCTCACGTGTTTTGTAACTTTGTTGTGATTCTTTTATCTTTTTGGCACATAAATTAATTAAAAAAATTATTTAAATTAGTAAAATTAAAATTAAATAAACTATTTAATATGGATTATTTAATTAACTCATTAAAAAAATAATTAATGATAATTATATTTATGATGTTAAATGTTAATTGCTAATTTGTTACTAACTTAGAGTATGTCAATGACTTAAATTGAATATATTATAAATTTATAATTTATGATTTTATGAATCTATGATAATTTTCAAATTTTCAATATATTAAACTTTTAAGTTTTTACATTTTGTATATGTAAATTTGTAATATGATTAATAAATCATTGTATTAGGTATATCATTATATGATTAATAAATCATTGTATTAGCCTATAAGCCTATTAGGTATATATAGTTATAACTTTTAACTTATAGTGATATTAATACTATACTATTATACATATATTATGCTATAATACTATAACTTTTATAATATGCTATTAATACTATAACTCTTATACGAGTATAGTTATTATAACTTATAATAGTTTTATAGTTAGTATAATATAATACTTAGATTATACTAAATAACTATAGACTATACCAATAGTAATACTATATACTATACTAATAGTGATATTAATATTATATATAATTATAGACTTATAGTAACATATTAAGTTAACTATACTATTAGTCTATTATACATATATTATGCTATAATTATTATAATATATTAATATATACTAACCGTGGAATATATATTATATAATAATACATTGATACTAAATTATTACAAATATTATATACTGTATTATGTTATAACTCTCATAATATATTAATATATACTAATACTATATATTATACTATTTTAGTGTTACTGTTACTGCTACATATAGACTTATAGTGTGTGTGTGTATATATATATTATAATGATATAGTGATACTAATACTAAATATTATATAATAATACATTAATACTATAGACTTATAGTGATTAGTTATTATGAATCATGATTAGTATAACTGTATAATAGTATTAGTATTAAACTATTAGTAATATAGTATAGCTATATATTAGTAATATTAATTATAGTGATTTAGTATAAGTTATAACTATATTAGTATAAGTATAACTATAGTCTATATTAGACTATTAGTATTCTTTTGATACCATATTAGAGTCTAGAGTTTAGACTATTAATATAATACTTGTATTAGTATAAATATTAGTATTAGTACAAAATTATAAATATTAGTATTAGTTAATAATTACTTAATCGTGAGTTAGTGATAGAAATAGGTTAAATGAAAATTATATAATTAATATATATATAAATTATAAAATATATATTTTTTAATTTTCATTCGGTCAGGTCCAGTCCAGGGTGAAAAACCCCTTGACCGTGGACCGATCCGAATGAATTTTGTCCTATGAAATTCGGACCGAGACCGATCGGGACCATTCCCGATTCGTTTCGGTCCGGACTGAATTGGCTGGTCTGGTCGGTTTTTTCGGTCCGTATATCATGTTTGACCTTATGGTAGGATTATAAACCACCATTATACCCGTGGCATGGCTGTATACCACTATTATACCTATGGCAGGGCTTAACAGAACATATTAGAAACATAACAGAATCAGATACAGATACAGAATCAGAAAGTCATGCCAAAATTTTTCAGATGCTACATCATATCAAAACAGAGTACTGAACAAATTCAAATCATTTCACATATTCAAAAATAGATCTAGAACATCTTTGATTCACATGCACAAATTTTCATAAATCTCATATTCGCTCTTTTTGCATAGTTCAGAAACAGAATGTCAAAAATTCGCTCATGTCTACACCAGTAATGAGAACAATACTTTTCTCTTTCATATAGATTTAATGAATAATGCAAAATAAATAACTGAGCTTGATACACATTTCTTTTCATAATAAAATATGCATATTTTTCAAAATCAACACCAGTTCATTTCTTTTATGCAAAGTCTAGTATAGCAATCCCGCTTACCTTAGATTCTTTAATATCTCTGAATTTTCTCACAACAGTACCACCAGAAAATCGATCATCACCTATAAAATAGTCATGCATAACTTTCGTAAATTTTCAATTGAATGCGTATTTTTTAATTAACACTCGAGTTATACAGAATCTATATTTTCCTATTGTCTAAAAATCATCGAAATCTTAAAATATTGTCACTTTCCAAAATACTTTGATTGTCACGAAATTTCTTCGAAAGATCATGTGATTAAACTCTAAAATACCTTCAACTTCTAACATCTAATTTCTCTTCGTTTTATTACAATAATATCATTATAATTAATAAACACTAGATCACTTACTAGGAGGGGCATGCATGTAATTTATTTTCTAAGGGCTTAATGTTTAAACAAGTGAAGTGGAGGAGAGAGACTTACGTGCGTGTAGAGTATGCATGTGACGTGAGTTATGGGTTTGGCCATGAACCTCCGGTGTGGGTAAGCAACAGTGGCTGTCTTAGACATCAGAGCCTGAAAATGTGTGTGTGTGTGAGAGAGAGAGAGAGAGAGAGAGAGAGAGAGAACAAATAGGAGACCATGGGGGAGGATCAACGTTGGTTTAGTGAATTGGCACGGGTTGACTAGAGGTGGCACGTATTGTCTAAAAATCATCGAAACCCTAAAATATCGTCACTTTCCAAAATAATTTAATTGTCACAAAATTTCTCCAAAAGATCATGTGATTAAACTCTAAAATACCTCAAAATTCCAACATCTAATTTCTCTTATTTTTATTACAATAACATCATTATAATTAATAAACACTGCATCACTTACTAGGAGGGGCATACATGTAATTTACTTTCTAAGGGGCTTAATGTTTCAACAAGTGAAATGGAGGAGAGAGACTTACATGCGGGCAGAGTATGCATGCAATGTGAGTGATGGGTTTGGCAATGAACCTCCGGCGTGGGTAAGCGATGGTGGCTGTCCCGGGCGGCAGAGCCTGAAAATGAGAGAGGGAGAGAGAGAGAGAGAGAGAACAGAGAGGAGACCGTTAGGGAGGATCGGTGTGAGCTTATCGAATAGGCACTAGGTGAGTAGAGGTGGCATGTATGGCAGTTTCTGTTGCTCTTCTTGGTGTTTTATGTTTGATCCGTTGTGGGTCTCGAGCCTGAACTAACTAGGTGGCAGCGAAAGAGTGTTCTCTGTTTCAGTGGTGTAAAAATAGAGGCTATTTTCGTGGTTTTCTATTAGTTGTTCCCATGGTGGTTTATGGTGGAATTTATGTGAAGGAGCATGCAGCTGGAATGGGTGTGTGGTGGTGCAAGGCAGTGGTTGGGTGGCTTGGGTGGAATTGTCGTGTATGGTGAGTAGGAGTGTAACTGGTTTGATTTTGAACAAAATTTGGGACCAAACCGGTATGCACCGTTTTACATTTTCAAGAATCGATTCCGCACCGTTTACCCCCTTAAACCGGTATGCACCGTTTTATTGGTTCCGGTCCAGTTTTAATATGCTATATTATATATTATATAATATATATAATAGTATATTATAATATATAATACTATAGTGATATAAGATTTTAAAATTTAATATTATATTAATTAGTAATTTATCATATAATACAAAACTATTTTATATATAACTATATATTATATATAAGAATTATATACAATATAAAAAAATATTATATACATATATATGAACCGGTTCGGTCCGATCTGGTTTTAGAAAAAGAAAAATCGGAACTGGACAGATTTTGACCGGTTTTAAGAAAAATAAAATCGGTACCGAACCGAACCGAACCAAACTCGATACAGGACCAAACCCATTGGTTCGGTTTGGTCTTGTCCGGTTTACCCGTTCACCGATTTTTTTTAACACCCCTAATGGTGAGGAAGAGAAATCATGCTTTGTTTTAGGTGCTTGAAATTGGAGATGTAGAGGCTTGTTGGGTAGTTGGGACACGACGACTAGGCAATTTTCATGGTGGTTCAAGGCTGGCTTCGGAGGTTAGACGTGGGGCTTTGTGGTGCACTTTCCTTGCGATGCCCTGGAGTGCTTGGTTGCCTCATGGTGCATCGATTTTTCCTGGGATGGGGTGGTGTCACAAGATGGGGCTTTGGGCTTTGATGATGGTGGTTGTTGCTGGGATGAGTTAATAGAGGCTAAGCATAATGCATAGGTCTCTCTCTATATGTATGTGTGTGTGTAGTGGCTTGCGGTTTCGGGATTGACGTGGAGGAGCTATTGTGGGTTCTATCATGGAGGATGAAGCTCACGGCATGTAGGATGGTAACGAAGGAGTAGCGATTAAGGGCTGGAAATGGTGTGAGTGACGTGGTGGATGGCGGCAGCGACGAAATGAAAATCACCAAAAGAGAAAGTATATAAGAAAGTGGCGAGAGAGAGGGAAACCAAAGAATCTAAGTGGGACTGTGTGAGTCTGGTTGCAGAAATCACATATAAAGAGAGAGAGCAGTTGTAGAGGTTGAGAAAATCTGTGAGAGTGGGAAAAATGGGTAGAGAAAGTAACAGAGATGGAATTTGGAGGGAGAGTGATGGGGAGGAGAGGGAAACTAAGAGAGGAATGACTCTTACCAAAACGGTGCCATTTACTCGAACGAGCTAGATTTTTGCCACTTGGGCATGGGTTAGGCCCGGGTGTTACATTAACTGATTTTTAAACATGTACCTAAAGTGCTTTTAAAATTAGTTATGGTAGATTTTTAAAAATATAACATTATACAATTTGCATTTTTTTTTAAAGGAGATTTTCAGCTTCTTTTTTTTTAAATGCTACATGCCCTTTTTCTAAATTTATCAAATAAACTTTTTTTTTTTTAAAGAGCTTTTAGACTATTAAAGTTAAGTAACTTTTAAACTTTCAAATTTATTCCCAAACAGGCACTAAACAAGATTCTTTAACCTAAATTCGAATGTTTGTGACAAGCTTACTTTTGATGGATATATATAAGAGGACCCCGCTACTCTGCCATCTAGCATATACAATTGAGTGTGTCCCTAGTGTAATTACAGTTGTTTTTTCAAATATTTTTTAAATATTTTTAAATTATTTTTTTTAAAAAAAATATATATAAATTCACTAATAGTCATTTTCTTAATAATTAAAAAAAATTAAAATACACGAGTAGTCAAACCCATAATACAAAACCAGGAGATAATCTAGCATTTTCCTATATAAGATTTTCATGAAAATCGCAAAACTTTTGGGATGGTTGCTTTCACTACTAATTGCTTATTTGAATATTTTTTGTACAACGGTAGTGATCATCCCCATGACCAGCTTGGAATCATCAGCTCTCATGTTCTTAATTTTCGGGTAATATCTATGTTGTTCTGAATAATACAGGCTTAATTTATAAATGGTTGTCGGTGCAGCAGTGTTAATCTGTTAATTGACTAACGATGAAGGACGGCGAAAGTAGGAGGATAAGGATAAAGATAAAGATAATAAAGGTGCGAAAAAAATAAAGCAAAAGCAATTTTTTTTTTTTTTCGGCTCTTCTTCTTCCTTTTCACACGATCGCAATTAATCATTTTTCTCTAACTAGACAGGCTCTCATAATATTTTAGATATTCAGAGTCGGTAATAAGAACAATTAATTCATTTCGGACAACCCACTTTCTGGATTGTTATTGTACCCACCGTGAGTTATATATATATATATATATATATATATAATTAGGTCTTAGACTCGATTAAGAAATATTTGGTTTATAAAGGTTTCATAAAAGTCAATTTATAAACTGATTTAGTAAACTAAATCCTAAAACTATTTAAAAAAGAAGAAAGATTAAAAGTATCACCAATTTACACAACCCTAACTAGGGGTGGGCTCCGACTCCGACGGAATCGGAGTTGTCATTTCCAACCTCTGACTCCGATAAAAGTCGGAGCCGAATTTCCCCTCCGACTCCGACTCTGAACGTAGTCGGAGTCCGATTCCGATCGGAGGTCGGAGCTCCGAACTCCGAACGGAGGTCGGAGCTTCGACCTCCGATCGGAACTCCGACTGAAGTTCGGAGGGAGTTCCGAACGGAGGTTGGAGCTCCGACTCCGAACAAAATTTCCGAACTCAATTTCGGAAATTTTGTTCTTTTTTTTATTATTATTTAAATTTTATTGTTCAATTTCGTTTCAGATAGTGAGCAACATATATATATTTTTTAAAAGTGAACGATCTACAAATATTTGGTTTATTCAAGAGTTTTCAATAATTTAAATATTCGTTCTGATTTTGTTACTGAATTTTGATTATATCTTTAATTTGTTTTATGTCCGCCTGAAATTTAGCATTAAAAGTGCTCATAACTCATGAGTTGAAAATTACACAAATTTAAAATTTTATAAAAAAGAATGATGGTACGAATTTCTATAATTCGATTAATTTCAGTTAGATAATAAATTCTAAACGTTTGAGAGAGGATGGATAAGTACTAATAGAAATTATAGAATAAAGAGTACTTATCTCACGTCTTTACTCGGGATATAACTACATAAATATAACTATATAAATAATTTAAAAAGTAAATAACATGTATGATGTAGTCATAAGTTATAACAGTCTCATTTATAACGTAATAACAATATGACTCAATCTTGAAATATAACTACATAAAAATTAAACACGGATTTCACTCAAATACTTTTTGTTCCATTGGTCATGCCTGAAATGAAGATAGAAAGTAGCAATCAATAGATAAAAAAAAATTGATAATAAAAAATTGAATACGGTAAAAGAATAATTTGATTCTTACCAAGAAAGGAGGTTCTCTCAACTCCATCCCAACTCTCAAGTAGCGTCCGTTCCAGACTCTCAATCATCTTTAATTATGTTAGGGTTCACAATTAGATCTATAAAATCATAAAAAGTAGAAGTTAGAAACATTAAAAATAATTAAATCATCATTTAAAAGTATATAAACTTACCCGATTCAAGTCTATAGCTCTCGGCATCAACGCCAACGGTATCTAGTTCAATAGGCGTTTCACTTATCCAATTCTGTGTGCAAACAAAGGTCTCAACGGTTGACGGTGACAATGAACTCCGATAAGCATCCAACACGCGACCTCCAGTGCTAAATGCCGACTCTGAGGCAACCGTAGTGACAGGAATGACTAGTACATCTCGGGCCACACGGGAAAGGACTGGATACTTGGTGGAATTAACTTTCTACCAAGTTAATAACTGAAATACATCACTAGGTGCCTCGACAGCTTCCATAAAATATCGTTCAACCTCAGATATACAATGCATAATATTCCTTGTTGACATGAGTTGATGATATTGCCGTATAATACGATTGCCTCTAACCCCTACAGATGGGTCAGTATCACCTGAGGAAACTGTCAATCCTGTCGGCCTCGAATGTGAGGAGCTACCAACTGCGGATGAAGGCTGAGCACTAGTACTGTAGTGATGATATAAGTCATCAACATCACTTTCTAGCAATCTAATAAACTCTGCAGCCTTCACTGCCCCGAGGACGGAATTTACCCAAAATTCTAAAACGACCAACTTAACTCGGGGGTCAAAGATCACAGCTACAAATAGCAATCTATTTATCTTCTCAATATTCTCCCAATATTTATCATATTTGATCTTCATCCTCGTAGCCATAGCAAATAACAATCCAGCAGAGTTAGTACAACTATTTTCCAACTGGAAGTGAAGCTCCGAGAGCTCGCTGAAAAATGAGTTCGCAGTCGTATATTTGGATCCAGATAGCCACATGGTTATCTTATAAAAATTTCTTAAAAATTCAACAAAATAACTCACACTGGTCCAATCATGTGCGTCCGGCGCTCGAATGCTTTTTGGTACTTCTGTGCCACATCCAACATCATGTATGTAGAATTCCATCGAGTCAGAACATCCAAGCACAGTATACTACAACATTCAATCTTCAGATATTCTGCTATTGCCTTAAACTTGGCAAGCCTTTGAGGGGAACCCCTCACATATCGTACAATGTTGCGGACTCGGGTTATGGAATCATGAACCTCTTTTAATCCCTCAACAACTATGAGATTAATGATATGAGCATAGCATCGAACGCGAATAAACTTGTGGGCCCGAATGACATCATCTCTCACCGTCGTGTTCTGCTTAAACCAATCAATTGCTGTTTCATTCGCACTGGCATTGTCAACTGCAATACACAGCACTTTTCAAATTCCTCAGTCCTTTAAACAATCATCCATCTTCGCCCCAATGAATGCACCTTTATGATCCACAATTTCTTTAAAACCAATAATTTTTTTATGCAAAATCCACTCACTGTCAATGTAGTGTGCTGTGATACACATGTAGCAGACGTTCTGTATGGAAGTCCATGTGTCAGTCGTAAAAGACACTCTCTGGCCAGTGGTAATAAACATCTTCCTCATCTCCTCCTTGTCCTTCGCTTGCCTCTTCGTACAATCTCGCATCACTGTATACCGTGATGGAATGGGAAATCGTGGCTCAACAAAATTTAGAAACTTTCGAAAGCCTCTTTTCTCGACTGTGGTAAATGGCATCTCATCAGTAATTATCATCTCTGCAAGCATGTCCCTCAACATCTTCTCACTGTATTGAGGGATGACCAATTTCTTAGTCTGTGTACCATCAGTGGCTGTAGAAGTTTGATAACTGATGTTGGTCTGATCAGTGGCTTGCAATCCCTTCGCTATCTTATATCGTTGACAACCATTTAGATGTGCTATTAACACACTGGTACCTTGCTTTTTCGAATGACATCCATAAAGTGATCCACAGTAATGGCATCTTGCTATTGGGTTCGCAATTTCACCAGGAATTTTGGTGAAATGCTCCCATGTCCACGACCTCTTTTTAGAAGGTCGTGGTGGTTGATCTTGCTCAATGGGCATCTCCTCCTCTTCGTTGAACATATCCTCATCCTCTATATCAACTGGGAGTATGAGTCGACTACTCGCACAAGATGTAGCTGCTCTAGATGTAGCTACTCTAGATGTAGCTGTCCTAGATGTGGCTTTAGGGGTGGAAGTACCCACAGGTGTAGGAGTTGTAGCATTGGCATCCGCCACATTCCCTTATGGACGATCATCTCCACTATGTCTAGGATCCATATCACAATCAATGAAGCTGAAAAAATTAAATTAGAAGCAAAAAATTAGTTTAAAAATAAACTAGGCTATTGTATTATACAATAGGACATGTATTATTGTATCATAATTACATCGAGGCTCGGTTGACGTGCGCTCAACTTAGCGGAACCCATCCAGAGAGGTTCGCTCGACTTGCGCTCGAAGTGGCGCTCGAGCAGAACCCATCCAGAGAGGTTCGCTCGACGTGGCGCTCGAGCAGAACCCATCCAGAAATGTTCGCTCGATGTGCGTTCGACGTAGCGCTGGAGCAGAATCCATCCAGAGAGGTTCGCTCGACGTGCTCTCGAAGTGGCGCTGGAGCAGAATCCATCCATAGAGGTTCGCTCGACGTGCGCTCGAAGTGGCGCTCGAGCAGAATCCATCCAGAGAGGTTCGCTCGACTTGCGTTCGACGTGGTGCTCGAGCAGAACTCTTCCAGAGAGGTTCGCTCGACTTCCGCTCGACATATCGCTCGAGCCAATATTCAATACAACGTGCGCTCGACTTGCGCTCGACACCTCGCTCGAGCGCAAGTCTGCAATACAATGTAAAATTCAGGATTTTGAGCGCCGTGTTGGGACTATATTGAATATTCAATACAACCAACTCACAAGAATCACAACTGCTGGCTCCAATTCATAAGAGACGTGCTTGAATTAAATTTAGGGCTCACCGTAGGTGGAAGCTAAACAGAGGAGTAACGAGGAACGGCAGCACGGAGGAGCAACGACGAATGGCGGCACGCTGGCAAGAAAGACACAAGACGTGAGGACGGCTTCACAGTTCACTGGTTCAGTCACTGGGACGGGAGACGCGAGAGAGAAGGGAGAAGGAAGAAGAACTGAAGAAGGAAGAAGAAGAACTGAAGAAGAAAGAAGAAGGGGGGAACGTATGAAGAAGGAAGACATATGAAACGACGCCTTTCCATATTAAGTGGAATGGTGTCGTTCAATAATTTTTTTTTTAAACCCAACTGTAAAATGACGTCGTTTTACAACTGGGTTTAAAAAAAAATTCAGAGTCGGAGTCGGAGCTACAAGGAGCTTCGACTCCGAATAACTATTCGGAGCTACTCCGAATTCCGACTCCGAATTCCAACAACTCCGACTCCGTCAGAGTCGACGTTGGAGCGGAGGTCGGACGGAGTCGGAATTCTCAGAATTTTGCACACCCCTAACCCTAACTCAGCCACCATATGCTTATTAGATGGAGTAGATTATTCTATAAAGCATTTGTATAGGGAAGGTAATAAGGTGGCAGATGCGTTGGCTCGATAGGGTGCCATAGGGAGGAATAATTTGTTTACAAATAGTTCTCAGCTTCCTAGAGTTATCAAAGGGTTGTATAGATTGAATAAGATGTGTACGGCTTATATTAGGCATGTTTAGATGGTTTTTTGTTGGTCTTGGTATAGGTTTGTTTTATTTTATTAGTTGGTTTGATGCTTGGGGATTTTAATGGATATTTTGTTGATCCCAAAAAAAAAAAAAAAACTAGTACTTCTGTGATGAGATATACATATTTTTGGATGTACAATAAACCCTTTAGGCCAAGCCTAATGGTATGCATTTTGTTTTTTAAATACATGGAGGGAATTTGATTCTTGATTTTTTTAGAAAGAAATTAAGATATTGTCAATTGATTTAAAGAATCTTGGCATGATTTGCATGTTAATATCGACCAAATTTTACTTATAACATATATCTTAATTAATTCTAATATAATTTTCAATTCATACTTTAATCTCTGATAAAATATTTTTTATTATACTGATGTGACATTGTCTATATATTCAGTTTTTTAAGCAAATTCAAGAGGTATCATGAGCAATTCCATCTAAACATTTTCCTCTCGTCTATTAATTAAAAACAGAACATTTTTAAAATTCATCTTTAATCTATCAATTGGATGCAGCATGTCCTCTCTTTAATTCTCTTAAACAAAAATGAAAAGGTTGCGAATTGGTCCAAATTAGCAGCGGCTCCACTCTTTTTGCAGCACAATTGGCGTTTTTTTTTATAGGCAAAACCAAAATATATTCACTAAACTTTTAGTTTAATTTAATTTTTTTTAATTATTTAAACTAACTTTTATCTTCACTAGAAAGACCAACACTTGGAGAATAAAGGTGATCATCTTATAATCATGTTGTAATTCTGATTGATCTCCAAGCTCTCGCAAACATCGCTGCATGTGTAAGTTTCAAACTTCATCCCTCTTCCATGAAAACTGATCAAACAGCCCGGCCAGCTTCATCTTTAATCTCTTGTTCTTTGCCTCGATGGAGATACGATGTTTTCCTCAGTTTCTATGACAAGGACACCCACAAGAATTTTACGGCTCATCTATATACTGCTTTGAAAGATAAAAGTATTTTCACCTTCAGAGACGACGAAAAGCTAGAGTGAGGAAGATATATATCTCCTGATCTCTTGAAAGTAATTGAACAATCAAAGTATGCAATTGTCGTTCTCTCATGGAATTATTATATAATATATAATATAGTATATTAAAACTGAAAAATCGGGCCAGAACCAGTAAAATCGGAAGTACCGATTTAGGAAAATAACTAATGCGGAATCAGTTTTTGAAAATGCAAAACCGGTGCATACCGGTTCCATCCCAAATCTTGTCCAAAACCGGCCTAAACTGGACTGGTACACCCCTACATGTGAGTGCAAAGAGGGGGAAAAAGTGGGGAAAAATTGTGAGAAAGAAACCAAAATACAAAATGACGGGAGAAACCGACGTGATCATGGTATTCGGGGAGAGGAATTTTAGGAAAAGGGGAACAAACAGAAAGTCTAAGAGGAAGGGAGAAGAACCGTCTGGTGAACAAAAAGAGAACTAATGAAAGTCTAAATCTGACCTGACTAAATAATGCCGTTTGGCTACTCTACGGGTCTGGGTATTACAAATGTTTGTGAGAGGTAAACTTAGCGGAAGAATAAATATTTCACAGGATCAAGCGTAACATTAGTCAATGGCTCTAATACCATGATAAAAAATAAAACATAATATAAAAGAAGATGAAGTAGAGAGAGAGGGAAATAGGCTTTGAAAGCTACATCTTTATTTTCTAAATTATTATTGAATAAAAGGCTATATGCATCTCTATTTATGAGAAAAAATACATTAAAATGAGATAATATAAATATTATAAAAATTAAATCAAAATAATTATAAAAATCAAATCAATATACTTTCAAATCAAATTATCTTAAGCAATTCTGTTAATTGAATGAGGGACGGCAAGAGAATGAGAATAAAGATACAAAGGCTAAAAAACAAAAAAAACAAAAAACAATAAAAGTCAAGCAACTTTTTTTCTCTCTTGTTTTCTCTCTTTTTTTTCCTCCTTTTCACACCATAATTAACCATTTTTCTCTACACGCATGACTAGACAGGCTCTCATAATATTTTAGATATTCAGAGTCGGTAATAAGAACAATTAATTCATTTCGGACAACCCACTTTCTGATTGTTATTGTAGCCACCGTGAGTTACATATATTATATATAATATATATTATTGGTTATTAAGACAGAAATAATATTTGTAATTGTAGAGTACATAAGAATTATACAATTTCTTTAAAAGGAGTGAGTAAATACGAGATATATATAAAAAATTAATTTTTTAATAATAAATTTTATTTTTTTAAAAATGATTGCGCAATATTTACGCATTCCACGACTGTATCTAGTATTATTCTTTTGAATACTTGAGATGAGAAATGATTAATTTATAAAGATATTCATAGAAGTTAATTTATAAATTGATGTGGTTTGTTGTGGCAGATTAGATAGTAAAACTATTTTTATTTAAAAAAAAAAGATTTAAGATATCACACTATATAACCATATTAATTTGTGAAATCATTTTTATGATCATCAACGTAGTACTTTTTTATACGATGAAATATACATATTTCTCTTTAAGGATGTACAATAAATCCTGTACCCCAAACCGAATGGTATGCATGCTAATATTGACCAAATTTTACTTAAAATATATATCTTAATTAATTCCAATATAATTTTCAATTCATACTTTAATCTCTGTTTTTTATTTTTTACTATGCTGATGTGACATTGTCTATTTATTCTGTTTTTTAAGCAAATTCAAGAGGAATCATGAGCAATTCCATCTAAACATTCTCCTCTGGTCTATTAATTAAAAACAGAACATTTTTTTTTTTTTTTATAAATATTAAAAACAGAACATTTTTATAATTCATCTTTAATCTTTCAATTGGATGCAGCTCCTCCACTCTTTTTGCAGCACAATGGCGACTTTTATAGGCA
This sequence comes from Juglans microcarpa x Juglans regia, assembly GCF_004785595.1. NCBI lineage: Eukaryota > Viridiplantae > Streptophyta > Magnoliopsida > Fagales > Juglandaceae > Juglans > Juglans microcarpa x Juglans regia. The sequence goes on along the minus strand of NC_054608.1, from coordinate 4,669,579 downwards.
AAAGCAAAATATATTCACTATACTTTTAGTTTAATTTAATTTTTGTAATTATTTAAACTAATTACTTTTATCTTGACTAGAAAGACCAACACTTGGAGAATAAAGGTGATCATCTTATAATCATGTTGTTGTTCTGATTGATCTCCAAGCTCTCGCAAACATCACTGCATGTGTAAGTTTCAAACTTCATCCCTCCATGAAAACTGATCAAACAGTCCGTCCAGCTTCATCTTCAATTTCTTGTTCTTTGCCTCGATGGAGATACGATGTTTTCCTCAGTTTCTATGGCAAGGACACCTGCAAGAATTTTATGGCTCATCTTTATACTACTTTGAAAGATAAAAATATTTTCACCTTCAGAGATGACGAAAAGCTAGAGTGAGGAAGATATATATCTCCCGATCTCTTGAAAGCAATTGGCGAATCAAAGTATGCAATTGTCGTTATCTCACGGAGTTATTATATAATATATAATATAATATAGTAAAATTGGAAAACCGGACCAAATCGGACCGGTAAACCGGAAGTACCGATTTAAAAAAATAACTGATGCGGAATTGATTCTTGAAAATGCAAAATAGGTAAATACTAGTTCGGCTCCAAATCTTGTCCAAAACTGACTCAAACCAGACTGGTACACCCCTACATGTGAGTGCAAAGTGGGGAGAAACTGTGAGAAAGTAACCAAAATACAAAATGACGTGAGAAACCGACGTGATCATGGTATTCAGGGAGAGGAACTTTCAAAAAAGGGGAACAAATTGAAAATTTAAGAGGAAGGGAGAAGAACCGTCAGGTGAAAGAAAAGAGAACTAGTGAAAAACTAAATTTGACCTGCCTAAGCAACGCCGTTTGGCTCCTCCACGGGTTTGGATATTACAAAACGTTTGTGAGAGGTAAACCTAACGGAAGAATAAATATTTCACAAGAACAAGCGTAGCATTAGTCAAGGGTTCTGATACCATGATAAAAAATAAAATATAATATAAAAGAAGATGAAGTAGAGAGAGAGGGAAATAGGTTTTGAAAACTATATCTTTACTTTCTAAATTATTATTGAATAAAAGGCCATATGCATATCTATTTATGAGAAAAAATACATTAAAATAAGATAATATAAATATTATAAAAATCAAATCAAAATAATTATAAAAATCAAATCAAAATAATTATAAAAATCAAATCAATATACTTTCAAATCAAATTATCTTAAGCAATTCTGTTAATTGGATGAGGGACGGCAAAAGTGTGAGGATAAAGATACTAAGACTAAAAAAGAACAAAAAAACAAAAAAAGTCAAAAGCAACTTTTTTTCTTCTCTTGTTTTCTCTCTTTTTTTCCTTTTCCTCCTTTTCACACCATAATTAACCATTTTTCTCTACGCGCATGACTGGACTGCTTCTGATAATATTCTACACGCATGACGATTCTGGCTCTGATTATATTTTAGATATTCAAAGTAGGTAATAAGAACAATTAATTCATTTCGGACAACCCACTTTCTGATTGTTATTGTAGCCACCGTTAGTCACATATATATATATATATATATATATTATAGAGTAATATTATATATAATTATGAAATGCGTAAATATCGTACAGTTGTTTTGAAAAAGAGTGAGATTCACTCATAAAAAATTAATTTCTTTTTATGTAGGTCACATATTTATTTACTTTTTTCAAAACGACTGTACGACGCTTGTACATTCACGACTGTAAATATCATCTCTCTATTATATATATATTGATGGTTATTAAGACAGAAATAATATTTATAATCGTGGAGTACATAAGCATTGCACAATTTCTTTAAAAGTAAGTAAATACGAGATATACATAAAAAAATAATTTTTTAATAATGAACTTTATTTTTTTCAAAAAGATGGCACGGTATTTACGCACTCCACGATTGTATCTAACATTATTCTTTTGAATATTTGAGATGAGAATGTTTAATTTATAAAAATATTCATAAAAGTTAATTTATAAATTGATGTGGTTTGTCGTAGCACATTAGATAGTAAAATTAATTTTTTTTTTTTTAAAAAAGAAAAAAATATTTTAGGTATCACATTATATAACCATATTAATTTGTGAAATCATTTTTATGATCATCAACCTAGTACTTTTATATATGATGAAATATACATATTTCTCTTTAAGGATGTGCAATAAATCCTTTACCCCAAACCGAATGATATGCATGCTAATATTGACCAAATTTTACTTAAAATATATATCTTAATTAATTCCAATATAATTTTCAATTCATACTTTAATCTCTGTTTTTTATTTTTTACTATGCTGATGTGACATTGTCTATTTATTCTGTTTTTTAAGCAAATTCAAGAGGTATCATGGGCAATTCCATCTAAACATTTTCCTATACTTTTTTAGGCAAAAGCAAAATATATTCACTATACTTTTAGTTTAATTTAATTTTTTTAATTATTTAAACTAATTACTTTTATCTTGACTAGAAAGACCAACACGTAGAGAATAAAGGTGATCACCTTATAATCATGTCGTTTTTCTGATTGATCTCCAAGCTCTCGCAAACATCGCTGTGTAAGTTTCAAGCTTCATCTCTCCTCCATGAAAACTGATCAAACAGCCCGGCCAACTTCATCATTAATTTCTTGTTCTCCGCCTCGATGGAGATACGATGTTTTCCTCAGTTTCTATGGCAAGGACACCCGCAAGAATTTTACTGCTCATCTTTATACTGCTTTGAAAGATAAAAATATTTTCGCCTTCAGAGACGACGAAAAGCTAGAGCGAGGAAGATATATATCTCCAGATCTTTTGAAAGCAATTGAAGAATCTAAGTATGCAATTGTCGTTCTCTCACGGAATTATGCTTTTTCGAGCTGGTGCTTGCTTGAACTTGCCAAGATTGTTGAATGCATGGAAACGACGGGGCTGACAGTCCTTCCGATTTTCTACCATGTGAGTCCCTCTCACGTACGAGACCAGACAGATAGTTTTGCAGAAGCTTTTGCTGAGCTTGAAAAAGATTCCAATATTGTCAAAGAGGATGTGCAAACCTGGAAAACTGCTTTGCGGAAAGTGAGCAATATCTCGGGATGGGATTTACGTGATGGGTAATCATTTTAATTACTTTCTCTGATCAGCATCTTCCACTGCAAACATATTATACATATGTACATACAAACACAACACACACACACACACACACACACACATGTATATTTGTATTTAGTTCTCTCTATATTTGAATTGGTGCTCACAAATATTTAAGGCTCCCAACTCCAGAGAATCCAAAAATTATGAACTAAAGTTCCATAGAAAGAAGTACTTTTAATAGTAAAACAGATATCCCAACACGTACATATAACACAAAGGAAGACAGAAAGAAAAGGAAATCAACACATCAACAAGAATTGTTGCTGTTGAGTTTTGCATAAAAACGTACGGAGTAGAAAGTTGATGGAGTTAAGGGTTTTAAATCATATAAATTTTCTTCTTGCATTTACAAAACCAGCTGCATATATAGTACATGCATCTTGCTTTTCACCCCTTTTTTGACTAAGTACTGGTTTTAAATCATATATATATATATCATTAACTACTAACCAATCATTATTTAACATTTTTACAGAATTTTTGCCTTTTCCTAACTTTGATCTGTCAATGAAAATTACTTTTCAATCTTCCTAATTTGCAGGGACGAGTCAAAAGCTATTCAAAACATTGTCGGAAAGATACTCAGTAAATTAAACTCTATAGTCTCAGCTAGTTCTGCATCCAAGGACCTTATTGGAATAGCCTCTCGTGTAGAGGAATTGCAGTACTTATGCTTAAATAATAGGCCAGATGATGATGCTCACTTTGTAGGGATCTGGGGATGGGTGGTATCGGTAAGACCACTCTTGCACGTGTTTTTATGACAGATTTTCCAGTCAATTTGAAGCCAGTAGTTTTATTGCCAATGTCAGAGAAAGAACTGGAAAAGATGGTCTGATTCCTTTACAAAACGAACTTCTTTCTGATATCTTGATGGAAAGAAATATTGATATTAAGGACGTTGACAGGGGAAAGAATACAATAAGTCTTAGACTGTGTTATAAAAAGGTTCTTGTCATTCTCGATGATGTGGATCAATCCGAACAATTAGAAGCATTAGCAAATGAGCGCAATTGGTTTGGTCCAGGAAGTAGTATCATTATAACAACAAGAGATGAGCGTCTGTTGATAGAACATGGACTGACCAAAAATGAAATATATAGGGCTCAAGAACTGAACAATGATGAAGCTCTCTGCCTCTTTAGTTGGAAAGCCTTCAAGCAAGAACTCCCTCCAGAAGATTTTGTGGAGCTGTCCAAGAAGATTTTAAATCACGCTAACGGCCTTCCTTTAGCTCTTAAAGTTCTGGGTTCATTCTTGTTTGAGAGAAGTGTAGATTTTTGGGAATCTGCTGTGAGTAGACTAAAAGAAAACCCTGATAGAAAAATCATGGACACACTTAAAATAAGTTTTGATGGACTGGAGGAAAAAGAGCAAAACATTTTTCTAGATATTGCATGTTTCTACAAAGGGAAGGATAGTTATTCGTGTGAAGAGTATATTAGAAAGTTGTGATTACCACCCCAACATCGGCATAGAAGTTCTGATCAGTAAGTCTCTTATAACCATGTCGGGGACGAAATTGTGGATGCATGATCTAATTGAAGAAATGGGTCGGGAAATTGTTCGGCGTGAATGGCCAAGAGATCCTGGCAGGCGGAGTAGGTTGTGGCTTAGTAATGATATCATTCGTGTAATGAAGAATAACAGTGTAAGACAAGCTTATTGAATTGTATATATTAATAATGCAATTAAAATTTTCAGTACACACTTGACTACATCATGCTCTGCACTGCACTAATTCGTTCTTGTTGGTCACTAGGGAACAGACAGGATCGAAGGAATAGTTCTAAACTCTCCTCCACAAGAAGAATTAGACTTGAATGCTGACGCCTTTTCCCAGATGAAGAACTTGAGATTGCTCAAGATGAGTAATGTACACCTTTCTCAAGGCCTCAGTTATCTTTCTACAGAGTTGCGGGTTATGGAGTGGCATGGATACAATTTCAAATCCTTGCCAATGAGTTTCCCACCTGATAAACTCGTTGAACTCAGTATGTGTTCCAGCCACATTCAACAACTGTGGCAGGGAACTAAGGTCAGAATTTCACTTATGCAAGTGTTCTTATCCTTCCATTTTTATGTGAAAAATTGTTAAGTTAATTGCTCTGCATAAACTTTCCTCATATTGATTTATTGTTTTATCCCAGAGTTTGCACAAGCTAAAACTCGTTGACCTTAGTGACTCTGGACACTTGATGGAGACCCCGGACTTCACAGGAGCCCCAAATCTTGAGAGGCTGATTCTTCAAGGATGTACAAAATTGCTTAAGCTCCACTCATCGGTTGGAGATCTCAGACGCCTTATTGTTCTGAATTTGAGAGATTGTGCATCCCTTAGAAGCCTTCCATGTAACATTAGTTGGGATTCCCTTGAAGAATTGATTCTTTCTGGGTGTTCAAGACTCGATAAGCTTCCAGAAAATGTGGGAAATTTGAAACGTTTGTCTCAACTTCATTTGGATGGTTGCTCAAAACTTGATAAAATGCCAGAGGACCTAGGGAATGTGGAACATCTGGAGGAGCTTGATATAAGTGGAACTGCTATAAGACAAGTACCATCCTCCTTTTTACGTCTGCAGAACCTTAAAATGCTAAACTGCCAAGGATGTTCTGGTCAGCCACCTCAATCGCTACTCGGCCTACTTTTCGGTTGTTTCTTGCCGAGGTCCGACATTGGCTTTGTGTTGCCTGATTCGTTCTCAGGTTTACCCTGCCTGAACAAATTAAACTTGAGCTATTGCCATTTAAAAGATGGAGCAATTCCCAGTGACCTAAGTGGATTGCCATCATTGCTAGCACTAGATCTAAGTGGAAACGATTTCGAGCTCTTACCTGAAAGCATCTCTCAACTTTCGAAGCTTAGAGTTATTTTCTTGAGAAGCTGTAGCAGGCTTCGATCATTGCCAGAACTTCCGTCGAGTATAGTAAATGTTGCTGCTGAAGATTGTATCTCATTGGAAGAACATTCTAATGAAATTAGTGGTATAGTTTCAGATGAAACAGGACTGGCTCTTCTTAGGACCTCCACGCCACGTGAATCGAAAGGCGGCAAGCTTGGGACGTTTTCGTTATCAACTGCAGAAGGTGACCTAATGAATGAAAGAACCATTAAGGTATGTTAGTTTCTTTTTTCTTGCAGCATCAAACTTTGTCAAATCTCATACATAGGCTTTAAAATGTACGTACGGTCAATTTAGGAAGCCAAATTGGAATTTAGGAACAGTAGTTTGGACTGAAATATTTGATATTCAATGGCTTAGTTGAACCGTGAAAAGTTCGCTCTCTGTTTCCTCCTTTTCTTAATTCAATTTATTTTTCTTAGGCAAACATCGATCTTGCCAGAGTTATCTCGGGTACTTCAAGTGCAGCAAGAATTCCAATGTGGTTCCAGACTCCGAGAATGGGTTCCTCGATCACAATCCAGTTGCATCCGGATTTGGATGATAGTAGAAAGTGGTTGGGTTTTGCTCTTTATTTTGTCTTTGAAATCCATGAACTTGAGACTTGGGAGTCAACACGTTTTAGGAGGTTAGATTTTCATTTGGACCCAGAAGATTTCGACCAGCTTTTGTTTCATTTTGGCACTGATGAAGGTCCTCTAAAAGAACCCCTAGAGCGAGAATTCCCTAAATGCCTCGCTGTTACGCCAGCAGGATATTGGATATATGTACCACACATCTGGTTTGAGAAAAAGTCAAATGAGGTGGATACATGGAGTTACATTGAGGTTTCAATTAAGATTGGAAGTCCATTTTTGAAGGTGCAAATGTGCGGGGCTCGTCTAGTATATGAGCAAAATGCCCACGAGTTTATTGATGCAGTCCAAACCTCTAAGAATATGACGACTCTCGACATTTGCGATGGAAAGGGGCATTTCAAGTTCCAGAGCTCTCCGCGAAGTGGTTCCGGATTTCACTTTGTACACCTGGTTACTCCAGAGAATGTTGGTGAAGTAGAATCAAGTGGGTCAAATCTATTGGATAAAGGTTTTACCTCGAATGAAATATTGGAATGCAACTCAAAGAATTCAAGCAGTTCATTTTCGGTTGAGGAGCCAGGCTGCATTGACAGTACTGACTCGACCATTAGTCTGAAAACATATCTTCGATCCTTGCTTCTCAGATGCTATGAGGTCTCTCTCACTCACTCTCTCTCTCTCTCTCTCTCTCTCTCTCTCTCTCTCTCTCTCAACGTGATATATATATCTCTATCTTTTACATGCAGGTAAACTATGCACAAAACAAAATGCACAAGTATATTTTTCCTTTAAGTGCATCTCCACTATGGTTCACACTTCATGGTATGGGCCTGTAGTTGAGGTCGACCTGCCTCCGAATATATATGATGACAAGGGATGGATGGGATTTGCCGTATATGTTAGTTATGTTATCCGCGATCAGACAAGTGTTTCCCGCAACATCTTCGGTCATTTGGATGCATATGATGATGATCTCGAATGCTTTTTTGTCTTCCCCCCAACCCCAGCCACGATCGTTGCTGGGCCAAGTAGACTTTTTCTATTCCACATACCTCGTGTCTTTTTCACTAATAAGTTGAATCAACGGAGCAAGATCCGAGCTTCATTTGGAACCAACAATCAAAATATGGAGGTTGTAATGTGTGGAATCCGTCTAGTATATGAGCAAGACTTGAAAGGGTGTGTCGAGACAATAGTAGACTGCGTACTAAGGAGTCCGGAAATCCACCGTCAAAGCTATCTCCGAAGTTTTGAAAATCAAGTCAATAATCTGCCAAACTATGTTTATGATCAGGCTGCATCAAGTACTGAGTGCAATCCAATATTATCAGAAGATCATGAAAGGCCCCCTCCTTTTGGTTACTTCTCAACGGAAAGGTTCTTTCGCTTAAACAATTTAATTATCCAATGAATCTTGAGCCAAGCTCATTAAGCTTGAGTACTGATATGTTTTATTTCTCATGAATTTATCCGAAAAAATGTAGGAGGAATCAATTCTCGGAAAAGCTTCCATCAAACAATGAAGAACAGAATTATGACTTATTTGAGAAATGCCTGAGTCAAATAATTTCTGGAAGGGATTCAAAAGATTCGAATTCCAATGTTATTCAGGCTGGAGCAGCATATTTGAATGAACTCAGCAAAGGAGATCCTGTAAAAGCCTCTCTTGTGAATTTGGTTCTAAATCACTTTCAGGTTCTCTCTTTCTCTCTCTCTCTCATATTATTGAATACTGCTTCAATATTAAAATTTTGTGGACTTCATTAATTTCTATTTTGCAGGACACCCATATTAATAAATTCCATCCTTATAACACTTGTTTTCTGCAATCTGAGATTCCGGAATACTTCTGCTGTCATGGTGGTTCATCAGTTCCATTCCATCTACCTCAAAATTTGAATAAAAACTCTGATTGGATTGGAATAGCTCTATGTGTTGTTTTCACTATCAACAAGAATAATGAACCTCTCATCCACGACAATCCGGCGGGCACAGAAATTCCTTATACCCTCACATGTAATTTGGCAAGCAACAAAGGCTTGGAGATGATAATTTCCCATTTTGTAAATACCAAGTTCGGAAACAATAGCTTCATTTGGCTATCGTATATTCCACGTGCTGCTTCGTTTTCAGAAAGTTTGAATGAATGCGATCACCTGCGGGCCTTCTTTTACAGTAGTAGTCAAGACTTGATTCTGCAGAAGTGTGGGCACAAACTTGTATATTTGGACAACATGGCAGAGTTAGTTGGAACAATAGCTCAATGTGCAGCCACGTGTCCTCACTATTCCAGCCTCTTCAGTCATGAGTTCGAAGGAGATGAGGATAGGAGTGATAAGCAATGTCGTATTGATGATCATGAGGAGGAAACCAGCAAAAGTGATAGCTCCGATGACTTAAATCCCAGCATACTGAACCAAAAGATGAGAAGATGTATAAAGTTTCTGCATAATCCCAGGAAGGTTAGTTTGAATGTTTATCTATTTTCCACTTAAATCCTTCACTTTCAAATAAAAACTTAATAGGATTTTTATGTTTATGTATTGTATCTCTTATAATGGTTATTTAATTTTTTTTTTATTATTATTTACTGGCCATTTATTTTCTATTCTTCAGGAATTTCATTTTTTCTTTTCAAGTGATCACTGTTTCCCTCCAATTAGTGAGATTCCAGACTTCTTAACCTATCAAGGCATAGGACCTTCAGTGACGATCGAGCTACATACAAATATGCATAATGATTCTGAATGGGCGGGACTTCTTATTTGTGCTTCATTTACATTCCAAGAGAATCAAATTGAATTTCTTGAAAGTCTGGAATCAGAAATTCCTCACCACCTTATATGTTTTTTTGACACGGATATAGATAGTTTGAGACCTATCCATGTATACCGCACTGCCAAGCAAGAATTCAAGTGGTTACATTTACATGGATTTGTTTGGCTATTCTATATACCAATTTGGTGGCTTCCAGATAGAATACAGTGCTGCAACCACATAGAGGTTTCAATTATGAGCGATTGGCCTTGTTGGATTGTGAACAATTGTGGTCTCCGTTTCCTTTCTACCCACGATTCAGGAGATCTTATGCAATTACTACTCCCCTTCCAGGCCTCGTTTTTTGACAATTGGGGTCTTTTTCATAAAGAAATATTGGAACAAGATTGTACAAAACTGGAACCATTCTCACATCAAACAGAAGGATGCACTTCAATGGATTCGGGTTTTTCTAGTAACGTTGAGTCTCACCCCACAAAGGCAGAGAACCAAGGCTACAATTTGGAAACATCAACCATATTTCTCAAACGAAAGCTTGAGACTGATATGTTTTCAACACTCTTTGAGGTCTCTCTCTCTCTCTCTCTCTCTCTCTCACACACACACACACAAACAAAAAGATTGAACATCAAGTCTCCATAATTCTTTATGTTACAGGGGCTCCAAAACGATTATCATGGATATTTCTTTCCTCAAGGTGAAATACCATCGTGGTTCAATAATCGAAATGATGGACCCTCAATAGAAATCCAGCTGCCACCGAATTTGTATAATAACGAGAGTTGGATGGGATTTGCTGTATGTGCTGTTTTGAGTTGTCCAGCTGACTCTCGCAACAATTCAAATCCAAAAACTCTTGCCGGTTGCATTCTTCATTTGGATAGCAATGAAGGTTGTTTGAAACCTGATCTTGTCCTTGGCATCCCCAGATCCATATTGCTGAACTCAGACCAATTACTTGTCGTACATTACGTATCACCAACGATTCTTCCTAGCAAGCTAAACCAATGGAGTTATGTTAAAGCTGTAGTTGAATGCAACATCTCAAGTGTGGAGACTCAAATGTGTGGGATACGGCTAATGTACAAACAAGATGTGGAAGGGTTTGTTCAAACAAAGGCAGAGTGTGCAGTAGCTATTCCAAACGACCAGCTTTGCTACTATTATTTATCTTTCGTAGATAAATTGAACTTTTTGAAAACCCGTGGTAATAGAACTAAATTCAGGGAGCGCAACTTTTATGCGTGTCACTCTCCCATAATTGAAAGGTAATCCATTGTTAGTCCTTTATATGAATGCATCATTATTCGTATTCCCTACATGAAACATATTTAATTACTTGGGCTATTTTGTAGGCGCTTTGAATCCTCACCGAAACCTCCATCTATTTGTAAACATAAAGCACTTCAACAATGTTCTTCATCAAAAACATTCTCGAATGAAAGAGTTTCAAATAGCACTGCTTCAGGAAATGGTGTTGAAATAGTTCTACCACCTGGGTATCTAGACTACACCAGTGACTCAGTTTTCTCATTGAAAACAGATTTTGAGTACTTCCTTCAAAAAGGCGTCACGGTATTTTATTTCCTCCCCTCTCTCTCTCTCTCTCTCTCTCTCTCTCTCTCTCTCTCTCTCATTAGAACCATGTTCCGTTTTACAGGCCTTTAATATGTCCTCCACATCCTGTATAAGTACTGCTTATTTGCCTCAGACAAAAGTTCCGGAGTGGTTCAACCATCAAAGTAGGGGGGCGTTTGTGAATATCCAGCTACCTCCAAATATCATGAATGATAGAAATTGGATGGGGCTTGCTCTATGTGCTGCCTTTTCAATCCACGATGATCAATATCCGACTGATCTCTCTCGTGAGTATCTTGATTCCAGGGTTTCTCATGAGCTTATTTGTGGATTGGATACTGATTTAGGTGGGTTGATGCCTCTCATTGTCATTCGCCTTACTAAAGAAAAATGCATGTGGTTTTATCTACGTGGATTCCTTTGGCTAGCCTATATACCGCATGGACTTCTGAGAGATGGCTTGTGCAGCCCATGTAGTCAGATTAAGGCTTTATTTGGAAACAATTGCCCTAATTTGACAGTGCAAAACTGTAGCCTCCGCCTTTTATACCGTCAAGATATGGAAGAGTTTGAGGAAACATTTCTCAAGTGCTTTACCCCACCTTTTCAGTACCAAAATCGCGAGGTAATAAACAATATGTATATACATTAATTACTTTGAAATATATACTGTTAAAGGGAAAATTATTCATGATCATTATGACTTTCGTGATCATGAGAATTTTAAAAGACATTGATTTGAAAAGATAAAAAAGAATATTAGATTCTTTGAATCGCCATTAATTTGCTTCCCTACCAAGTACTCGACCTGTCTCTCACTAATGGACTGGATTTTGTGTTTCTATTTATTAGGTCTTCCATAGAAACTTTGAATACAGTTCTTGTTTCCTTCCATGTGGAATAACGGAGTGGTTCAGCTATCACAGCAACGGACCCTCAGTGGGATTTGAGTTACCTCCTGATTTGTATAATGACAGTCATTGGCTGGGGCTTGCCATGTGTGCTTCTTTTTGGGTATACGAGGATGATAAGGCTGCCCATGTTAAAATGTTGGATTTAGGAAATCCTCATTATCTCCTGTGTCTTTTGGATACGGACATTGGCAGTGTGGAACCTGATCTACATTCTCATCGCCCATTTACAGAGGAAGAAATCAAGTTGGTACGTCAAGGTGAGATAATGTGGCTATCATTTATACCAAAAGGATCACTTCCAGAGTGGTTGAACCAATGCACTCGAATAGAGGCGTCCATTGCTAGTGACTGCCCAAGCTTGAGAGTGCACAAGTGTGGATTCCGTCTTCTGTACCAGCACGATGAGGTTGAGTTTAAGGAAACAATAAGGCACTGCAATAAGCAAAACTGCCATAAAGATGAGACAACATTAGTAACAAGACCCAATTTTGATCCCACGCTCCAAGACAAGGGAAAACGAGTTGTGCAATAATAAACTCACCTCTCAATGATTGGCAACGAATTTTCTATTGGCTCTGCTGCTCGTCTCCTTGGCTATACTCGGTGCCTTTTGCCCTCAACTTTGAGGACGACTAGAGGTAGTGGTTTGTCAAAAAATATCTAGAATGTTATTTGGCTTGATGTTGATTGAGGAATTGGGGTGCCTCGAGCAACCCCAAGTTGTGATTATTTTCCCAATCTAATATCCATTATAGTTTCATTCTTAATTTCATATCTTAGTATCTCCTTATTTTTTGTTGAAGTTCATAACAGATTCTGTAGGACACCAGCTTTGGCTTTCAATTTGAATCGTTTAGCACCCGTTGGAACTATGTAATTCAATATATATAAATGGATGGAGTAGAATACCCAGATTGTTCAATCCCGATTTCCTATAAGGTCTTCTTGCTGATAGGTCATAGATCGGTCAAATTTCTCTTGAAAAGGCACCGATAGGTATGGGTTGCTTAAAATTTACCAGCATTGAAGTTCTTCCCTTGGATCATCGTCACCAAATGACCATGGCCTTCAATCGAGCCTTAGAGCCGTATGTAGTGGGTTAGATTAATTGAGAAAGATAGTGACTGGAGGTGGGGATAAGCAAATTGTAGTCGATCGTTGAAAAAGTGATCAGAGTGAGATGAAGGTATTTTTAGGGCTAGCAGATCACCATTAACGAGTATTTGTGGAAGAAATTTTTCGGAAGGAGCATAGGCTGTCGTAAATGTGATTTGCATCAGGATGAAAATCAAAATTATCACATTTCCTACACAAATTTCGGTTGTGGGCAATATAAGTTTGTTGTCACTAACCACTCTCGCCATGAATGAATGCATGTCATCATAAATTAACGAATATTATCTTCAAACTTTTTTTGATGATGTAATTTTTACGGAAAAATAAGTCTTTAGTTCTCACAGGTTGTAGCAAATAAAATGAACAAAAGTAAATATTTGACGTGCGTATCACTCGTAACGATTAGATGTATGACTTTTACCTCTCTTATTGTTTTTTTTTTTTTTTTTTTATCTATAGATGGACTACATTTATTGAATTAGTTTAGACTATATATGAATCAAGATTAAACTCGAAAATTAAAATTACTACTCTGATACATCACCAAATGTCTTAAAAATTTAACGACTTCAGGTCAAAACCATGAGGATTCCGAAAAGAAATAATATTGTGCAAGTAATATTTTTGAAACTATTTTGTTATAGATATATATTTCACCCATGAATTAGTTTTTTTTTTCCATCATAAAACACTTTCATTTAGAAAAGGGAAACATTACAAGTTTTTTTCAAGCCATACAACTTGAATTACAAACTCATGTGAATTTTCCCACCACATATCTAAATTTTCTACATTCCAAGCATTCCTAGCTAGCTTGTATGCCACCTCGTTCCCTGCCCTATCCACATGCTGAACCAAGCATACCTCAAGCAGAGCCTTGAGTTCTTTACCTCCCTAACTAGATTTCCCAACAAAGAGAAAGAGGCCTCTCTTGCATTAACTTCATTTACCATCAACAGACTATCACTTTCCAAGATCAATCTCTGAATTCTCATGTTTGCACAAATTTGAAGGCCTCTAAACATTGCCAAGAGTTTAATGTCTTCTGGTTCATTTACTTCATATTCAATTTTGCTAGCTGCCAAGACTACATCACCCTTATCATCCCTCAAAACTGCCCCAATTCTTGCTTTGTGCCTGTTAAAGAACATGGCTCCATTGACATTTAACTTTAAGAAACCAACAGCAGGTGGTTTCCAGTAGCAAAGTTCCTTGACTTTCGATTTAGCAGCTGCCAACTTCTTTAACAGACATCTTATTATCCAAAGTTTGCACAATTGGAACATAGTTTTTCCTGAAGTCTCTGATGTCAGGGCAAAAGAAGAGAGCATGAGAGGTATCTTCCATCACTTCCTTGCAGAAACAACAACTCCCTTATGTTTTGACTCTTCTCTTCTTAAGGTTAAGCTTTGTAGATAGCCCCTCCTTGCAGGCTCTCCATGCAAACACCTTAGTTTTATTTGGCAGAGGCATCTTCCAGACATATTTCCAAAGAGTCTCGTGTCTAGAGAAACTCGAACACTCCCCAGACTTATCGTTACTTATGTCTCTAAACAGATTGTAAGCACTTTTTACACTGAAAGAGCCAATTTTTTCTAGAAACCAGATCCATTTATCAGTTTGAGCACCTGGGCCGACCACAATCCTCAATATATCCTCTGCTATCTTTGGATTGAATAGAGCACTGACCTTTCAACATCCCGCCACCTGGTTTGACAATTCAGCAATTGGTCCACTGTCTCATCTTCCCTTAACTCTTTAGATTCTGTACACAAAGTTTCATGTCCAGGTATCCAGTGATCCTTCCAAATTTTAACAGTTTTTCCATCACCTATCCTCCACTTACAGCCAGCTTTTAGCCACTTCTTAGCTTCCCATATCCCTCTCCATGCATAAGTGGAATTGTTTCCACCAGCCTCAAACAGATTACTTTTTGGGAAATATTTGGCTTTATACACTCTTTGCAGCAAAGAGCCTTCTACTTGCGGGATCCTCCATGCTTGTCTAGCTAGCAGTGCCAAATTGAAAGTTTTAAAGTCTTTAAAACCCAATCCTCCTCTAAACTTTGATTCACACATTTTGTTCCAGCTGACCCAATATATTCTCCTCCCATCCTTCTTCTGGCCCCACCAAAATCTTGCCATCAAAGCTTCAAGTTCTAAGCATAGTTCCCCAGGTAACAAGAAGTAACTCATAGAATACATTGGATAGAGAGGGCTGCAACCTTGATAAGGATTTCTTTTCCCCCTTGTGATAAAATCTTCTCCTTCGAACATTGCAGTTTTTGCCACACTTTGTGCTTAATGTTAGAGAAAGCACGAGTCTTTGATCTACCTACAACTGGAGGCAACCTGAGGTATTTCTCATATTGTTGTACCCTCTCCACACCCCATAATAGCATTATCTCCTTTTGATTAGCTTTAGGGATATTCTTACTAAAAACAACAGCAATTTTTCCTATTTTTATCTTTTTTCCAGAGGCATTCTCATAAATTTCAAGAAGCATGTGCACCTTTCTGTTTTCTTGCATATTATCCTTACAAAAAATTACACTATCATCTGCAAATAGTAGATGATTAATGTAAGGAGCCCTTCTGCACAATTTTATCCCATCAAACTGAAACTCCTCATTAGCATTTTTAAGGAGGGCCACCAGTCTCTCAGTACACAATAAAAATAGATAGGGGATAGAGGATCCCCTTGCCTCAATCATCTACTAGGTACAATTGCGCCCTTTGGTACACCATTTATTAAAATAGAAAAAGAGACAGACTAGACACACTTCATAATCAGCTTGATGAACCTTTCCTCAAACCCCATCTTCACCATCACCATTTCTACAAAGCTCCATTCTACCTATCATAGGCTTTACTCATATCTAACTTAAGAGACATGTAGTCTTTCTTCCCTTTCCTTTTCTGCTTCAGATAATGTATGAGTTCATATGCCACTAATACATTATCTGAAATAAGCCTTCCAGGCACAAAGGCTCTTTGTGAATCTGAAATAAGAAAAGATAAAAATCTCTTAAGCCTATTTGCAACTACCTTTAAGACAAGCTTATAAAGCACATTGCATAGGCTAATTGGTCTATACACAGCAATTTTGACAGGGTCTTGTTTCTTAGGAATAAGGGTAATAAAAGTGTGGTTTAAAGAAAGTGGGAAGTCACCTTGATTCAATGCTTGTAAAACTGCTTTTACTCCAGTATTTTTGAAAGAATATAGATGCCATCCCATTTGGACCAGGGCCTTTGTGGGGTGCATCTGAGCAAGTGCCTCATCCACTTCTCTCTCAGTATACTCCATACATAGCTCTTCATTCATCTCTTTTGTAACCCTGCCTGTTAAACTATTCAGGAAGTCTATGTTTTTACTAGGATTGGAGGTGGTGAACAACTCTTGAAAATATTCAACAATAAGTCTATCCCTCCCCTCATCCTCCTACTAGTTCCCTTATTCATCTTGCAGCCTCACAATCTTATTCTTTCTTCTTCTTTGCGAGACCTTCATGTGATAATATCTTGAGTTTTTATCCCCCTCTTTCAACCATAAAGCTTTTGACTTCTACCTCCACATCACTTCCTCTCTCTCCAACCAGATCTCTACCTCTTCCCTTCCCTTTTTCAGATATGCATTAGAGCTCCCCCTGTGATTCCTCCCTTGCAAACATTGTAGTTTTGTCTGTGCTCGAGCCACTTGGTACTGGACATTACCAAATTTTCTTTTATTCTACACCTGCAGCTTCTGACTACACTCAGCAATCTAATCTATCACTTCTCCCATCTTATCCCCACTTGAATTATACTTCCAACTATCCTTAACAATGTCATCACATTTAGTTTCTCCCAACCACATCGCTTCAAACCTGAACATCCTCTTGCTTCTTCCAGTTTCTACACCCTTGTGAGGCTCCATCCATATGGGGGGATATGGTTTGAATAAGCAGCAGCGAGGGGTGTAAAAACAAATCAGTGAACCGGACTGGACTGAGTTTAGTTCGGTTCGGTATCTGTTTTATTTTTCTTAAAACCGATCAAAATCGGTCTGGTTTTGATTTTTCTTTTCCTCAAACCAGACCGGACCGAACTGAATCGGTTCATATATATATTATAATTTTTTCTATTGTATATAATTTTTATATATAATATATTTTAAAATCTTATATCATTATAGTCTATTGTATTAATAGTTATACTAATATTATATCACTATATATTATAATAGACTATAATATATCACTACATTATATATTATAATATATCACTATAGTCTATAATACAATTATAATATATTATAATATACTACAATATATTATCACTATAGTATTATATACTATAATATACTATTATATATATTATATAATATAGTATATAGTATATTAAAACAGAAAAATCAGACCGAACCAGACCGAAACCAGTAAAACAGGAAATACTGGTTTAGGGGGATAACCGGTGTGGAATCGGTTCTAGAAAATGCAAAATCGGTACATACTAGTTCGGTCCCAAATTTTGTTCAAAACCGGATCGATTACACCCCTAGCAGCAGCACCATGAATTATGGTAGCATGAGGATACAACTGGATCCATTCTGAGTTTGCAAAGAACCTATCCAAACTCTCCCAAATTCTTGCTCTTCCCTCCTTATTATTGCAACAGGTGAAAGGAGATCCACTATAACCCAGATCTTTTAATGCACAAGTGTCTAGCATCTCCCTAAAATCATCAAGCTGTGATTCAGGTCTTCTTTTCCCACCCTTCTTTTCATTTTGCATAAGTATTTCATTAAAATCCCCACACACTAGCCATGTCTTTCCATCTCTACTGCATAGCTCCTTTATCAACCTCCATGTAACTCCCCTTAAACTTGTTTTAGGATTGCCATACACCCTCGTGAAATAGTCCTCAATTTGCTGGTTCCCATCCCCATGCAATCCTCGCATGAATATGTGACCTAGAATAGTTTACAATTTTCAAGTCCACATTTGCTCTCCATAACAGTGCAATACCCTCACTCTTTCCCACTCTTTCTACAACCAAACAGTTTGGAAAGCCAAGTCTCACCCTACACCCTTCCATAGCTCTTATTGTCAATCTTGTTTCTTGTAGAAACAAAATATCAGGATCTTCCTTCTTGACTAAGTCTCGAAATGCTTGAATACCCTGTGGGTTCCCAAACCCACTTGTATTCTAGCTCAATGTTTTCATGGCTTCCGACAGGACTGGCAACCAGCCTCTCCAATATCAGTTTTGACATCCCATCTCGGATCCCACTTCTTGCATTCTCCACCTAAATACGTTTGGGCACCTTTCCCAAATCATCTTCCTTCTCAGCCTCCCCCTTCATTTTCCTCAGTCGTAACAACTCAGCAGCTTTGGCCTCTTTTCCTTGTATTCTCCTCCATATTTTTTCCTATTTATTTCTTGTTTTGTGAATCAACAAGTCTAGTGGCTTCTCAATACATATTTCTTTCCCTTTTTCTTTTTTTTCCCTCCCTAGTTCCAACAGCTTCTTCCACTACTTCTTGTGTACCGGACTGCATGGTGGAAATAAGCTCAAGACACAGAGAGAGCCTTTGCACTTTTGCTTTACCCTTAGCCAACTCTGAGGGAAACTAATTGACAGATTCATTTTCCTTACTCCCAGTAGCCAAGTCTCTCATCTCAGCCAATCCAGAGAGCACCTCAGGGTGAGTTTCAGTTTCCATATTCCCACCTGCCAGACCTCTAGTCTCATCTTTTCCCCTCTCCATATCCCTACTATCTTCAGTAACTCCAGTAACCTTCCTTTACCCCTTTTGACTACTATCCTGGCGCTCCCACCTCCTTCAATTCTCATCCACTGCCCATAAGGAAAACCCCCTTCCTCAAACATTTTGTGATTTTCTGTCCCGCTCCTACACTCCCGATGGCTATGACCCAACTTACCACAACAATAACAAAAAATAGGAAGTCTTTCATAAGCAAAACGAACCAAACATGTTTTACCCATCCACATATTCATCTTTTTCCCCCTAAGCAGAGGTTTCCCTACTTCGATTTCTACTCTCACTCACATATACTCCCCTCAGTTCATCTCCCCTTGATCAATATCCACCTCAACCACTCTACCGATAGAACCCCCAATAAGATTTCCAATGTACTCATTTCTAGCTATCAAAGGGAGGCCATAGATTCTTACCCAGAACAGTGCCACTGTGAGATAATTAAGTAGAATTTCTCAAAACCAAAAGTGAAAGACATATCAGAATTCCTTAATCCAATCAATCAAGCATCCCAGTTTGCAAATAAAAATCCTCAATAACCACATTAATACACAGCATTAGAGTAACTTCAATTGCTCTAGCAAGCAGTAAAAATGATAATTTATTACGTACGTATATATATTTATTTAAATAACACTAATATTTCGTTTTATAATAAATAAAAAATATTTTGGTTTCCTATTAACTATATATATATATATATTTCAGTTCGATCTTATTCAAGTATCTTCTTTCTAGAGCTATGGAATTATGTATGGAACTTGATATAAGAAATGTCATTTTTGAGGGAGATGCTGAAGTGCCATGTCAAAGCTGTCAATAGTTATTCAGAAAGCTGGACTTTGTATGGTCAAGTTATTGAAGACATCAAATCTTTACTTAGGAGCAGAACTGATTGGAGAGTTGTTTTTAGTACTCCTAGAGCTGGAAATTGTACGTGTAGCCCCACCAGCTTGCAAAGCTAGGATATTCGTATGAGGAAGAGTCTGTATGGGTTCAAGAAGTACCTGATATTATTTCAAGGAATGTTTTAAAAGAAAAACTCTGTACGTAATTGATTGCTATTTATGAATTATACTACTGGTTTCCTTTAAAAAAAAAAGCATCTTCTTTGTAGATCAGTGAGTTAATAAATATTAGAACATGCATGCAGCTTGATCGACATGTGGACTTCGAATAGATGTCTTAATTAATTCACACGCACTTACGAATAAATTCAGCCTTAACTTTATTTATAGTTCAGTTTCTATGGCGAGGAAAGCTGTCAAGTGCACGAGTACTAGTGTAAGATAGATCGATCTAAGATGACTTATAAACAAGCTGATTCTTAACCTAAATTCAAACGTTTGTGACAGAGTTACTTTTGGTCACTACAACAAATTTTACTTTTAGAGTTGAAATTTATTAGGGATGAAATTTATTTCGTCCCTAAAAGTACTTATCTGTGATGAAATTTAAATTTTGTCTCAAAATATGGATGAGGTTCTCAAAGCGTTCGAATGAATAAATATTCCTTCAAACTATATTTTCTGTGATGAAATATATCGTCTCAAAAATAGAGATACGTTCGAACGGGTAAATATATATTTGAACAGTGCTTTATAGTTTGTTCGAATGGTTTAGCATTTGTTTGAACAATAATCTTGATGGGAAAGTACATATAATTTTGTCAGGAAATTCAAAATAGTTAGAACTTAAATTTTATGTTTGAATGGAATTTTTTGGTGGGGAAATTTGGCTGGATGGTTGCAAGACAGTTCGAACTCAAAGAAATTTTGTTCGAACAAATTCGAACACTACATTTATTCATTCGAACGACTTGTTTGGTGGGAAATTATAAAAAAAAAATGGTAGGGATTTTATTCAATATTGTTCGAACGAAAGTGTTAAGTTCGAACGGGAATAAACTTAGTGCGAACCCAAAATAAACGTTCGAACGGGATTGTTTAATTATAATAATTTATTGAAAGGCATCCAAAATACCTTAAAAATAAATATTTTTTTAATTTATTAGTTATCATTTTCAAAATATAAAAATATAGATATATTATATAGTATTATTTATGGTGAATTAAAATATTTCATATTCATAAATTAATTTTATGTAATTAATTTAAAAATATTTTAATGAGTTATTTTATGTTAAATAAGATTTTTAGTTTTTTAAGAAAAGTTGGTAGCCACACACATAGCAGACCCGTCCCAAATTTATTAATAAACCCTCACTCATGACGGAGAAATACTGTAAAAACATAATTACACTTGATTTACATAATCAAACTCTACAAAAAAAACCCAAAACCAAGTGTCAAGATAACCCAAAACCAAAAATTAAATTCTACCGAGCCTAAGCCAATAAAACCCAAACGGACTTAACAAGACGCAACACAACTGAATCAGCGTATTGACGAAACTCCATAACCTCCGTAAACGTGAACACGTTGAATGACGCAAACGTAAAACAACGTAAAACGCAAACGTAAAACAACATAATCACAAACGTAACCGTAGAAAGTAAATGAACCACTCAACGAGCCCTCAAATACGGTAAAGACAACTTATCCGTTCTAATCAATCCTTTAAGGTGCTTTGGATCATGCAAAAGAGATCTCCCAACCAAAGTCGAACCTTGAGCACCCATTTTTGCTAAATAGTCAGCCGACGCATTTCCTTCTCGATAAATATGAATAATAACAAACTCCCCACCTTCGTACAATCTCATCGCCTCCTCCCAGAAATCTTCTAAGTACCACACTCCACAATGCTTCTTCTGAATCCAAGATACACAAACAAAGGAATCAGACTCAATGTCTACTTGATACAATCCCAAAGCACGACAATATTTCAACCCTATTAATAAAGCCTTTAACTCAGCCATATTGTTTGAACCCTCTCCAAGATAGGACGAAAATGAAAGCACCATGTCACCACACAAATCCTGAATAATACCCTCTGCACCTAACCTCCCTGGATTCCCGCAGCTATACCCATCAATATTTAGTTTAAATCTTCCATGCCTAGGCCTCACCCAACTAACCACAGCTTTTAGGAAACTCCACTCCACTCTGTCATAGGCCTTGCTCAAGTCTAATTTCAAGGCTATGTAACCTTCTCTTCCTCCCAATTTACATTTCATTATATGAAAGCCTCAAAAGCCACAATTATATTATCAGATATTAGCCTATTGGGTACAAATGCAGATTGAGAGGGTGAGATAATACAAGGGAGCACCTTCTTTATTAGCAATTACTTTAGAGATGAGTTTATAGAATACATTAAAGAGGGAGATAGGCCTGAATTCTCACTTTTGTAGAGGCTTTTTCCTTTGGGATGAGAGCAATAAAGGTGCTTTTAATGTCTCCCAAGCTGCCATTTGAATTAAGGACATTCAACACTGCCTCACACACCTGGGATCTCACAATTGGTCAGTGCTTTTGATAGAAGAGAGCAGGAAAACCACCTGGTCCAAGTGAGCTGAGGCCATTCATGTGGAAGAGAGCTTCTTCAACCTCCAAGTGTGTGTAAGGTTTAGACAGCATATAATTATGTGTGGCAGTCACTCGAGCCTCCAAGGATGCAGGATTGTGTGGATTTAAGAAGGTGAACAATTCTACAAAATGATCTTGGAATAAAACTTGGATTCCTTCTCTTGAGCTTATTTCTTGGCCATGACTGTCAACCAATTTTTTAATTGTGTTTGTTTTCCTCCTGTGTGATGCACACTGGTGAAAGTATTTGGTGTTTCTATCCCTAGCTCAGTCAACCATCTTTGCTTGGTCCTTTGCTTGCACTTGGTATTCTCAGCCTCAAGGGTTTTGTCCAACCCTCTTTGCACCTTCTTTATTTCTTCAGTTAGCTGACCTATATTCCTTTCTTGTAGTTTGGAAAGAAGGGCACCAATTGATTTATTGCATAGAATTGCCTAAAAACTGCCTGCTCCATTGTGACAACTTCTGTTTATAGTTTTTTAGGCCATCAGAAGTAGTAAGTTGCATATTGTTTCCTCCACTGTTTTAGCACAATCATCCCTTAGAGACCAACTAGCCTCAAATCTGAAACGCTTTGGTGGCCTGTTAACATGAGGTTGAAACTGCTCCATAGAAATCCATATAGGATTGTGGTTTGAGTTAAGGGCAAGGAGAGTAAAAATTCTCGAGTCAGTGTATAAGTCTGACCATGCAGTGTTACAAAAGGCCCTATCAAGCCTTTCTTTAGTGAAGGCCCTCCCTTGCCTTTCATTGGACCAGGTGAATTTGCTACTAGAATAACCCATATCACTGAGACCACATATGTTCACAGCTCCTCTAAAGGCTTCCATTTGATTAAAGGGTCTCAAAGGCCCTCCACATTTCTCCCCATAGCTCAGTGTTTCCTTAAAATCACCTACACACAACCATCCTATTGAGGCTGTATGTGTCAAGGCTTGTAGTAGTTTCTAACTTCCGTGCCTCTTTGCTGTGTTTGGATTGCCATAGAACCTAGTAAGATGCCAAGGGACACCCTCCTTCAAACCCTTTACTAACAGTGAAATATGGTGTTGAGTATAGGACAACACTTCTGCCTCTACTCCTTCTTTCCAAAGGAATGCAAGGCCTCCTGGCTCCAATAGAGCCCTACGAATTAACCACAAAACTGTGCTCAAGGTTCAATCTCCTTTTAACAGATTCCACCTTTAGCCTTTTGCATTTAGTTTTCATTAAAAAAACAAAAGTTAGGCTTTTATGTTGCACCATGAGGTGCAAATTATTCACTCTCCAAGGGTTCCTAAGCCTTCGGCAATTCCAACTTAAACAACTCATTGTAGAGGGTCGGGTTGTGCACTAGCCACCACCTTAGCATTTTTGTTTGAACCAACATCAGTCATTTCCTCAGTTTTAGTCCTTTTAGTGCCATGTGCTGCAACTGCAGTAATTGACTGAGTAGCAGCCCTCTTGGTGCCACTTAGACACGTTTCCTTACCCTCCCCTTGGTCTGCTAACAAACTTTCAAAACACATATCCCTAGCCTTCCTCTTCCAACTGGCTTCTCTAAGGCTTGGACTTGGTCTGAGACAAAATGGGCCAGGGATGAGGCTTGGGCCCTTAAGTCGTGGCTACTCTCAAGGCCCAAGGTTGACTTTAGGTCCTTACCTTTACAAGTTGTGACTGGAGCAGAGGTGGGACAAACTGATTTCTGAATATCTTGCATAAGACAAGCCTCTGCTGCTATAAAGGTCCCCTCAGGATTCTCCAAGAAAGGCTCATTGAGACTTTCCTTAAAAAGCCTCTGAGTTGCCTCTGCATGGTTCCTAGTAGAAAGCATGTGTTCAGTTGCCATTTTAGGCCCTACAATGTCAACTTCAGGTAGGTCTGCTCCCTGACATTCCATCTTTGACTCAGGATGTTTGGTTGGAGCTTCATCCGTATCCTCCCCTCCCTTCCTCCATGATTGTCCTTCTTCATGGTGATGATAAACCCCTTCTCTATATTTCTTCCCTACACTATCATTCTCCACTATCATTCTCCTTGTTTGCTGGAGCTCGCATCCACACCCCATATTGCAACTTGCTGCAACCAAGAGGACCAACAAAACATCCTTGCTAAGCATGCTTTATCACCCCACATCTAAAGCAGAAAATTAGGCAAGCGCTCATATTTGAAAGGAACCTAGGTCTTGTTGCCTTCAAAGGTTAAAACACACATCTTTGGAGAGCTTCTGAGATGTCCACTTCCACCCTTATCCTCAAGAACTTCCCCTAACCAATGCCTTTGTCGTCTGTTTGGATGGTCAATACTGTCCCAATGCTTTCACCAATCTGAACCCCCACATCATGTGTCATGCTTGCCAAAGGAATGTTATAAGGCTGCACCCAGAATTCTTCCTTTTGGAAAGCAACTTCATTGATGGAGTTGTTACCTTCAAAAACTTGAAAACACAACAACCATCTCTCATTTGTCCAAGGTCTACCTCGAATGACATGCTGAAGGTCCTTCTCTTGGTTGAACTCGATGAGATACTTGTTTGTTCCAATTTCTGGAAACTGAATCCAGCTTTCACATCTCCAAACCTTAGACATAGTGGTCTTGAAGGCTTCTCTATTAATTGGTCATTCTGCTATGATCATGGCTAGTAAGCAAAACTTGTCATGCTGCATGGCTTTGGCAGTGGAGTTAATTGGCAAAATCGCCACTCATTTTTCCTTCTCAATGAGACTAAGACCTTTCCATTTTTTGCTAATTCTTCATCCATAGTAAACCTCTTCCAACCAGCTAAGCTAGTCTAGGGGACTCTAACTCTCCTAGAGAGAAACAACCTCACCCAGCAGGAGAGGACCGCATGCATTCAAGTTCCAGTTCCCTTATTTCACTGATGAATTAGTTGAGAAGGAAGCTGCCACATGGACGGAATAAACACAACTATAAGGTACGTAGCACAACGGACAAGATTCGGGCGCGTCACTTGAACTCTTCTTGGCCAACACCAAGGAGTAGTGGTCATGCGGCCACCCATAGATCAGCCAGGGCTTTGTATTTTTTAAAAAAAAATTAAATGAATTTTCTTAGGTATTTATACCAGTTTTTATTTTTATTTTTTTATGTACATAACCACGCATATACAACGTGTCAAGTCACACATGTCGAACTTTCGTATATATCGACATCGCATTTTAATGGTTTACAGACAGAACTTTAAAATAAACAAATATCCCATAAGGCACCTCGAACAACTTAAAACAGACAAAAAATGTTGTACAGAATATGGAGCCACCATAAAATTAGCTCCGTACATAGAACTGTTGGAGTATATATGGAGACTGGTTTGGAGCTGAAAAAATGTTTGCTGAAAGTTGGCTCGACAGTTGGCTAGAGCCAAGTTCGCTCGACTTCTCTCGACAGACTGCTCGAGCGAAGGCAAGTCAGAGAGGTTCGCTCGAGTTTCGTTCGACACTCCGCTCGAGCGATACACAAACCCTAATATTCGATTGACACTCCGCTCGAGCCAATGTTCATTTGACTATTTGCTCGAGTCGCGTTCGACACTCCGCTCTAGCGAAGTACGCAGATTTTACCAGATTAGGGTTTCCAGCGCCACTCACTATATATATATCATATTAGACTTGTGTCGTACGGTCAGAAATATATTTTGAGAGAGAACAATTGTCTTGTGAGTGCATATTGTGTGAGAGAGCAAAAGCCCTAGAGAGTGTGAGTTGAGATTGAGTGATTGTAATCTCCTCTGGTTAATAAGATTTCTGCAGCTCCTGTGGACGTAGGCAATTTGCCGAACCACGTAAATACTGTGTCTTGTTCTTGATTGTGTTGCTTTTACTTTATTTGTCATCGTTGGTGTGTGTACTTTGTATAGTATTTCACAACAACTGGTATCAAGAGCCAAGGTCGGATCTGAAGGAGAATGATGGCTGGAGATAAAGTGAACGCACCCGGGATTGAGAAGTTTGACGGCACTGATTTTGGATACTGGAAGATGCAGATTGAGGATTATCTCTATGGGAAGAGGCTCCACCTTCCACTGTTGGGAAAGAAGCCGGAGAGCATGACTGATGCTGAGTGGACCTTGTTAGATCGACAGGTTCTAGGTCTTGTTCGGCTGACTTTGTTTAGAACAGTGGCACACAATGTCAGTAAGGAGAGAACCACGATGGATCTCATGGTGACTTTGTCAGGTATGTATGAAAAGCCGTCTGCGAACAATAAGGTGCACTTGATGAAGAAATTGTTAAATCTGAAGATGTCTGAAGGAATGTCTATAGCCTAACACTTGAATGAATTCAATACGATCACAAATCAATTGTCTTCTGTAGAGATTGAGTTTGATGATGAGATCAGAGCATTGATTTTGTTGGCATCGTTGCCAAATAGTTGGGAGGCCATGAGAATGGCTGTGAGTAGTTCAGCCGGCAAGGCAAAATTGAACTACGATGACATACGTGACATAGTGCTTGCTGAAGAGGTATGTATGAGAGACATGGGTGAGTCTTCGGGTTCAGGATCTACCCTGATTGTTGACAATAGAGGTAGAGGACATGGCAGATCAAGTTCCAAGAGCAGGAGAAATTGCAAAATGAGATCTGGACAGCAGATCACGTGCTGGAGTTGTGGCAAGCCAGGCCACATCAAGAGAAACTACAGGAATCAAGAAAGTTCTGATGATGATGCTGTGAATGTAGTGGCAGAAGAAATTCATGATGCCTTACTTCTTACAGTGCACAGTCCAATTGATGATTGGGTGTTAGATTCAGGGTCTTCGTTCCATAGTACTTCACATCGAGAAATCATGCAGAATTATGTTACTGGTGATTTTGGGAAGATGTATACGGTTGATGGAAAGGCACTAGATGTAGTAGGAGTGGATGATGTGCATATCACACTTCCAAACAGGAGTGTGTGGACTTTACAGCAAGTCAGACATGTTCCAAATCTGAAGAAAAACCTGATCTCTGTGGGACAGCTTGATGACAGCGGTTTTGCAGTAGCGTTCTTTGGAGGGGTTTGGAAGATCACCAAGGGTGCGCTGGTCTTAGCGCATGGTAAGAGATCTAATTCTTTGTATTTGACATCAGGATCCAGTGATGTGCAGGGAAATACAAGAGTGCAAAAAGGCAGGCTTGGTCACGCGAAACATGTGAGGAAGCCAAAGGGAGTCAGCTTTGTCGTTCCTCATGAAAGCCTGAGAAAGTTGGCTAAGGTTGCCAAGATCGATTCGAGACCAGATACTCCTGGTGCAGTGGGAGTTGTGAGTCGCCCTAAGGGTGATGTATGTGGAAGACTGAAGTCGGGCTTGACTTCAGGGCGTTTTCTAGCTTGAAGACAGGAGCTGTGAGCTGTAGAGATGATAGGGCTTGACTGGAAACAATGGCTGGCATGTGGAGACCCAGTCTCCAAGTGGGAGATTGTTGGGGTATATGTGGAGACTGGTTTGGAGCTGAAAAAGTGTTTGCTGAAAGTTGGCTCGACAGTTGGCTCGAGCCAAGTTCGCTTGACTTCGCTCGACAGACTGCTCGAGCAAAGGCAAGTCAGAGAGGTTCGCCCGAGTCTCACTCGACACTCCGCTCGAGCGAGACACAAACCCTAGTATTCGCTTGACACTCCGCTAGAGCCAATGTTCATTTGGCTATTCACTCGAGTCGCGTTCGACACTCCGCTCGAGCGAAGTACGCAGATTTTGCCAGATTAGGGTTTCCAGCGCCACTCACTATATATATGTCATATAAGACTTGTGTTGTACGGTCAGAAATATATTTTGAGAGAGAACAATTGTCTTGTGAGTGCATATTGTGTGAGAGAGCAAAAGCCCTAGAGAGTGTGAGTTGAGATTGAGTGATTGTAATCTCTTCTGGTTAATAAGATTTCTGCAGCTCCTGTGGACGTAGGCAATTTGCCGAACCACGTAAATACTGTGTCGTTTTCTTGATTGTGTTGCTTTTATTTTATTTGTCATTGTTGATGTGTGTACTTTGCATAGTATTTCACAACAAGAACAACATGAAACAAAAAAATAAGAGACGTGAAGTTAAATTCATAACTTGTAAATTAAACACATTTAACTCCTCACTTTACATAGCCCCACAGATGGAACTACTTATTAGTGTGATAAGGATCTTTCTTCAAATGTGATCGCCCTCACTCACTTGGTCCACTGGAAATCCTTGCGCCTGTTGATCTTCTTCTCTAGCTGGAGGTCAAGTCCATAGAGTAAGGCCTCAGGTGTTGGCTGAGGGCAACTGGGAACATAGATGTCAATGGGCACAATCATGTCACAACTGGGGAATGCATACCGATAAAAACTACCGATTTTTATTTTTTTTATTTTTTTATTTAATTGTTAAGAAAGTATTTTTAATGGAGTTTATGAGATTTTTTTTAATGTTTAAAGGGATTTAAAAAATACAAAATAAAAAAGTATATTTTGCACTTCTATGTAGAAATCTTCAGGGCTACTCTGGGTGGCCCTAGCAGACCCATTGTTAAAATATAAGTTAAACAATAAAATTTAACTGTTTAGGCTATATTTGATTGTTAAGTAATTTTAATTCATTTCAAATCAATTATTAATAGAATAATTTTTTATTAAAAAATTAAATCTATCTCAATCTATTTTATATATTAACACACATATCTCAATCTATTTATATTTAAAAATATATCAATGAGATGTATAAAATATTATTATTTATAAATCAAATAAAATGTTCTTTCGAAATGATATTTCATCTAAAGAAAACTCTATTATGCCGTTTAAAGTATACTGCTCGATTTGATGGTTCGATTTTTTTTATCAAATGATGAAGAAAATGATTTTAAATATATTGATGTATTTTTTTTATTTTTTAAAAATATTAAAATATATTAAAAAATATGAATAAAAAAAATTAATTTTACAATTAGCTAACACCAAGCGGAGCTACCGCTCGGTGATTTTAAACGCAACCAACGTGATTTTACGTGAAAGAGTCGGTAATGCTGCCTTCTTAAAGCATTGCTTCGTTGACAGGCGTGATTGTTGGGAGTTCGCTAGATAATCTCTAAAATAAATGGAAAAGTCTTGCAAGCGATTTTGTGGACTAAAATGTCTCCTTTTCACACCCGGTCCCTCCAGCCTCGTGCCAAGGGGAAGAACTTCACGCGCTTCTCCTTTTTACCACTTGACTTCTCTGAGTTCTCTCCACTTTTTTTTTTTTTTTTTTTTTTTTTTTGCTATTTCGAGTCTGAAAGTCAATTTACCGCGTTTTGGACATTTCCAAGCATCAGGCACTGCAACACAGGCATCGTTGGAAGCCGATCGATCAATAAATTGAAGTCAAGGTATCAAATCTTTTACATCCAATGTTCAGCACCTTAACATGAACCGGATCTACGTGTCTATCACTACAAAAAAATTATTTATATGTTGTTAATTATTTTTTATAAAAATAATTATATTTTATCAAAATAAATATATTTTTATTATAAATAACTTATCACAAATACTTATTTTTTTTTATAGCATTATATACAGCCACGTGTCCGATATGTTGCTCCTAAATTTGCCTATCATAAGTAGTAACATATTACTACTTATTTGCCTATTACTATATATGCCAAAATGTCATAGCACAACATTATGCTGTTGCTCATGCAATCAAGGTATCGTTTAAATAGTGAGTTGAGATAAAAATTAAATAAAATATTATTAAAATATTATTTTTTAATATTATTATTATTTAAAAATTTAAAAAAATTAAATTTTTTATTATATTTTATATAAAAAAAATTTAAAAAAATATAATAATAAAATAAAATAAAATAACATAAAATATTTTTTATATCCAAACCCGGCCTAAAATGTCCATGCCCTGCCATTGGTCCGTATTGTTCTTTCAATTTCAAGCATGGGGGGCACGGGGGCATGGGGCCTCTCCCTGCAAAAGAAGGCTGGAAAGAGAAAATTAAGGATACGTTTGTTATTAAATACCTTTTAATTTATTATTATAATTTTTTTAAATTTTAATATAAAATATGATAAACAATTCAAATTTTTTAAATTTTAAAATAATGATAATATTAAAAAATAATATTTTAATAACATATTATCATCTCAACTCAACTTATTTTAACATTTAAACGAAACCTAACATAGGTAATTTTCAGTCTAATCTTCCATTGCCCGGGCTCCACTGTACTAATGTTTCGTCGGGAAAACTTCCCTTAATTTCTAAGAAAAGACATGCAGACTTTTCTTAAATTTCTCAAGACTTTTGTTTAAAAAAATGGTATTTGTTAATACTGCAATTAAAAAAAAATTCAAACCAACCACATAATTATTAGCTGCACATATACGGTCTAATAGGGGGCAATTGTTGGGAAATTCTCACAGTATTCTATACACTTTATATAGAGTATTATAGGAATATAGCATAGATTATGGTCTCATTTGAAAATATAAATTATCTGATCATCACATCTCATCTCAAAATTTATCGCAATTAATTCCTTTCCAAACATCACTAAAAAATAAATACTTTTTATTTTTTAACTTTTTCATCTAATTATTGTAATTTTTTCAAATTTTTAAATAAAACACAAAAATCAATTCAACTTTTTTAAATTCTAAAATAAGATTTATATTAAAAAATTATATTATAACTATATTTGACTTTATAAAAATTTTATTCGACTTTCTCTCTATCATTTCTCAATTAAAACCTAATAAAACATCTTAATTCAAATTATTTTATTACTATTTACAAATTATTTTATTATTATTTATAAAATTTTCATCTCTTGATCTCATTCCCCGAATGAGGCCTAAATAATATGGGTTGAAACATGTCAAGCTATGTTGTTTGATTTTAAGGTCCTAAATTAAAGTTCTCTTCTTAGATAATTGGTAGAAGAAAAGTGTAGGATGAGATTAAAAAAAAAAAAATCAAAATTTATGTAATACCTCATACTAATTAATAAGTGTAAGTGATATGTTAATGATTAAAATCTCTTCAGAGATCGAAATGGGAGAAATGGTCATTCCTGTTGCATAGAGGTATTTTGGGGTCTTGATGAAGCATTCTGAAACCCACGATAACGGTTTGTGGTGTCAGTATAATACTTGTACATACATTTATAAAAGCAAATAATAAGGACTATAAGAAATGAAAATAGAGAATAAAATGTACGGATTTACGTAATACGACTTGGGGCCTATGTCTATTAGTAGTTTGGAAGGTAAATCTACTATGAAAAGAATATTTTATAATCTCTTATGATCTCTTGTACTCAGCTATACAAATGATAGTTGGTGACCCCTTTTGGACTTGAGAAGATGGTCTAATTTGGAGTCTACTCCCACCGATGATGTCCACCAACCTTTTTAACCGAATTGCTTTTTATTTTATTTTTTATTCTTTTTATTTAATATTTAAGGAAGTATTTTTTAATGAGTTTGTAATTTTGTTTTAAATATCTAAAAGATTTTAGAAAATATTTGAAAAAGAAATTTGAACATTCGGTAAAGAATTTCGGTGGCTTCCGGCCGGTGTAGCATCACCATGATAATAACTGAACAAGGACGTTGCTACGTCCACGAAATAAATTGAAAAAAAAAAAAAAAATCGGTGGCCACCATTGGTGACCACTTTACGCGGAAGAAGCGTTTCCCAATTGAACAAATCATCAAGTAGAAAAGATACGCGCAAAATTTGTTTCCTTCTTTTCGAATTTAAAAAAAAAGACTTTACCAGGTCGGTGGTCTAGTCCAACCGGCGGAAAGTTCCGGGTAAATAGAAATTAATCACTTTATCTTCAAAAGCAATCTGAACTCAACTTCATTTAATTTATAGTCACCTGAATAGAAGTTAATCACTTTATATATATTTTCCAGGTGCGTGTACATAGCACAAGATCAGGTCATGGGAGAGTAAGATCTCTTATATATTGTTGTTAACCAAATCTGCAAACATGTCTGTAAATTTCCAATCAATGGTGTCTCACACCACGCAAACATCCTCTTCTTCTTTGCATGAATGGGGTGTTTTCCTCAGTTTCCATGGCGGGGACACCCGTCAGAAATTTACCGCTCATCTGTATAATGCTTTGGAAAAAAGAAGTCTTTCCACCTTTAGGGACGACAAAGAATTGGAGAGAGGAAGATATATATCTGAAGAACTCTTGAATGCAATTGAAAACTCCATGTCTGCGGTCGTCGTTCTCTCTCCATACTACGCTTTTTCGAGGTGGTGCTTAACAGAACTCGTCAAGATCGTTGAATGCATGCAAAGGAAGGGGTTGATACTTTTGCCAGTTTTCTATCAAGTGGATCCTTCACACGTGAGAAATCAGAAAGGTACTTTTGCAGAAGCTTTTGTTAAACATGAAAACGATCCCACGATTGTCGGAGATGATCTGCAAACATGGAAATCTGCTTTGAGCAAAGTGGGCAATATCTCCGGATGGGATTTACGCGATAGGTAAATATTTTACGTTCTAGATCTTCAGAAACCTGCTTTGAGCAATGGGCAATAGTTTATCTGATTGCCCGAGTAATGGTAATTTCTGAGGGAAAATATTTTAACCCTAACTTATAATTACCTGGTTGTCTTTTATTTTTTTCCCTTTTGGTTACAAAAGTGATCATATCGATTGGTATTGCATCTGAATTGTTACACACACACACAAACTCAAAAAAGTAAGACAAAAATAAGACAAAAATAAGTACACATTCTAGTGTAGTGAAATTAATTTCATGGGTCCTTTATATATACTTGTTGGGTAACTTTAATATAAATATTTCAATACGAAGGAGATAAAATATCTCAAACCTAATATGGTCTTCCAAGCCCAGACTAAGGGTGGGGTTCTCATCAAGAGGGAAGTGAGAGAAGAATAAATGAGAGGATAAAAGGATGAGGAAAGATGGAGTGTCCAGAGGAAAAATGGGGTCTTCCAGACGGCTTCTTCAGCTTCTTCAACCTGGCGACAAGAGCTCGAGAAAGAAGATCTCTCCTATCAAATAGATTTCTGACTTCATTGTACAACGAGAATGAGAAACTATAATAAACTATAAAATAATTATATTATAATGGATTTTCCCTCCAAGTGACCCGTGGACTTAGGCATTGTGTCGAATTACATAAATATGTATGTCTCCCTCTCTTTTATTTTTCCTAAATTTATTTTCTATTCACTGCCATGGACATATGTACGAATGTCGTACAACCGCATCGGAAAGCTGTCAGGGGCTCCAAACAACACCGTCTGAGTCTCTAATCTTCATAGAGGGTCGAGAATGACTATTTCTCCAATTTCAGCCTGTTATCCGATTTTTTACATTAACAATTGGTGCCATTTGTGAGATTTCATTTACCTTCTAAATCGAAAATAGGTGAAGGATGGTTTTTCGGTGCGCTAAATAATCTCCGAATAAGCAGATAAAATTTTTCAAATAAGTATTATCAGCCTTTCAACTTTTATTTTTATGAACGACACTGTCACAAAGATTGGTTGAACGAACAAATCCTCACCCATGTGGTTGCCTGGGCAGATGAGTTACCTTGCCACTTGAGCTGCAAGTGCTTTGTGCGCTTTAAGTATACTCTGCACTTAAGTGTACAATGTACATATTGTCAACTGTGCATGTAAATGTATTGTGCACATGCACAGAAACAGACGGGCAAAGCATTATGCACTTAAGTGCACAATGATATTCCATGCACATTCCCATCGTGCATGGCATGCACATGCAGCATACGGGTGCACATAATGTGCACCCATGCCACTCACAGCCTCTAATCGAGAGTCTGTTATGGCTGGTAGGCTGCCGGCAGCCACCATGTGGACTGCTTGCGCCTTTTGCCTAGATGTGGGCTACTTCCAGTCAAAGAGGCCGCCCATCTTGGGCTGGCGGGGCCACCAATAGTAGTCTCTAGGACCGTCAGTGAGGTGTCCCTCAACCATGGTGAGTTGCCCCCTTCCCCACCCATGTCAAACAAACTCGCCCAGTGTACACAGTCGGAGAAAACCTCACCAGCTGCCCAAGGGCTGTTAAGGTCGTTGGCGACCACGACTGAGCCCACAGGTGGTGTTTGTCACCAGCTAAATGCTTCTTGCCCCGTAACTGGGTCCCACAACGACACGGTGCGTTGCTTGGCCACCCAGTGGCAGGCACACCATCCATAGCTAGGCATGTTTCTCAGCCACTAGAAGGGGCCCCACTTTCCTCAGCCACTAATTTCCCAGCCAAAACCAACTTAGCCAATGCCATCTAGAATCAGGTGGTCCGGATCGGAAAAACTGATCGAATCGGCCAATTCGGTCTGGACCGGACCGAACCAGGAATGGTCTTGGTCGGTCTCGGTCCGAATTTCATAGGATCGAATTCATTCGGTCCGGTCCACGGTCCAGGGATTTTTTAGACAGGACCGGACCGAATGAAAATTAAAAAAAAAAATTATAATTTATATATATTAATTATATAATTTTCATTTAACCAACTAACCTAATCCTATCACTAACTCACCATTAAGTAATTATTAACTAATACTAATATTTATAATTTTATACTAATACTAAAATTTATACTAATACAAGTATTATATTAATAGTTTAGACTCTAGACTCTAATATGGTATAAAAAAAATACTAATAGTCTAATATAGACTATAATTATACTTATACTAATATAGTTATAACTTATACTAAATCACTATAACTAATATTAGTATATTACTAATACATAGCTATACTATATTACTAATAGTCTAATACTAATGCTATTATATAGTTATACTAATCATGATTCATAATAACTAATCACTATAAGTCTATAGTATTAATGTATTATTATATAATATATAGTACTAGTATCACTATATCATTATATATATACACACTATAAGTCTATATGTAGTAGTAACAGTAACACTATAATAGTAAAAAATTAGCAATTAACATTTAACATCATAAATATAATTATCATTAATTTGTAATTTGTAATAACTTTTGTATTATTATGAGTTTTTTTTCTAGTTTTTTATATAGATTAGTTTTCTTTTATGGTTGTTTTTTTCAAGATCAAGTATTTTTAGCTAAAAAATGTACAAAATTTGAAGTGGATCGAAAATAATTGAAATTGGGAAAAAAAACCAGACTTAGATGAGCTGAATGACCAATTTTGGGCATGGTCTAGACCAAATGGACCAACCGAACCGGACCAGACCGAAATGGACCGGACCGGTCCTATACATTGCTTGGTCCGGTCTAGGATGGAAAATCCTTGGACCAAATAGGTCCGGTCTGCAAAACCGCCTAAGACCGGACCAGAATGGACCGAACCGAACCGAGATCACCCCTAGCCATTTTTGCCACGCAAATGGCCTAGCATCTAATAGATGTGCGGGCAGCACCTTACTCGGCCATGGGTTTCTTAGCCAACACCATCCTGGCCATCTCGCCATGCATCTCGGCTATGCACTCGAACAACACCTCATCGGCCACCAGGTGGCAAGCACACATTCCTCGGCCACTTGGTATGCATCTCAGCCAACCAATGGCAGACACTTCTCACTTGGCCAACAACGAGTATCTCGACCACCCAGTGGCGGGCACGCACTACATGCATGGCCGCCATGTGCGTCCAAGCCACCTGCTGTCCAGCCTGTTCCTCCTTAGCCACACGTACCTCAGCCACCTACTCCTCAACCACATGCAAGCAAACATCCACTAGTAGTCAATGCCATGCACATCGCTGAGGTACCCATCTCGGCCACAAACTGTCCGGCCACTTGCTCAGCCTGAGCACTAGCTCGGCCTAAGCTTGTCATGCACTGCTCATGCACCGCCCGAACACAATGCTCAGACACAAACTAAATGTCTTGGCCATGTTCATCTCAAACAACAACTGCATGGACACAATTATCTCGGCCATACACATCTCGGACACTAACTGCTCAAACACCGCTCCTCAGTCGTCACCTAGCTCCTCAACCACTGCTTAGACTCCACGCTCAGTCATTGCCCTAACATGGCAACTGTCAAAACCACTCAAAATCATATGGTTCATCACTTACCACCATGTCCCAAGCAACGTTCCAAGTTCTCCTTCCAAACAAAGACAGTGTCTGATCCGCCATCATTGACTGTCACAATCAACTTACACAGCCACACTCCATCCAAATTCGACCGGTAGCCATGGCCCATGGACCCACCGGTCCCACCTCACATACAAAAAGAGGAGAAAATAAAAGAAAGAAAGGAAACAACAACTAGTAGAGGGCAATTTTAGTCAAGAAAAACTCGGTTACAATGGCTAAAACATCACAGTTTGTCTCTCTCAAAATTTGAGCAAATTGCATTTTTACAAACAAAATTGGTTACTGTGGCACAAAACACAGTCTACATAGCCCCACTTGAGCACCGCTAGGACGTCTCAAAATGTCTCCATCTGAATAACCTGATTGGCATTAACATCTACGTGGACAACATCCAAAACAACAAACAGTCTAATTAGTGAAAAAAAAAAAGGAAGAAGAACAAGAAGACTAGCGATGGACAAACTCAATCAAGTGAAAACCAGAAACAACGACCTCACCAAAACCCCTCAACCCCACCCGTTCCTTGCCCAGAGGCCACAGACGGGACAAGTTACTTGACTACCCTGACCTCCTTCATAATGAACTCACGGGCAGGCAGGCTCCACGTTGCCCAACCCTACTGTTGTACACTGCCTCACTCGGTATCATGGGCACTCGAGACCTTCATCATCGCCAAAGTATGGAAGTCCACTAGCCTCTTTGACTAGACTAAAACCTTCGCCACGCTCCAACAAGACGGTTCAGGTTTGCAAATCTCATACCAGTGATAGGGATTATCTAACCGGTTTGCCTTTTGTAGCACAGTCAGACATCTCGTTTGAACTCACGGGCAAGCAAGTCTCTGCATTGCCCGATCCTACAAACTTCTCTCCCAGAGTCATCAGGCGAGCAAGTCCCAGGATTGCTTGACCTTCCTCGCGAAGAAGGCACAAGAGGGAAAGGTCAAAGGACCACCTGACCCTTCCTGCACGGGCAAGAAAGGTCCAGAACCCCTCAACTGTACGTGTCCCTTGTCGAGAGTCAACAAGTAGGACAAATCCCACACAATGAACTCACAGGCAGGAAAGGTTAGGGATCGCCCGACCTTACCGACTTCTTGCCTAGAAGGCCATAGGCGGCAAGTCCCAAGACTGCTCGACCTCCCTCGTGATGAAGGCACAGATGGGCAAGCTCCTCGCTGTCTGACCCTACTCTCTTGGACAGCAACACGAGCACAACATCTCTTCCAACAAACGTTGAATGTTTACACTCGTGCCGTAGTTGTTGTCAACGGGTTACCTCCGGTAACGAGCCTTCGAGCTCCACAACCACCTCACGCCAGTTACCTTCAAGAATAAGTCGACGGGCTTGACAACTACTTAAGATGGACCTAGGGGTTGACAGACTCTCTGACCACTTAGTTTGAGTTACTACCATCAAACATCAATAATGAAATGGAAACACAAACAACATTCGCATCAAGGGGTAAAACCCTGCCGACACCATCGAAAACAAAAACAATCTTATGCAACCTATCAGGCAAAATGTCTAAACAAGTGGAAAAGACCAAGGACCACCCAACCCTACCCATTCCACGCCTAGAGTCAACAGGCCGAATAAGTCACTCGACTGCCCAACCTCCCTTGCAATGAACTCATAGCCAAGAAAGATTAGGGACCCTCCGGCCTCCCAGGCACCCAACAAACGGGCAAGTCAATTGACTGTCTGAGCCTCGCACTCCAAGCAAGCTCCATGCTCGCACCTAATGCAGTTGAGTACACCTCCCGCCTATGTCCAAGTTGAGCTCCATGCTTGCACTCTACGTGGCCGAGTCCATCTCCCACCAAAGCCAAGCTCCGTACTCGCACTTTATGCTGTCGAGTCCATCTCCCTCCAAGACCAAGCTCCGCATTTGCATTAGCTCCTGCTCGCACTCTAAAATATGATCTTTTGGCATTAGCACATTAAAAATATTTTCTTTTACATATCAAGGTTGTACATGCTTTTTGCGGTGGCAATAAGCATGTATAATAAGCTTTAATATGAAACTTAGTGTAAAAAATCGGTACTGCAAGATAAAAGGAGAGTGAATTTCTCTAGGATTAATTATTAATTGATGGAATTTGTAAGATTTGTCATAACACGAGCACGTAGTTATATATTTATAAAGAGTACAAGTGTTGAATCTCAACGTTGGAAAGGCATATATATATACATATATATATGACCAAATGTCATTAAATTTCAAACTTTTGTTTATATAATGTATTTTATATTAATTATAAGTACATAAAAAACATTTCATTTGAACAGCTAACTTATATCTTTTTTATTATGATAATTGTTGAAACCAAGAGAATTCTAGAGAATCATAGAAGTGTATATTTCTATATGTATCAAACTATACAAAGGAGGGCTATATATAGTTGAATATGGCCAAAGGAAATACAACTAAAAGGAAAGATTCTAACCTAGCATAATTACAGGAAATTAAGGATATGATCTAATATTGTAGGTATATTCTAATATACAAATTAGGTATATTCTAAGATACAAATATATACACTAACATCCCCCATCAAACTCTTGGTGGCGAAGAAAACTGGAATTTGGAAACAAGATCACCAAGCCGACCAGGTAGATGTGATTTCATAAAAATGTTAGCAAGATTATCTTCAGAAGAAACTGAGTGTAACTGGAGGACACCATGCTAAAGATATGGGCGGATGAAGTGACAATCAATCTCAATATGTTTGGTACACTCATGAAACACATCACTGTGCGCAATTTGGATGACACTACGATTATCACAGTGAAGATGAGAACTTATTGATTGAGGAACACCCATATCTTTCTAAAGCCAGCGTAACCATAAAAATTCAGATGTCGTATCAACAAGGGCATGATACTCAGCTTCAATGATAGAATGGGAAACAACGGATTGTTTCTTACTATGCCATGAA
The DNA here is from genome assembly GCF_004785595.1 of Juglans microcarpa x Juglans regia. Taxonomy (NCBI): domain Eukaryota; kingdom Viridiplantae; phylum Streptophyta; class Magnoliopsida; order Fagales; family Juglandaceae; genus Juglans; species Juglans microcarpa x Juglans regia. The sequence goes on along the minus strand of NC_054608.1, from coordinate 4,630,297 downwards.
ACCAAAGAAGTACCAAGTAAGAAATAATAACCAGTGGTGGAGCGACGATTAGTAGGATCACCAGCCCAATCTGCATCAGAATAGGCCTAGAGCTCCAGAGAGGAATGGGATGAGAAGTGCAGACCATGAAACAGAGTACCCTTGATGTAGCGTAAAATTTGAAGAACCGTAGCAAAATGGGTAGATCAAGGCGTGCTCAAAAATTGACTGACCAGATGAATAACATAAAGAAAGTGTTGCATCTACAAGTGGGGAATCGTCGATGGCCAAGACCTTAGTATTATACTCAAATGAACTACTGGTTATCTTGCTAGCTGTCAGCCCAGCTTTGGAAACTAAATCAGAAGCATACTTAGCTTGAGTGAGATAATAATCACCATGACTCGAAGTAACTTCAAGGTCGAGGAAGTAGTTAAGATGTCCCAAATCCGTCATATCAAAATTCTAACTAAGAAAAGTTTGAATATCTCGAATACCAGCAATATCATCACCAGTAATAATCATATCATCTACATAGGGAAGAAGAAGGATAGTACCTTCCTCAATAATGCGAAGAAAGAGTGTTGAATCATATGGGCTAGAAAGAAAGCCTTGTTAAGAAACCACTAACTGAAATTTTTCAAACCAAGCTCAAGGTGCCTGTTTGAGCCCATAAAGTGTGCGACGAAGACGACAAATTTTATGTGGAGGATGCTCATAGACAGGTGAAGGCTGCATGTAAACTTCTTTAGTAAGATCACCATTAAGGAAGTGTTTTAACATCCATTTGAAAAAGTTCCCAACGCCGAACAACAACAACTACAAGTAAAGATCTGACAAAGGTAAGTCTAGCAATAGAAGCAAAAGTCTCCTTATAGTCAATCTTATACTCCTGAGTGAACCATTTTGCAACAAGTCGAGCCTTGTAGCGTTCAACTGATCCATCTGTAGGAGTCTTGATTTTGTAAATCCACTTGCATCCCACTGTAGCTTTACTAGGAGGCAAGTCCACCAAATCCCAAGTATGTGTTTTGACAAGAGCATTCAATTCATCAGACATAGCTTGCTACCAAAAAAGGTTTGTACAAGCCTCACGATAATTGTGAAGTTCCTTGAGAGTGGCAAGTACAAAGAAATAGTGATAATCACGAAAATGAGTAGGAGGAACACTTACCCGACTGGAATAGAGATCTTACTTGACTGGGTTGAACTGGATTGGGCTGAAAAAAAAAAAGAAAAGCAGAGAAAAAAAATGTTAGATTTTACTTGAAACGGGCTGGCTGAAATGGGCTGGGCTTGAAACAGGCTAGGCTGTAGGGGTGAGGTGTGGCGCGTGGGGGCGACGTGCAAAATGTTGGAGTGGCATGTTGGGGCACGTGCAATAGCGGAATGGGAAGCGTTTGACACGGAAAAGCCAATAAAATTCTCATGACTCCTTCTATGATCTGATTTGATGAAAATCTGAGGGAAATTCGAACATAAATTTGTGATAAGCCAAATGTCAAGTGCAAGAAAGCCAATTGCTGATGTTGAAAAGAGAAACACCAGAGGAACGACTTGCACGGACAAAGAAACTCAGAATGGTGGCTCTGATGCCATGTTGAAACAGAGAGAATTCTGGAGAATCATATAAGTGTATATTTCTATATGTATCAAACTATATAAAGGAGGTCTATATATAGTTGAATATGACCAAAGCAAATAAGGAAATACAACTAAAATGAAATATCCTAACCTGACTTAATTACAGGAAATTAAGGATATGATCTAATATTCTAGGTATATTCTAAGATACAAATTTATACACTAACAATAACAATACTGATCCAAGATAAAAGAGGATAAATGGCATAAGATTGATCTCTCTCTAGCTTGAGACTTGTGGGTTTGAACTTGAAGTATTGATAAAGCACGCATAACGGGTTTTCCTTGGAAAGTTTACAATTTGTGTGCTAACTACAATATAATACCTACTAACAGATTAATTGGAGGTTGGAGATCCATGCAGTCCATGGAAGTGTTTAACATTTGTGATTGTGGACGATCCTACATCGATTAAATGGTGTAGCTAGCGATATCATGGCCATGGCTAGCTTGACGCTAATAATTATCTTCTTGTTGGGTTTAATTGTGATAGAAATGTGTTATCATTGAGCGGTCACTTATATATATATATGTGTGTGTGTGTGTGTGTGTGTGTAAAGGAAATGCCTCAAGCCTAAATGCTATGAGGTGATCTTCATTTAGACAATAAATCTGTATAACTATAAATAAGGAAATAATTTGAATATATACAGTAAAAGGAAATCTCCTACAATTGAGGTGAATCAGTGATAGCTAGAATCGTGGAGAATCAACTATCTTCTTGGTCACAATCAGGGGAGCAGATTCTCCTCTAATATCCCCCTTCAAAGTTGGCATGGGTAAAATGGGAAAAAAGCACAACTGCCACAATCCAACAAAAACTGTAATGTTGGCACCCCTTTAGTGAAAACATTGGCCAATTGAAGATGAGAGGGAACAAACTAGAAACTGAGGACCCGTGGAGCTACAAGTTCCCGAACAAAAATAATAATCGATGTCAATGTGTTCGGTTAGATGGGATCCCACCAGAAAAGGAGTGGAAATAGGTTTGCAATCCACCATGTTTGCCTAAGTCAACAGATCAAGAACATATTTTATTTGGCTGAGAAAAATTCCTTTTTCATTGCGAATGACCACAATTCCCAAAAAATAGTGTAAATCACCAAGATCCTTCATTGAAAATTCTCATGCCAATCGATTGATGAGTGTACGAAGCATAGACTGATTATTGCCTGTAATAACATATCATTGACATATAAGATAAGATAAATAACACCATGAGGACCATGATACACAAAAAGTGAGGAATCAACACAACTCGTAATAAAACCAAGTCCAAGCAAAACTGATTGAAACGCTGGAACCATGCCCATGGGGCCTGTTTCATACCATAAAGAGCACGTTGTAAGCGACAAACATGAGAAGGGAATTGGGGAACAGTGTATCCCGGAGGTTGTTCCATGTAAACTTCCTCTGTAAGAAAACCATGCAGAAATGCATTTTCAATGTCAAGCTGATGAAGTGACCAGCTATGCATAGCAGCTAAAGACAAAATAATTCAAACAGTGGCAGGCCGAACAGCTGGACTGAATGTTTCGTCGAAATCAATGCCATGTTTCTGAGAAAAATCTTGGGCCACAAGACGAGCTTTGTGATGCTCTATAGAGCCATCTACTCGAAGCTTCGTCTTAAAGATCCACCAACAGCTGACAACATTACGATCACTCGGATGTGGAACCAAACGCCATGTGTTATTGTGGTTGAGAGCGATAATTTCATCATACCTGGCAGAAAGCCACTTGGGATGCTTGATAGCTGACTTAAATTCACGAGGTTCCTTGACAACAAGATGTACCTAAAACCATAGTGGAGCCGACAAAGCATAAAATGAATGAAGAGTGCGGGATTTAACAATACCGTTCTTAGCACGAGTAACCATAGGGTGAGCAGTGGTCGGCAATTGACTAGAGGAAGAAGGAACAGGAGGTATGACTTCCAATGCTATTGCTGGCGATGAAGGTTGAGAAGAATCTTCAGGAGGCGGTGAAGGAATACTTGAATCAACACAAGGAACACACATGGTGGGGGCCGAGCGATGAGCTGAAGTCACACCTAAGGAGGAAGTATCACTAGAAAGAAAATTGTTAGAAGGGTCATCAAAAGTGACATAATCAGCACTATCAAAAGGAGGAAGAGTCGAGTTAGAAGCATAAGAAAAATAATCTTCGAAAAACTGGACATGGCGAGAAATATAGACCCGATTAGTTTTCTTATCCAAGCAACGAAAACTTTTATCAAGATGACTATAGCCAATAAAAACACAAGAAAGGGACCTTGGAGGTAATTTATTAGACATATAATCACGTAGCAAAGGAAAACAAAGGCAGCCAAAGGTACATAACAAGGAATAAGGAGGAGGGCAACCATATAAAATTTCGTAAGGGGACTTACCATGAAGAACTGGTGATGGGAGGCAATTAATGAGATAACAAGTCGTGGTAAAAGACTCAACCCATAAACGTAAAGGTACATGAGAATGAAACATGAGGGTGAGACTAGTTTCGGTAATGTGGCGATGCTTTCTTTTGGCAATACCATTCTGATTTGGTGTATAAGGACAAGTGATACACTGAACTATACCATTCTCACGAAGAAAAGAGGTAAAACGATGATTAGTAAATTCAGTACCACTGTCGCATTGAAAAGATTTGATTTTACAGTCAAATTGAATTAGGACATACTTATTAAACTGAACAAATATGTCACACAAATCTGACTTAAGCTTTAACGGATAAAACCAACTAAAGCGGGAAAAATCATCTATCAAAACACAATAGTACTTATATATGGAAGGAGAAGTAATTGGTGAGGGACCCCATAGATCGCAATGTATCTTTTCAAATAAAGAGGCACAACGTTGATCTAAACTAGAAAAAGGTAAACAATGACTTTTACCCAATTGATAACCAAAACAAGGTTTAGAATCAATCATACTCTTATGAAAAAGGGTAATAGCACCATGCTTATTTAAAGAAGAAACAATACGAAAAGATGGATATCCTAGTCGTGCATGCCAAGTGACAGATAAAGCATGAGAGGTACATTTAGAAAGACTAGATAAAAAACTTGCATGGCCATGGTCAAGAACACAGAGCCCTCTCTTACATTGCCCGACTCCCACCACCGTTCTTGTTGCTAGATCTTGTATGGTAAAACCAGAAAAAGAAAAAGTGACTAAACAATTGTTCTCACGAGTAAGCTTGCTAATTGACAAGAGATTTTTAGTACGACTAGGCACAAGGAGAACATCAGACAAAGGTAATGGATGAGAAGCAACAATGGATGAAATTGAACAGATGCGAGAAATAGGCATGGAAGCACTATTACCAACCTACACCCGTTGATTACCAGTATAAGGAACGGAATTATCAAGAGCAGCAACATCATTCTTCATATGCAAAGTAGCCCCAGTATCCGTATACCACTCAGAATCAGCCAGTTCATCAACTGAAGTAACAACAAAGGCTTCAATCAAACCATCCGCCTTGGCTTTCTTCAATAACTTGCCAAGTTTATGACATTTCTTGGCAGTGTGCCTCTCTTTACCACACCACTGACTGGTAACGCCTGAAGTCTTGGAAAAATTTTTAAAAGCGGACGAAGAGAAGGTAGGCTTTGGGTTACCAGAAGATGCACCCAAAGAAGAAGAACCTCATTGGGCAACAAGAGTCGACTAGGAGGATGAGTCACCATGAAGGGACCGAGAGAAAAGCTCATGGCCGAGAGCTTTCGTCACCAAGTTGGCAAAAGAAGGCAGCGGCAATTGTGACAACATTGAGGTCGAAAAAATTTTATAATCAGATGCAAGATCACGAAGAAACCAATGTAGCTTATCTGTGTCATCAACGGGTTTGCCAATAGCACTAAGCTGATAACACAGAGCAAAAAGAACGAGCATATTCAGCAACACCATGAGAGCCTCGTTGCATCAGCTGGAGTTCACCTTTCAATTGAATCTCCCAAGTCCTAGAACAATGTGAAAAAGAGGCTTCAAGAGCTACCCAAGCATCACGAGCAGCTAGCGATATCATGGCCATGACTAGCTTGATGCTAATAATTATATTCTTGTTGGGTTTAATTGTGATAGAAATGTGTTACCTTTGAGTGGCCACTTATATATATATTTTAAAATAATTAGTTGGCTTAATTTCATTAATTTCAATTGTCTTAATTTTGGCAGAGATGAGTCAACAGTTATTGAAGACATTGTAGGAGAGATACTTGCTAAATTAAATTCTACATTCTCGACTGTTTCCAAGAAGCTCGTTGGAATAGACTCTCGTCTAGAGAAATTGATGAATTTATATTTAAATAATAGGCGGGATGAAGTTCGCTTTCTAGGTATCTGGGGGATGGGTGGTATTGGGAAGACCACTCTTGCACGCGCTGTTTATGAAAAAATTTCTAGTCAATTTCTTCAATCAGTTAGTAGCTTTATTGCCGATGTTAGAGAAAGAAGTGGAGGAAATGGCGGTCTAGTTGATTTACAAAAACAACTTCTTTACGATCTCTTCAAGGATAAGAGCAGTGACATAAAGGATGTCGACAGAGGAAAAAACAAAATTAGACACGGACTACGTAATAGAAGGGTTCTTGTTGTTGTGGATGATGTGGATCAAACCCAACAATTAGAAGCATTAGCAATTGAGCGCGATTGGTTTGGTGGAGGGAGTGTAATCATTATAACAACAAGAGATAAGCATCTGTTGATAGAACGTGGATTGGCTGAAGATGAAATTTATAGGGCTAAAGAATTCGATGATGATGAAGCTCTCCAACTCTTTAGTTGGAAAGCCTTCAAGAAAGAACTCCCTCTAGATGGTTTTGTGGAGCTTTCCAAGCAGATTATACATTATGCTAAAGGCCTTCCTTTAGCTCTTGAAGTTTTGGGTCGTTTCTTGTGTCGGCAAAATGTAGACTTTTGGAAAAGTGCTTTGAAAAGTCTAAGACAAAACCCCAAGAAAGAAATCGTAGATGCACTTAAAATAAGTTTCGATGGACTCGAGGAAAACGAGCAAAAAATTTTTCTAGATATTGCATGTTACTTCAAAGGGGAGATGTATGTCAACAGAGTCAAAAGCATACTAGAAAGCTGTGATTATCACCCAAGCTGTGGTATAGAGATTCTTATCAGTAAGTCTCTCATAACAATCTCGAGAGGGAAACTGTGGATGCATGATCTACTCAGAGAAATGGGTCATGAAATTGTTCGTCGCCAATCTCAGGGAGATCCTGGCAGACAGAGTAGGTTGTGGCTTACTAATGATATCATTCGTGTACTGAAGAACAATAGTGTAAGTGGATCTTAGAATAATAAGCTCATTGAATTGCATATGTTAATGCAATTAAAATTTTCAGTATACTTGATTATATCATGCACTGCACTAATTTGTTCTCGTTGGTCACTAGGGAACAAACAGAATCGAAGGCATAGTCCTAAACTCTCCTCCACAAGAAGAACTACACTTGAATTCTAGCGTCTTCTCGGAGATGAAGAACTTACGATTGCTCAAGATCATAGGTAATGTGCACCTTTCTCAAAGCCTTGGTTATCTTTCTACAGAGTTGCGGGTTTTGGAGTGGCATGGATATCCTTTAAAATCTCTGCCAATGAGTTTCCCACCTGATAAACTCGTTGAACTCACTATGTGTTACAGCCACATTCAGCAACTGTGGCAGGGAACTAAGGTAAGATGTTTGCTTGAATAAAAGTGTTCTTTTCTGAATTCTAAAAAACTAATAAATTAATGTATGCATCAAAGTTAATTCCCATATTTATTGTTATATCCCAGAGTTTATACAAGCTTGAGCATGTTGACCTTAGTGACTCTCGGTACTTGGTGGAGACCCCGGACTTCACTAATGCCCCAAATCTTAAGAGGCTGATTCTTCAAGGCTGTACAAAATTGCGTAATCTCCACTCATCGGTTGGAGCTCTAAAACGCCTTATTTTTCTGAATTTGAAAGGTTGCACATCTCTTACTAGCCTTCCCTGTAACATTAGCTGGGATTCCCTAGAAATTTTGATTCTTTCTGGCTGTACGAGACTCTGGAAATTTCCAGAAACGGTGGGAAACATGAATCTTTTGAGGCAACTTGATTTGGATGGGATTGCATTAGTAGAACTTCCATCATCAATTGGGCATTTAACTGGCCTCACTTATTTGAGTTTGAGAGGCTGCAAAAGCCTCTTGAGTCTTCCGAGTGCTATTTATGGTTTGACATCTCTTAAAACTCTTGCTCTCTCTGGTTGTTCACAACTTGAGGAAATGCCCGAGGGACTAGGGAATTTGGAACATCTGGAGGAGCTCGATATAAGTGAAACCGCTATAAGGCAATTTCCATCCTCCATTACACGTCTACAAAATCTTAAAATGTTGTCCTTCCGAGGATGTTCAGGTTTTCCACCTAAGTTGTTTCTCAAACGATTAGTAACTTGGTTTTGGGGAACCCCGACACTGGTTTGGTATTGCCTACTTCGTTGTCAAGTACTCTATGCAGCTTGAAGCACTTAGATTTGAGTAATTGCCATTTAAAAGATGAAGCAATTCCCAATGACCTAAGTGAATTGCCATCACTGCTAGCTCTAGATCTAAGTGGAAACGATTTCACGCTCTTACCTGAAAGCATCTCTCAACTTTCGAAGCTTTATGTTATTTTCTTAAGAAGCTGTAGCCGGCTTCGATCATTGCCAGAACTTCCGTCAAGTATAGTATACGTTGATGCTCAAGATTGTATCTCATTGGAAACATGTTCCAATAAGATTCATACATGGGTAGCAGATGAAACTGGATTAGCTATTCTAAAGAGTAGCCGTAAGCCTCGTCGATTGAAAAATGGACAACGTGACCTATTGAAAGAAAGAACCATTGAGGTATGTTAGTTTCTTCTCTCTTTTGAACTTTATTTCAAATTGCTTCCATGCTTTGTCAAATGTCACGTATAGACTTTTAAATGTTATACGTACGGTCAAACTATAATGCTTTTTTTACACTTATAATATCGTCTCAAGTTCACAAAATGGACGGTGCCACTTAAATGAGTAATAAAAGTTGCAATTTAAGAACATTAATTTGGACTGAAATCATGGATATTGAATGGTTTAACGTGACAAAATGTCATATTAATAATTTAACATGACGAAAAGTTAGCTTTTTGTTTCCTTTTTTTCTTAATTTAATTTATTTTTCACAGGCACACAGTGATCTTGCCAAAGTCATCTCGGGTGGTTCAAGAGGAGTAGGAATTCCAACGTGGTTCCAGAATCAGAGTATGGGTTCCTCAATTACAATCGAGTTGCATCCTGATTTGGATGATGGTAGGATGTGGTGGGGATATACTCTTTATGTTTCCTATGAAATCAATGACCTTGAAAGTTGGGAGTCAACACGTTTTACGAGGTTAGATTATGAGGAGCTTGTGTTTCATTTTGTTACCGATGAAGGTCCTCTCAAAACCCTCCTAAAGTTCGATACACTCCAGAAATTCCCCAGTACTATTGATACGCCAGCAGGACATTGGTTATATGTACCACGCATCTGGTTTGACAAAGAGTCAAAGGAGGTGGATACATGGAGTTACATTGAGGTTTCAATTACGATTGGCAATCCATTCATGAAGGTGGAAAAGTGCGGGGCTCAACTAGTCTACGAGCAAACTCTCCAAGTGTTTATCGATGCAGTTTTACCGCATCCTCATTGAATTTTACGAAGACAAATTCAATTAGGAGTTTGGCTAATTGACTTCAAAAATAATTTACATGGAATTATGCAACTTCAAAAGGATATGACTTTAGCTACAGTAATTTGAGATTGGTGGTTATATTTGGTGGTCATTGTAGCTAGACCAAATTGATTAAAAAATATTTTCAGGTACTTGCTATTTCATATTCTTTTCTTCTGCATCATTTATTTCGTTTCAATATTGTTGGGTTTAATCTTTTAGATTTAGGATTTTTTTTTTATTTTTTTTTTTTTGGGAGGGGGGATTGTGCTTTGTTCTAGTGCTCCTAGGGTTGGGATTTGAGGTAGAAACAAAAAGAAAATTAATTGGTGTTTTTTAGGTAAAAATGTAATAGACAGATGTGTTTTTTTAATAGTGTTGTATTAAATAGTTAGAATGTATTTGCTGCAGACTTATATTAATGTATAATATTTTATTAAATTTATATATTTTATTATTATTTTGATTAATAGATTGATTTTGTGTTTCTATTTATCAGGTCTTCCATAGAAACTTTGAATACTGTTCTTGTTTCCTTCCATGTGGAATGACGGAATGGTTCAGCCATCACAACAACGAGCCCTCAATGGGATTTGAGTTACCTCCTAAGTTTTATAATGACAGTAGTTGGTTGGGGCTTGCCATGTATGCTTCTTTTTGGGTATACAGGGATGATAAGGCTGCCCTTGTTAAAATGTTGGATTTAGGAAATCCTCGTCATCTCCTATGTCTCTTGGATATGAACATTGGCAGTGTGAAACCTGATCTACATTCCCATCGCCCATTTGTAGAGGAAGAAATCAAGTTGGTACTTCAAGGTATGATAATGTGGCTATCATTTATACCAAAAGGATCACTTCAAGAGTGGTTGAACCAATGCACTCGAATAGAGGCCTCCATTGCTAGTGACTGCCCAAGCTTGAGACTGCACAAGTGTGAATTCCATCTTCTGTACCAGCACGATGAGGCTGAGTTTAAGGAAACAATAAGGCACTGCAATAAGCAAAACCGCCATAAAGATCATGAGACAACATCGGTAACAAGACCCAATTTTGATCCCACATCCATGCTCTAAGACAAGGGAAAACGAGTTGTACAATAATAAACTCACCTCTCAATGAGTGCAGTAATACTGCTGCTTGTTTTGTTCGTTTTGTTTTTATTTCTTTGTTTTTTTAAAAAAAAATAAAATAACGAAGACTGTGTATATTCTGATCTGTACGAGGCTGTTTTAAGTTATAGTAGCTAGGTTTGTTCATTATCTTTTTCTTTGTATTTATTCCGTATTTATTTTCGGAGGTTTATATATATTGTAATTAATCAATCAGGGTTGTTGGATTAGTAATCATGCCAAATTTCTAGAGGATTGATGTTGAAAATCCCATAAGGCTGTCGAATGAATTGATTCACGCCATGAAGACACTACAACAGAAAGGGTCTTTTGGGACGAAAATTTTCGTCCCAAAAGACCCCAATTTCGTCCCAAAAAAATTTTTGGGACGAAAAAAATTCATCCCAAAGTCGTTCCAATATCACTGTGCCAAAAGGTATTTTGGGACGAAAATCACCATTTCGTCCCAAAAAATTTCTTTTGAGACGAAATTGAAGGAAACCGTTCGAACACATTCGAACGAAAATTTTTTTTGTCACGGTTTAAATTCGTCCTAGAAAATGGTTCGAACGGAAAAAATTTTAAGTTCGAACAGTAGTGACGTGTTTGAACGATTTCGAAATATGTTCGAACACACATGAATTCGTTCGAACGTTATGAATTGTCTTTGCGTTCGAACGTTAAATGGTCAGGTCGAACGGTATAGGCTATGTTCGAACACTACTGAAATTATTTACGTTCGAACGTTGTGGATCGTTCGAACTTTACGAACATAAATTTCGTTCGAACATTACGTTTACATTCGAACGCTATTGTCGTTACATAGAGTTCGAACGTTTTATGTTCGTTCGAACGATATCTCTTTAATTTAAATCAATAATAGAAAACCAAATAGACATTCATACTATTTGAAAAAATACATTAGAAACTATTTAACACTCACAAAAGTGTTAAAATAAGCGCAAACTAAATAAATAACAGTCGAGACGGGCATTGTTCGTACATAAATAGATAATCCCAAAATCCATCAGCTGCTTAGAGGCCTGTACTGTTGCATAAGCTGCTGCATTTGGAGTTGCATCTGTCTTCTGAACTCTTCTTGTTGTTCTTCATGTTGTTTGAGGCGCATCTCCATATCTGCTTGTTTTGCCAATTGAGCCTCTAACTCATGCTGTCTTGCAGTCAATTCTTCGATTCTGGAATTCGTATTCTCTAGCGCTATAGAAGTCATAGATGCATTCCCAGAAGAAGAGGAAGAGGGACCAGGCTTTACACAACGACCCAAACCCCTTAAATATCCTGAACGTTGACCCAGGACTTGTGTAAAAATCTCAATATCACTTGTTGAGGAATTTTGATCTGACGCAGATTCAGCACGTAGGGCAATCATTTTATCCTAGCCATATATAAGATAAAGAATTAATATCGTCATAAATATTCTAATATATTTAATTAAAACAGGTTATAAAACTTACATAATTTTTATGGGCATCAGGATGAATCCACTCTCCATTACGATCAGTGTGCGATGCAGCATATAATTTTGTCAGATCATAATTCGTATCTGAATCTTGCTACAATAAATGTGTTAAGATATAAAGTCATTATGATTCATCCAAATAATTAACTATATCCAATAAAAAAAATAGCAATACCAATTTCTTAGAAAGGCGATGGAAAGATCTTGAGCCTGCATGATGATTAATCTTCAATTTTGATATATTTGTTTTGTTTATAGAACTTCGCTCCTGCAAAGAAATTGAAAATATGATGAAGCGAAATGCCAGATAGGACAAGTAAAATAATTAAATTTCATTATACCTGATATGATGGATCCTCAAACATGTCACAAAGTTTTTCCCACTCAGAAGGTCGGACATCCTGGAAAGGATGTTGGCGTGCATCTTCCTTCTTCTCAAACTTATTATAATACTCATGACACCTCGCCTTATATTTACGGAATGCATTACCCATAAGCTCTTCCACAGTCTTACGCTCCTCTCTCCGACCAAAATTTAATTCGAAATCATTCTTAAAAAAATAGTCACAAACACATTATCATTTATAATATTCTAAATTTAAGTAAAATATAGAAATTTATTCTACTAAATCAATGTTTTAAACATTACCAAACAACGCTTTTTGATAAGCTCTTTAACATCTTGGGGGACTTTCTTCCATGAAGTCGTTGCCAAAGGTGCGTAAGTTCGTGTAAGAGCACCCACATGTGATGCAAGCCAAGCTGCTGGTTGTCCTTCGCCCCCAGTATGTTCGTCAGGAATGTTAACCTTGATCTTACCCACATTCCGATATTTTTCCAACGTCACCCCTCTAGTGGTGCCTCGACCTTGACGAGATTGTACTGTAGATTCTATAAAATATAACATTGTAATCAATTTCATTTATATCTCTATTATAGGACCTTAATTAATAACTTTTATGAGTATTAGATTTTTACCTTGTTCTGTAAAATCAATCTCTAATGGTGACAATGAAGGAGAGCTAGGAACAGGTGGAGATGGGTTGCGAACTTCCTTCCTCTTTGGCGGCATAATTTCAAACTACTGATACATTCAATAAGTAAAATATTTGTCATCAAGTGTAATGTTAACACATAATTGGTCAATCAGAATCTGTATCAGTTTCATTTGACAATTCGCTCTCATCATCTGTAGATACTTCAGATGATTCAACATTTTTCTCAACTGTCGCATCAACAATTTCAGCCTCAATATCTTCTCTATTTAATGGAATCATCTCATACTGGCTCAAATCCACAAACAAATTTAAGGCGGGTTGACTCTCTTGGTATGCTTCTTGAGTAGAAGAGTCATCTTCTTCTTCATCTTGTCCTTCCGCCTGAGGGATAACATCATATATATTTCTTGGAGAATATTTTTGAACTACTCGCCATTGATTTCCTACTTCGGGTCATCTAAGTAGAATACTTGAGATGCTTGAGAAGCCAAAATAAAAGGATCATCTTCATACCTTTTTTTGATGTATTAACACTCAAAAAATATTCATCATCACGGACTCCAGTATGAGGATTGCTTAAATCCCACCAATCACACTTAAACAGATACACCGCAAGCTCTCCCAAATATTTTATTCCAATTATATCGACAATAACCCCATAGAAATCAATATTTTCTTCATCATGACTTCCTTCGACTAGGACACCACTATTTTGGGTTTTCCTATAATAATCTCGATCCAGTGTGTGATACCTACTTCCCCGAGAAATACATGCAGAAAATCGAGCAGCGCGTCTCGATGGGCCATGCGCCAATGCATACAGTTCATCAAATATATCATTTGGATTATTCGCATGCAATTGTACAACCTACATATTGAGTAAAGCGTATACTATATCAAAGTTGAAATTAATAATTTTTCATTTGTTATTGAGTAACGCATATGTAATTTCATTACCCGTTCTTCAAAACATCTTGGGAACTCCTCTTCATGTTTTTGGTTTATATCATTTACTCCTAGTTCCTTGAGCACGTTAATATGATCACTGAAATTGATGATTACCACAAATATTTTGTATTTTGTGTTTTTTTAAAATTAATGAGGCAATTTAAATTAAGAAAAAGTTATAACTTACTTCAAGTAGTTCTCTATCTCAGGGCAATTGTTCAGCACGTACCACTGAGCTTTCTCGAACTCTCTTCCACACAAGTCAAAACCACGCACTGCACCAATTGGACGAACTTGTTGGGAAAACACAGAAAATATATTCTGTTGTCTTGCTCGGTCAACGTTAAAGTTTCTTTCTGGCCGATCAAACCGAGTGTCAACTCCATGGAAATATTTGGAACAGAAGGTATGCCACTCATCGTCAATATATACTTCTGCAATTGATCCTTCTGGACGGGCCTTGTTACCCACTGTACGTTTCAACTTTCCAAGAAATCGTTCAATGGGATACATCCATCTATATTGAACTGGTCCTGCAAGTCGAGCCTCACGTGACAAATGAACGGCTAGGTGAACCATGACATCGAAGAATGACGGTGGATAAATATTTTCTAGCTTACACAATATTATGACAATTTCTCGTTCCATTCGATCCAAAGCTTCTACATTCAACGTCTTAGCACATAAGTCTTTAAAAAATGCACCCAACTCAGTCAAAGCCACACGCACATCTCTGGTCAAGTACCCACGGATACCAATAGGCAAGATATGCTGTAAGAAAACATGACAATCATGACTTTTTAATCCAGTTATTTTCCAATCATTTGTTCTCACACACCTTGTTAGATTCGAGGCATAACCGTCCGGTAATTTGATCTTCATTAGCCACTCACAAAATGTAACCCTTTCATTCCTTGACAATGTATACCACCCAATCGGCATGTAGACAGACGAACCATTTTCTTGTAACTGCATTTCCTGTCTTATTCCCAACCGCTTCAAATCCTTCCTTGAGTTTATTGTATCCTTTGTTTTTCCTTCAATTGACATCAATGTTCCCAATACGGATTCGCAAATAGTTTTTTCAATATGCATAACATCAAGACTATGTCGCAATTTTAACTTCGACCAGTACGGGAGTTCAAAAAATATACTCTTCTTTGTCCAATTCAACTCATTCGTAACTCGTTTTCTCTTTCGTTGTTTTTTACCAAATTCATTACAACCAACATTTATAAATTGTGCAAGTACATCTTCGCCAGACAAATATGGTGGAGGTTGGCCCCATTCAACAGTTCTATCAAACATTCTAGAATTTCCACACCATCTATGGTCACCAGGTAAAAATCGACGATGACCCATGAAACATAATTTCCTCCCGTACGTAAGCCATTCAGATTTGGTATATTTGTTACAAGTTGGACATGCCATTTTCCCCTTAGTACTCCAACCTGACAAATTCCCATAAGCTGGAAAATCATTTATTGTCCACAACACCGCAGCATGCATCTTGAACGACTTGCCTGTTGACGAATCAAATGTGACAACCCCATTCTCCCACAAATCTTTCAATTCTGCAATCAATGGCTGTAAGTGTATGTCTATATCATTTCTCGGTGACCTCGGACCTGGGATGAACAAACTCATCATGAAATATGGATCTTTCATACACTTCCACGGTGGTAGATTATACGGCATAAGTACAACTGGCCAAGTACTATGACTAGTACTCATGTTCCCAAAAGGATTAAATCCATCTGTTGCCAACTCAAGTCTTACGTTACGCGGTTCTTCAGCAAACCATGGGTGTTCTTGATCAAATTCCTTCCACACCTGGGAGTCAGCAGGATGTGACAAAATATTATTGTTTCTTACTCTGTCTGATGAGTGCCATGTCATATCTACAGCCGTTGCGCGTGACATAAATAATCGTTGTAATCTAGGTATCAATGGAAAGTGGCGTATGACCTTTTGCGGAACATTTGCCTTGTCCGATGTCCATCTTGACTCGTGGCATATAGGACACTCGTTCAACTGCTCATTCTCTCGCCAAAATAATATGCAGTCATTCTTACATGCATGTATTACGTTGTAATCAAATCCGAGTCCTCGTTTCAACTTTTTTGCTTCATAGAAGTTACGAGGTAAAGTATTGTCTGTCGGCAGTGCCTCTTTAAACAGCTCAAGTAACATATTAACTGCCTTAATAGATAATCGACACATTGATTTTATGTGAAGCAATCTTACGGTAAACGACAACTTACTATGTCTTCTGCATCCTGGATATAGCTCACGCTGTGAATCATTCCACAAGCGTGCAAAAGTGTTATGGCCCCCATCATTTGAGCTTGATGTGTCCGTGTCACCTTCATTCATAAACATTCACGCACCGATGTCACCTAACATTTCCTCCATATCCTCATCGTAATCATCTCCAACAATCTCTGGTTGTACATCTTCATCGATCTCTTCTTCTTCATGTGGAGCTTCAAATGAAGTTGGATATGGTTCACCGTGTAAGACCCAATCAGTATAACCCTTATCAATACCTTTGACAAACAGATGCTCTCTCACCAAGTCTCTCTTATGAGAACGCAAATTCCTGCATTCTCTGCATGGGCATCTGATACGCCCATCACTATCACATGTACCCAATGCAAACTCCAAGAATTTTTTAACACCTTCAGCATATACATTGTAATTCTGACCCAATCGATCGCTAACTCTCATCCAACTCTTATCCATGCCTAACTATATTCATTACAAACAATATTGTAATGCATCAGCAAACAACTATGTATCATGTACCAATTAATGAGTATGCCACCTTTCACCGGGTAGTTGGTCCTATCCCGCTCGGTATTGTAAGATCATAGTCGCCAACTTATGATCTATTATCTGTCACGTCCAACAAAATTTCGGCAGCATCTCCCCATAGTTCTCCAAATATGCTCGTTTGGTTGTGTGCACTGACGATTAACACGTCGTTGCACCATCACCGAAACTGCATATCCAGAGAACAATGGATGAATCTACCAAAATCATAATGTTGGACGACAACAGATATAGTTCTATAGTTTGCGAGAATGATCTTACAATCCCAAACTGTCCACTCTGGACAATTCAAGAGTTATCAATCAAGCATTCATCCGGATTGATAATTCTCGAACGGGTCTAAGGTTTATTTTGATGAACAAACAATGCAAAATATGCTAATATATGTCAAACAATAACAACATATTATTTATACAACAATACAACAAAAACTTAATTAGCAGGTATTATTAAATCTTAACTATTTATATTTTAATTTAAATATTTAGTAGTATTTTAATTTGAATATTAATTTTATTAATTTATATTTAAGTATTTAAGTATTATTAAATCTTAACTATTTCTAATTTAATTTAAAGATTTAGTAGTATTTTAATTTGAATATTAATTTTATTAATTTATATTTAAGTATTTAAGTATTATTAAATATTAATTATTTATATTTTAATTTAAAGATTTAGTAGTATTTTAATTTGAATATTAATTTTATTAATTTATCTTTAAGTATTTAAGTATTATTAAATCTTAACTATTTCTATTTTAATTTAAAGATTTAGTAGTATTTTAATTTGAATATTAATTTTATTAATTTATCTTTAAGTATTTAAGTATTATTAAATCTTAACTATTTCTATTTTAATTTAAAGATTTAGTAGTATTTTAATTTGAATATTAATTTTATTAATTTATCTTTAAGTATTTAAGTATTATTAAATCTTAACTATTTCTATTTTAATTTAAAGATTTAGTAGTATTTTAATTTGAATATTAATTTTATTAATTTATCTTTAAGTATTTAAGTATTATTAAATCTTAACTATTTCTATTTTAATTTAAAGATTTAGTAGTATTTTAATTTGAATATTAATTTTATTAATTTATCTTTAAGTATTTAAGTATTATTAAATCTTAACTATTTCTATTTTAATTTAAAGATTTAGTAGTATTTTAATTTGAATATTAATTTTATTAATTTATCTTTAAGTATTTAAGTATTATTAAATCTTAACTATTTCTATTTTAATTTAAAGATTTAGTAGTATTTTAATTTGAATATTAAACTTATTAATTTATCTTTAAGTATTTAAGTATTATTAAATCTTAACTATTTCTATTTTAATTTAAAGATTTAGTAGTATTTTAATTTGAATATTAATTTTATTAATTTATCTTTAAGTATTTAAGTATTATTAAATCTTAACTATTTCTATTTTAATTTAAAGATTTAGTAGTATTTTAATTTGAATATTAAACTTATTAATTTATCTTTAAGTATTTAAGTATTATTAAATCTTAACTATTTCTATTTTAATTTAAAGATTTAGTAGTATTTTAATTTGAATATTAATTTTATTAATTTATCTTTAAGTATTTAAGTATTATTAAATCTTAACTATTTCTATTTTAATTTAAAGATTTAGTAGTATTTTAATTTGAATATTAAACTTATTAATTTATCTTTAAGTATTTAAGTATTATTAAATCTTAACTATTTCTATTTTAATTTAAAGATTTAGTAGTATTTTAATTTGAATATTAAACTTATTAATTTATCTTTAAGTATTTAAGTATTATTAAATCTTAACTATTTCTATTTTAATTTAAAATTTTAGTAGTATTTTAATTTGAATATTAATTTTATTTATTTAGAATTAACAATATTAAATGGTAGTTGGTCCTAATTATTTGTGATTTAGTAGTACATATAATTTATAACCATACCAAACCTAACGTATTCTGTATACGTTATTGATGTAATGTCATTATCCATTCGAACCATGAGAACCTATGTTCGAACAAAATGAATACGTTCGAACGGTAATCCGAACCCGTTCGAACGTATTCATTCCAGATTCCAGTCGCCTTCAACAACGCCGAAAACTCCATTAATCCCAAACTCTAACAAACACAAACAACAATCTCAAAGCATACAACTTTCTAACATTGCAAAATATAAAATTCAAACCATACATTTCTATTTTAAAAGAAATACCTGAATTTTTGAAGATGAAAAGGAAATAATCCGAGAATAATCCGAGAATAATCACAAACTATCCTACAAGTAATAATCCGAGAATAATGGAGTGAGATGAACAATTTTTTTGAGCTTAAGGGCTAGTTTGAGAAAGAATACCTCTAATATGCGAAGGGGTAATCTTCGGGCGACCACACGGAGCGACAGCAGGAGGAGAGAAACAGAATTGTGAGGTTCTGTCTTGTTTTTGAAGAACATTTCATGTTCGAACGGTTATTTACTAACCGTTCGACCGTGAAAATATTAAGCAGGAGAAAATTCCCTCCTAATTTTCACGTTCGAACGTTAACATATGTGTTCGAACATTATTGATTTATTACCGCTCAAAAATTAACAGTTCGAACTTTAATTTCTAATTGTTCAAACGATATTGTAAATGTTTATTTATATTTTTTTTTCATTACACCTTTTGAATAAAAGAACAACATTAATATATATAAACATATTAGATGATACTATAGTTTAATTGGCGGGATATTTTCCCACCACTGCAATAATCCGTTCGAACTATAACAAATTACGTTCGAACGGTAATCCAGCTGTCTTGTTTTTGTCTGGATGTTTTCTCGCCATTTGCCTTGTCTGTTTGAATTTTTTTTACGTTCAAACGTTAACATATGTGTTCGAACGGTTTACGAGTACCGTTCGAACACATATCCTTTATGTTTAAATATAACTTTTTTCATCATTTAATGAAAAGTACTATAACATCATATGTGTTAGTTATATATACTATCATATATAATGTAATATATACTATCATATATATAGTAATCTATACTAAATATATAGTATATATATATAGTAATATATATTATCATATATGTAGTGACCTATACTATCATATATATTATTAAGATCATATGTATTAGTAATATATACTCACATATATATAGCCTCAAATATACTAAGGTCACATAATAAAGTGTAGAGAAATTTATAAGATGATAGTATATTAGTAAGCTATACTCTATATATATATGTTGTATAATGTCATATATAACTTTAGTAGGTAAAGTATAATGGAATATATAATATGACATATATTAGTTAAGTATAAACTCATATCATATAGCACTACATGCTATTATGTGGTACTATATACATATTAATATCTCATATATAACACTTTGATAGTAAAGTATTATGATATATTACTATTATACTATAAAAAAATATTTTATAAGTTATTATGCTTTCATTTAAAGTATTCTACTATCATAATATATATTATAATATTACATATATATTACAGTATATATAATCTACTATAATAGTATATATATTATAATAATTTATAGGAATATAAATATAGTATACATTTAATATATTTTTTAATAAACTTACAAAACTTCTGTTCGAACGTGAAATAGTAATGGTCGAACGGTTTTATATTAACGTTCGAACTTTAACTATTAACGTTCGAACGGTTATGCACGTATAAGTTATCGCAGGCAGCTCCTTCTCTCACGCCGCCGTCCCCACCGTTTGAAAAAGCGAGAAAACGTTTGAACGCACTACATTCACCACCGTCTGCCGTCGTGATCAGCACATACGTCAATCACTTTTCCTCCCAAGTAAAGGTATGTATTTTCAAACTCATTTTACCGTTTATTTTATAATTTTATGGTTTTATTTATTTTTTTTTTAAATTGCATTTTTTCATCAATAATTACCATAGAACATCATAAATCTATCGTAGGATGTTTAAAAATGAAGAGTACTTTGTTTTTAGTCGAAGAAACCACGGAATCGATTAATTTTTGAGTATTTTCATGGCCACTGAGTTGACTCAGCCATGGCCGAGTTAGATCTGTTTTACGTTCGAACGGTATTAACCAGTACGTTCGAACGGTAAACCTGTACGTTCGAACTTGATCGACACGTTCGAACGTTATTAATTGTCCGTTCGACCATATATTTAGACGTTCGAACGCTAATTATTAAATTCATTCCATTAACATTTTATTAGCTTATTAAATTGTTTTTATCGTTTAATTGATTATATGTTCTATCAATTAATTTATTGAATTGCTATTAGTATATAATTTTGTAAATCTTTTAGTCGTAATTAGATTTTATCACTAATCTTGAATGTATATTTTATTTTTAAAATTTCAAGATCATAATAATGTCTTATCGGGGCCGTAAACGTGGTAGATCAGGAGAACCTTCCATCCAAACAGTTCGAGAGCGGACCATTTTACTTGAACGACAGGTAAAACTGTCTGATTTTGTCGCTCTTATATGGGAGGGTCATTCCCTCCCATCAGTATTCAATGATCGTAGTTGGGCACCAATCTTAGATCAGCGAGAAGAAGGAATGGAGCTCGTTTCCTTCATTGAGATCGTTACTGAGTTCTATAAAGAGCTTGGTGCTGCTAGCCCAGACGATGGAGGGGCATATAGGATCTGTGTCCGAGGAACTCCTGTTATATTTTCAGCAGACGGACTCGCTGTATATCTGGGTATTCCTAGGCTTCTTGATGCTTATCCAAACCTGCCGCCTAGAGAGTTTGGTCCTTCAGGTGATGCAGCTATGTCTCAGGACGAGGGACTAGATTACACAGATGAGATCGATACACTTGCTGATCACGAGATCAGAGACTTGATTGTTGGTCCAGATGCTCCAGTGTACGATGGCTCCAAGAGTATTAGGCAGGCAGATTTATCTTCATTCTTCAAGATTATGAATTTGATCATTGCCAATAATATTGACCCACGGCAGCACAAGACGGAGGTCGGCCTGGATCGAGCGAGATTTATGATACGGGTCGCTCGTGGCATCCCGATCGACCTCGTTGGTTATATATTTGAGAGAATCCGATCAGAGGCACGGTTCATTACGACAGATATACTTCCGTTTGGGATCCTTATCACTCGATTTTTGCTACATGCCGGGGTTGTGTCCGAACCTGCCGAGCGTTCCTGATTTTCGATGGCACTGATCAACAGCACCACCCTATCATGGAGCACGGAACACTCTAGATTTCATTTTCGTGGGGCTGTTCTTGACAGGGCTGAGATTCAGAGAGATGCGCAGCCGGGAGATACTGGAGTATCGGCTGGTGAGACATCTACACAGGCTGAGACATCACGCACATATATTCGCGAGGAGATAGCTGACATATTGCGTGCTGAGATCAGCGTACACACATCAGCAGTGATTGATGCAGTACATACTGCAGTGCATACTGCCATGTCTGAGTTGCGTACAGAGATTATGGCTACCGTCTCTGGGTTACGTACAGAGGTTAATGAGTTACGTACAGTGATTAATGCCAATAATGCAACTCAGGTCACAGTTAGTACTCGACTGACACAGGTAGAGACACAATTAGCTGCAGTCGAGGATGTGTGTAGAGACCTCGCATCACAATAGTTTTTATCTTTTATTTATATTTTCTTTTGTTGTAATTATGAACAATATATATGGCATTTTGATAATTTGCTTTATTTGGTTGATTAATATATATGTGGTTGATGATATTTATTTAACTAAATATCTTATTTAACGTAAAAGAAATTATTAAAATATTTTAAAATTAATTACATAAAATTAATTAATGAATTTGTATATATGATATATATTTTTTATATTTTGAGTTTCGTACCGAGATTAATATTATACCTTCGAATGTATAAATGTGGTGCTTGAATATGTTCTAACTATATATATTCCGTTCGAACGGTTTAGAAACCTTCCCGCCAGGATTTACCACCAAATATTTTCCGTTCGAACACAACAAATTCTCGTTCGAACATTTTTGAACTTTCCCCGCCATAATAAAGTAATTATCCGCCAAATTTTACTGTTCGAACGTATTTTTTCACTTTCGAACGGAAAAATTTTTTTGAGACGATTTAATTCGTCATAGAAAATACTGTTCGAGCGGTTATTTTGACGTTCAAACGATTTTCTAAATTCATCGATTTTTTGGGACGAAATTTAAATTTCGTCTCAAAAAATGACTTTTAGGGATGAAAAAAATT
Source organism: Juglans microcarpa x Juglans regia (assembly GCF_004785595.1). Lineage (NCBI taxonomy): Eukaryota > Viridiplantae > Streptophyta > Magnoliopsida > Fagales > Juglandaceae > Juglans > Juglans microcarpa x Juglans regia. The sequence continues at coordinate 4,607,333 of NC_054608.1, read as the reverse complement.
TCGTCCCTAAATAATTTCATCCCAAAATCTCAAATTTGTTGTAGTGAGATAATATTATTTAGTTGTCTCGAGGGAGGACCAAGGATTTTGACATATATAGGAATATGGATATCTATATTTTTTTTTTAATTCTTCACTTACAATCTTTTGATAATAAATTAAAAACCTCATTCTTTTTTATCCTAATGCTTTGTATCCTTTAGGTACGTACATATCACTCGTAACAATTAGATATTTTTGTCTCTCTTGTTTTTTTTTTATCTATATAAGAATTAAGAACTACATTTATTGAGGTTTGGACTTATACAATGTTAATCACCAAATCACTTTTCACAACACATTACACAACTATATTTTACAATGAACGGTAGTTTAGTAAAGTACTTTATAAAAATAACTTCATTTTATAAAAATGCCCTCACTTTAAAATATATTTTGTGAAATATGTTGTGAAATGTATTGTATAAGTGTCATTGCTCTTTTTGTTGTACCGATGGATGGAATAGACACTACAAGGTACGTAGCGCAACGTACAAGATTCGGGCTCGTCACTTGAACTCTTCTTTGTCAACACCAAGTAGTACTAGTGGTCATGCGTCCACCATAGATCAGCCAGTGCCTTTTTTTTTTTTTAAAAAAAAAACTTTTTATTTTATTTTTTTATGTACATAAGCACCCATATATAATGTGCCATGTACTCTCCCTCTATTCCAATGATCTGCCTGTGTGTTTTTGCAGTCCAAGGCCAACTCAATTGCCAACAAGATCTGGTAAAAAGAAAAAAAAATTATCTGCGGATATATTTTATTGCAATATTTCCTAGAAGAGTTGATCATCAATAATATAACAGGTTTCACGAGTGTTTGCAAGGTTTGGAGGCGCGGCGGCCATGGCTCCGCCGTTGGATCCACCCTCGGCGGGGTTGTCTTTGGAGGACGCTGGCAAGAAATCGTATGGTCAAGTAATTGCAAATTCTTCGGAACAATCTACTTTTCGTTTGCCTATGCGATACCCGGTTAAAGTTGATTGTGAACCAGGATTCGTGTTTACATAGATGGAAATGGCTAAGGCTGCTGATGAATTCAAGTTTGCTCTTGTCCTAAAATTTATGTGTATAAGGCCTTCCATTGATGCAATCAGGAATGCTGTTATTAAATCATGGGGCCTTATGGAAGTTCCTATCTTTAGTTTCATGGATGATTACCATGTTCTGCTACATATGAAAAATGAACATGATTTTGTGCATGGATGGGCACGTGAAGGGTATATGATTGGTGGGTATTCTTTCCGCTTATTCAAATGGACGAAGGAATTTGATTTGACGAAATAATCGCCTATAGCACTGCATTGGATATTCCTAACAGGCCTGCCAATGCACTTGTCTTGGATGGACTGTTTACAAATTTTGGCGAAGAGGTTTGGATGGTATTTAGGCATGGACAACACTACTTTGCATAAAACTAGTGCATCTGGGGCTCGAATATGCGTAGAAGTTGATTTATTGGAAGACCCTGTCCAAGTATTTCCTATTGTTGTTTCGGTTACTAGAAAAATTTGGCAAGCGGCTAAGTATGAGAAACATGGATTTTATTGTATGAAATGCCATCGACAAGGGCATACGTCACTGGTGTGTCGAGTGGGTTTGAAGAGGCAGGAGGGGGAACAGGCTATGGGGAATCATAAGCATAAACATATTTGAGATAAACAAAAAAAGAATTCCATGGAAACGGTGAAGGTGACGGACAGTAGGGTAAAGAAGGGGAACACAGTGATGATGACGGACAGTAGGGAGGATAAGGGGAAAAATATAGTAGGCGAAGATATAGAAAAGGGTCCTATAGTTAGTCAGGCTCCAAATGATGTCCGAGTTGAGGTGGCCGAGGTCGGGAAGATAAGTTCTTTGTTGGTGGACGTAAATGTGGCAGATGATGAGGAATGTAAAGAGATTGAGTGTAATACCGCAACCGAGAATGGGAGTCATGTTCCAGTGAATATGGCAAGGGAGGTGATTCAGGGGAGACCAAGTGTTAGTGATGAGGTTCTGGTGGTTGAAGACGTGTTTGTTCATACAGGTTTCGAGGGTGGCCAAAGAGTTGCAGTTAATGAATTATTGGAGTGGTAATGTGGATGTGGGAAAGAGAAGGCCATCACATATGTTTTGGATGAGGAGGAGGGACAGATTCCAAATCCTGCTAGAGAAAAGGCCTATGATTCAGAGCCTGAGCACTCTGGTAAGGACAACCATCGGCAGGATAAATTGCATAATAGTGTGAGAAAATCCCAGCGAGTGTCCACTCGCTCATCAAAATTGGACCTATGATTGAAACCCTTTTGGTCTGGAATGTCAGAGGTTTGAGACGTTCCAGACGGAGACTAAAAAATTTAGTGAAGATTAAAAAGGTTGCCGCAGTAGCGATCCTAGAACCTTTTCAAAAGGCGACGAATATGGCTACCTTGGCTCTTTTTTTGGGTCTACCAAATTTCTATAGTAATGCAGTTGTTGGTGGCAAGGTCTAGGTGCTATGGAATGATGGTTATGATTTTGTGTGTTCTAGCTTAACGGACCAATCCTTATCTGGTTGGTTAAGTGTGGCTAATACTAAAATGTTGGTTACGTTTGTTTATGCAAAATGTACTCAGGCAAAACGTAGAGGACTATGGCATGAATTGAATAATATTCATACGGAGGAACATCCTTGGGTGGTGATTGGCGATTTCAATGTTATTCAGTCTAATGGTGAAAGAATTGGAGGCAACCCCGCCTAAGACAAAGTTCAATGAGTGTTCAGATTCTTGCAGTCTTATTGAGATGCGGTTTCAAGGTCGTTCAATGACGTGGTGCAATGGGCAGGAGGGTCGGCCTCGTAAGTGGGCTCGGTCGGATAGGGCGGTGATGAACATTGCTTTTGCTCATACGTTTGGGTCTTCTTACTTGGAATACTTGCATCGAAAATCTTCTGATCATAGTCCTATGGCGATTTTCTTTGATGTGCCAAGAGTTTCCTATGGCCTCTCGCCTTTTAAGTTTCAGAACATGTGGTGTTCACATTCTAGTTCCTACCGTGTGTGGAAGACATATGGAAACAACCGAAACCTTGTTCCGGTCTAGTTCGCCTAGCTGCTAAACTGAAAAAAATGAAGGTGGCTTTGCGATCTTGGAATGTACAAGTCTTTGTTCGGGTGGACCAAAATATTAAGTCACTTGAAGAGAAGCTGGAAGTCCTGGAACATCAGCTGCAAGTTGAGTATACCCCTGAAGTCGAAGAGCAATTTTTTATCACTAAAATGGAATTTGCTGAATGGGAGAATAGGGAGGAAACTCGGTTAGCTCAAAAAGCAAAGAAAAAATGGCTACAAAAGGGGGATCAAAACACCAAATTTTTTCATGCAATTGTCAACCAAAGACGTAAAGTTTTGTCCATTTCTAACATGCAGCTTGTTGATGGTACTGTGTTGGACACTCCTGAGGAAGTTCATGCAGGGGCTACGGATTATTTCCATGACTTTCTTTCCACGATGTCGACGATCCATGCTGCGGACTTTTCTGGTTTGTTAGTGTTCAAAATTTTGTAGTAAGAGACTAAGATGCTTTGTGTGTCTCCTACGCGAGATGAAGTTAAGGTTGCCCTTTTTTCAATCCCATGCCAAAGCTTGTCTGGACAGGATGGTTTTGGTTCAGAATTTTTTACTTCGTGCTAAGATATTGTGAAGGAGGATGTGGTAGAGGTGGCATGCGATTTTTTTAATGGGGCTAAGTTGCCAAGGTACTAGTCCTCTTCATATATTGTGCTTATTCCTAAAGTTCCAGATCCTAAAAGTTTTGACAAATTCAGACCGATAAGTCTTTGTTCAGTGGCTTATAAAATTTTTACATAGATTATGGTGAGAAGATTGACAAAGTTGCTGCCTAGATTAATTTCTCAGGAACATGGTGCTTTTATCCCTAGGCGCAGTATTTTTGAAAATATCACCCTGGCTCAAGAGATGGTTCATTCGCTTCATAGGAAAAATCACGGAGGGACTATTATTATGAAGATCGATAAAAATTAATAAAGGGAAATCGGCTATTTTTCTATCTAAGCATATCAGACTTGCACGGCGTCGTGGTCTTCTGAGAGTATCGGGTTTTACGGAAGGTACTTTTCTGACTTATTATTTGGGAGTGCCTTTGATTTCTGGTTGCCTCACGGCGAGTTCTTTG